>NC_090733.1:104945157-104966269 GCF_036898095.1 Palaemon carinicauda | reverse complement strand
CCTCCGGCTGCCGGAGCCGCGCCGCTCCCTGCCGGCGTGCCGCCGTTGTGCCGGCGGCCGCCATCCTGGTATCTAACTGACTTTTGAAAATTGTCTGTTCTAATGCCAGAATCTATGCTGGAGCGAGCTCCGGCGTGCCGGCGGCTTGCCGGATACCCCGGAGGCGTCAAGAATACTTGCACCCCCTCTCTGTAGCTATCATAAGACTAAGATAGCCCTACCTGGCAAATGAGATAAGCTGCTTTGGCTTCTAAGATCAGTACCTAGTACTGCTCTGTTAGTGATCATGCTGTCTCTTTGCATTCTTCTATTTCCAGCATGCTATGTGCATCTTAGCACGGCTGGTTGCCAGAAGCAGTTACCCTTAATGAGACCTTCTGGCTCTTATCTGGGAACCGAATGAATTCGATCCCAACCTTGTCTTTGGCTTTCCATGGAGTTCCAATATAATGGGAATCCTAGGAAACTATATCCAATGATCTCGGTCATTTGGATTATCCCAGGACCAAGCCTATGGTAACCAGCCGGGCGAGATGCATGGAGCGTGTTCTCCTTTACTGTTTCACTCTCTATGCATCACACCTTCTATAAGTTAAATTAATGATTAATATTAACTTAATTTAAGAGCCATTCCTATGACTCCCCCATACTCATTTTCTCTTTCTTCCACAGGAGGAGCAGATGAAGTGCGATTTCGCATACTGTGCCGTGAAACGCTCCCAGTTTTACGGACATACGGCGTGCAGGACTCACGCCCCTTGCTCAGACAAGAAAGGGGATTGGAAGTTCTGGAATCCACTGGAATGTACGGTCTGCCAGGCCTACCTAGTTGAGGCCTTCCATAACCCTCCCTCAGCGGAGGTTAGAGACATTGCTCGTGAGAAACTGCGCAAGTGGGTGCGTGGTTTTCAGAGGAATGCCACTGTACCGTACCTGGCCACCGAAGAACTGAGGTCCCTGCTGTTCCCTAAGGCCTCCCCTGATTCAGTGGTTCCAAAGGAAGCAATCCCCACTGTCCAAATTACGGTGGAACCTGATGTGGTCATGGCTCAGTCCATGCACGAGTGTCGCCTAGATTCCGAAGAGGATGAACAGATCTCTGACGTCTCGGAAGACACGGAGAAGACGCTTATGGCTCAAGGAGCCGAAGAGGACGAAGACAAGGTGGAATACACCGAGTCGGAGATTGGAGCTACTCCCTCGTCCATCCCTCCGCCTACTCCTACACCGACGGATGTGTCCATTCCGTCTACCTCCTCGACCCCGGATCCTTCTTCTTCTACACAAGAACTGATCCGACTGATTAGAGCTGTCATGGACGACAGACTGAAGGAGAACCAGGAGTCCATCAGGTCTATGATTGGATCCAGAGAACCGAAGAAGATCTCGGTTAAGGATCTCCCAGCTTGCTCTCATGCCAACCCGTGGAGGTATGCAGAGCATATGGTTATTGCGACCGGCAGGATCTTTGTTAGTGACAAAATCGGCACGGTCCCGTTGGAAGATGTGGAATTCTTCCCAAGCTTCGAGGCCTACCCGGACTGTTACGTCCGGCTTCGTTCTGAACCTGCCTCGAAGGAGGAGACCGAACCTAAGGAAGAGATAGTGTTCGATCTCGCAAAGGCCCAGGCTATGCTAGCCTCCGCATTTAAGAGCAGGGGCTTTACCTGCTCTAAGCTTCCTGCCTTGAGCAAGAAGCATCCTACTTATGTCGCTCCCGACACTGCGATTCTTCCATTTTTGGAAAAGGCCTTGGCTGCATGCCTTAAAGCGGCGGAAGAAGGGAAACCCTGCCCTGCACTGGAGGAGTGCAGACCCTTCTCCATCGTTACGCCCCCTGACACTAGACAATGGAAAGATGTCCAACATACTTTCGTTGTGGGTAGGCTCGATCCTGACGTTGCCGGACGTCAGTTTAATGAAGACCTCCCTAAGCTCAATGATCACCTCCTTCGCCGGGAACAAGACACGAAGGAGAGGCTTGCAGCGTCTCTTTCTCATCAAGTCCAACTTGAAGTTATGGCCTGTGACACAGCAGTACCCGATCACTACATGGTACTGGCCAAATCCCACTTACTCACGGTAATGAAGGACTAGTACCATTTCATAAAGGCTCGTAGAGCCTGTCGTGAATTCGTGTTTGTCGGTGCCACCGTGAAACACGAACCCCGGAGGCTGATTTCCTCCAACATCTGGGGAAAGCACCTGTTTCCTTCGGACCTTGTCAAGGAAATAACGGACAGAGCCGCCACGGAGAATAGGAACCTTCTCCACAAGTGGGGCATGTCCAGGAAAAGGAAAACCTCTCAGGACGATGGACCTCAGCCTAAGAGGAAACCTCAGAAACCGAAACCCCAGCAACGTCAACAAAGACGTCAGTTTCCGGGACCCGCTACCTCCCAAGTGGTTGCCCAACCACAACAGACCTTTCAATTGGTCCCCCAACCGGTGTTGTCACAGTCACCGGTCTTCACCCCTGCCTTTGAGCAGCCATCCACTACCTTTCATGCCAGAGGTAGAGGCTCGTCCAGGGGTGCAAGCAGAGACGCCTCTCGTCGTCCCTCCAGAGGTAGAGGAGGAAAGGGAGCTAGCGGCCGAGGCAACAAGTCCTCGGGACACCAGAAGCAATGAAGTGCTTCCGGTGGGAGGAAGACTCCGCCAATTCCAGGATCGTTGGACCTTCGATCCTTGGGCACACAGCATCATCAAGAACGGTCTAGGCTGGAGTTGGGTGCAACCACCCCCAATCTTCCAGCGGTTCTTCCAACAATCGACCCCCATTCTGGAAGAATATGTTCTAGACCTCTTGAACAAGAAGGTGATAAGGAAGGTAAAGTCCACCAGGTTCCAAGGGAGACTGTTTTGCGTTCCCAAGAAGGACTCAGACAAGCTCAGAGTCATTCTGGACTTATCCCCCCTCAACAAGTTCATAGAGAACAACAAATTCAAGATGCTGACGCTTCAACAAATAAGGACCCTTCTGCCTCAAGGTTCCTACACGGTCTCTATAGACCTGGCGGATGCCTATTGGCACATTCCAATGAACCATCACGCTTCCTCCTACCTAGGATTTCGACTCCAAAGGAAAAGCTACGCCTTCCGGGCCATGCCATTCGGCCTCAATGTGGCCCCTCGGATCTTCACGAAGCTGGCAGACGCCATAGTACAACAGCTCCGCCTAAGAAACGTCCAGGTGATGGCCTACCTCGACGACTGGCTAGTCTGGGCTCCATCGCCCGAAGAGTGTACAAAGTCTTGCGACAAAGTTACCCAGTACCTAGAACACCTGGGATTCAAGATCAACGAGAAGAAATCTCGCCTCTCTCCGGCTCAGAAGTTTCAGTGGCTGGGAATCCACTGGAATCTTCAGTCACACCGCCTTTCCATCCCCCAGAAGAAAAGGAAGGAAATAGCAGGGTCTGTCAAGCGACTACTGAAATCCAAACGCATTTCAAGACGACAGCAGGAACGAGTTCTAGGCTCTCTACAATTCGCCTCAGTGACAAACCCAGTGCTTCGTGCACAGCTAAAGGATGCCGCGGGAGTCTGGAGACGATCGGCATCCATCGCTCGAAGAGACCTCAAGAGACGGCTTCCAAACAGACTTCGACGCCTCCTAAAGCCGTGGTCGGAAGCAATGGCCCTGAAAAGGTCCATTCCTCTCCAACACCCTCCTCCTTCACTCAACATCCACACGGATGCCTCACTGGAGGGCTGGGGAGGTCACTCCCACCTGAAACAAGCTCAAGGGACCTGGTCTCCACTATTCAAGACGTTCCACATAAACATCTTGGAGGCCATGGCGGTCCTTCTTACTCTGAAGAAGCTATCCCCGCCGCCCTCGATCCACATCCGTCTAACCCTAGACAACTCGGTGGTAGTTCGTTGTCTCAATCGCCAAGGCTCAAGATCGCCCCAGATAAATCAGGTGCTTCTCCCAATCTTCCGTTTGGCGGAGAAGAAGAAGTGGCACCTGTCTGCAGTTCACCTACAAGGATTCCGCAACGTGACAGCGGATGCTCTATCTCGGACAAACCCGATAGAGTCGGAATGGTCTCTAGACGCAAGATCATTCTCCTTCATCTCTCATCAAGTCCCAGAACTTCAGATAGATCTCTTTGCAACGAGCGACAACAATCAACTTCCTCTGTACGTAGCCCCGTACGAGGACCCCAAGGCAGAAGCGGTGGACGCCATGTCACTGGACTGGAACAGATGGTCCAAGATATACCTGTTCCCTCCCACCAACCTTCTGTTGAAAGTCCTCTCCAAACTGAGAACCTTCAAAGGGACAGCGGCCCTAGTGGCTCCCAAGTGGCCCCGGAGCAACTGGTACCCCCTGGTCCTGGAGCTGCAGCCCAAGCTGATCCCTCTCCCGGGCCCAGTTCTCTCTCAACAAGTACAGAAGTCGACTGTCTTCGCTTCATCATCGAAAATCAAGGACCTTCATCTCATGATTTTCTCTCCCTTGCCGCAAAGAAGAGGTTTGGGATCTCGAAGAAAAGTCTAGACTTCCTAGAGGAATACAAGACCGAATCCACGAGACGGCAATATGAATCATCCTGGAGGAAATGGGTCTCCTTTGTTAAAGCAAAAAATCCTAAAGAAATCACCATTGATTTCTGTATGTCCTTCTTCATTCACCTTCATGGACAAGGATTAGCAGCCAATACGATTTCGACCTGCAAATCGGCTTTGACTAGACCAATTCTATACGCTTTCCAAATTGATCTGTCCAGCGACATCTTTAACAAACTGCCGAAAGCATGTGCTCGCCTACGCCCAGCACCCCCTCCGAAACCGATCTCCTGGTCACTAGACAAGGTGCTCCATTTCGCCTCCAACTTGGACAACGATTCATGCCCCCTCAAGGATCTGACTCAGAAAGTTATATTTTTATTTGCTCTCGCCTCGGGAGCTCGAGTCAGCGAAATAGTGGCATTATCAAGAGAAGAGGGACACATCCTGTTTGCTGATTCAGGAGAAGTGACCCTCTCCCCTGATCCGACGTTTCTCGCCAAAAATGAATTACCCACCAAAAGATGGGGCCCTTGGAGAATATGCCCCCTGAAGGAGGATGTCTCTCTATGTCCAGTAGAGAGCCTCAAGGTCTATCTTCGCAGAACTTCAAACTTTGGTGGAGGCCAACTCTTCAAAGGAGAAACATCGGGCAGCGACCTGTCACTGAAACAATTAAGAGCGAAAATCACCTACTTCATTCGCAGAGCGGATCCGAACAGTACACCCGCTGGTCATGATCCTAGAAAAGTGGCATCTTCTCTGAACTTCTTTCAGAGCATGGACTTTGAGAGCCTTAAAAACTTTACGGGCTGGAAGTCCTCGCGAGTTTTCTTTAAACATTATGCGAAACAAGTGCACGAAATCAAACATTTTGTGGTAGCCGCAGGTAGTGTTATGAAACCTGCACCTAACTCTGCGTAGAACAGTGAGTTACTTGGGACTCTAACTCTTCGGGTGCCTATGTTGACCCTCGAGTGATTCATAGTGATGTCTAAAAACACTTAGTGCTTTTATAACTGTTCTTATCCCAGGTGAAATGTCATAGTGTTACACAAGTGCCGCATGCCTTGAGCATGATGTGTTATTTAAAGACTTGCGTTCCTCGAGAACGAGTACCTACTAATCCTGAAATTCCCTTTCAGATTCAAGAGCAAGCCTTTATTTCTATGTACATTATTATTACTGTAAATGAACTTTACTTTTGCTGTAAATTATTTAATTTCTGCATTGTGAAATAAAATTTCTATTTTATTACTTATGCGTCTCTTTCAGCTCCTACTTACTATGAAATACATACTGTCATAGTTTTATTTACTCCTCCTTTCTTATGGTCATGAAGAATTTAAGATGTCCATTCCTAAATTATATTCACCTTGCCTCAGTAAGGTTCCTACACGAATACTTACTTCTGATAATCAGGAGATGAACTCTACGCACAGTGCCCAACCACCACTGGCCTACTTCAGAATGTTCCTATACAAATATCAAACATTCTGCTTCATCTCTAAGCTCTTAAAAAGTTCTTCTGTCAAGATGAATAGCCCTTCAATACCACTTTGACGTCGGCATAGCCCATGGGAACTTCCTACCAATGGGGGGCAGGATATTTCGTTCCTATGGTTCTTACCTAAGATTACTTTGCTGTTTTGTCAATGCCTAGGCACTTAACTCTGGGGGAAAATCTACCACGATACATTGATTCTCTGGTACTCTTCCATCAGGACGCCATGGCTTGAGCCCAAAAAACGGATTTTGAGCGAAGCGAAAAATCTATTTTTGGGTGAGATAGCCATGGCGTCCTGATGGACCCTCCCTACTACTTCGTTCAGTTTGCTCCCACCCTACACAATTGTATCATGGTGATGGGCAGCAACTGGCGCCAGGATAAAGACGCGCGTGACGTCATTAGAGCAATGGCGTCCGTTTGTTTACGTCTCGAGTATCAGTAGTAGCCACGAGTGAGATTAGCTGTGGAACGGCTCCCAGCTATTCTCAGCCCTTACACACCGAAGCGTTAACTCTGTTCGGGGTGGAGATAGCTATGTGGCACGACCAGACATGCGTGTCCCCTGTTGTATTACGATGTCTTAAAGGGAAACCTTTGAGATACTCGCTCCAGAAGTTAGAATTCTGTGATAACCTGTGGTTAAATTCTCTGGGAATATCTTAGTAGTCTTATACCCAAGGAAGCTACCAAACAGGAACCTTCCATCAGGACGCCATGGCTATCTCACCCAAAAATAGATTTTTCGCTTCGCTCAAAATCCGTTATATATATATATATATATATATATATATATATATATATATATATATATATATATATATATATATATATATATATATATATATATATATATATATATATATATATATATATATATATATATATATATATATATATATATATATATATATATATATATATATATATATATATATATATATATATATATATATATATATATATATATATATATATATATATATATATATATATATATATATATATATATATATATATATATATATATATATATATATATATATATATATATATATATATATATATATATATATATATATATATATATATATATATATATATATATATATATATATATATATATATATATATATATATATATATATATATATATATATATATATATATATATATATATATATATATATATATATATATATATATATATATATATATATATATATATATATATATATATATATATATATATATATATATATATATATATATATATATATATATATATATATATATATATATATATATATATATATATATATATATATATATATATATATATATATATATATATATATATATATATATATATATATATATATATATATATATATATATATATATATATATATATATATATATATATATATATATATATATATATATATATATATATATATATATATATATATATATATATATATATATATATGTGTGTGTGTGTGTGTGTGTATATATATATATATATATTTATATGTATACACATATACATACCTACATATATACATAAATACATGCATACATATATATATATATATTACTGTATATATATGGGTTATGGAAAAAATCCGCGAAGTGGTGAATCCGCGATGGTCGAACCGCGAAGTAGCGAGGGTTCACTGTAGTGTTCTTGGACACTTGCTTCTTATTAACGCCTGAAGAGACGAAGAGGTTCTTGGCACCTGGACGGAGATGGGCCGTCCTTTCCAGGTACTTCCTGATCGTCCTGATCGGGCATAACTTCAGGTCGTCCGTATTACCTGTCTTGGGAATGGCCGGAACAGAGAAACCTTCGAACCTCGGGTCCCAGACTGCTGGGTTCTGAGTTTTAGCTACAAAGGAGGGTACGAACTTGAAAGATACCTCCTTCCACCCTTTGGAGTGTGCCACGTCGTAGGAGAGACCGTGGATCTCACCTACCCTCTTAGCCGAAGCTAAGGCTAGCAAGAAGACTGTCTTAAGGGTGAGATCTTTGTCCCCGATATCTCTGAGAAGTTCAAAGGGAGGACGACACAACATTTTCAGGACCTTGGCCAGGTCCCATCTAGGCACTCTCCTGGCTTGGGGAGGGCAGGATTGTTCGAAACTTCTAATCAGCATCCCTATGTGTCTTGAGGTCCCTAGGTCGATGCCTTTCAGGAGAAAGACTTGGCCTAAGGCTGCTCGCACTCCTTTAATAGCCGGGATTGACATTCCTATTTTATCCCTAAGATACACTAGAAAATCAGCTATGTCAGGGACCGAGGCTTTGAGAGGTCTTATTTGTTTTGTCGCGCACCATTTCGTAAAGGCGGCCCACTTCGCCTGGTAGACTACGGTAGAGGATTTTCTTAGATATAGGGACATCCTCTTAGCTGTGGAGGAGGAGAACCCCTCCTTCCTCAGGAGTCGCTCGATAGTCTCCAGGCGTGAAGGCGAAGAGAGAGAGGGTTGTCGTGGAACCTGAGGAAGTGCGGTTGACTCAGTAGATCTGACCTGGGGGGCAGAGGCCATGGCGGATGGCTTGCCAGGTCTTTCAGATTCGCGAACCACTCTCTCTCCGGCCACCAGGGCGCTACCAAAGTCATCTTTAGGTTTTGGGCGGTTCTTACTCTGTTGAGCACTTGTCTTAGCAGCGTGAAGGGGGGAAAGGCATAAACGTCCAGGTTGTCCCACCTGTGCTGGAAGGCGTCTTCTAGGGCTGCTCCTTCGTCTGGTACCGGGGAGCAATAAACCGGTAACTTGGCGTTGAGCTTTGTTGCGAATAGGTCTATCACCGGGGAGCCCCAGCGTTGAAGGATGAGTCTGGCCACCGCTGGTTGTAGGGACCATTCTGTCCCTACTATCTGACCTATCCTGCTGAGGCCGTTGGCTAGCACGTTCTTTTTCCCGGGGATGAACCTTGCTAGCAGTGTTACCTGGTGTTCGTCCGCCCAGTGCAAGATGTCTACGGTGAGGTCGCACAGTTCCTTCGACTTCATGCCCCCTTGTTTCTTGATGTAGGCTACCACCGTGGCGTTGTCGCACATTAGGGCCACGGTGTTTCCCTTCAACCGACTTGCAAAGTGCAGACATGCCTTTTGTACTGCTTTTAGCTCTAGGACGTTGATGTGGCGATGCTTTTCGGTCTCTGACCAGGTCCCGCTTGCTGTTTCCTACCGCAGGTGGGCTCCCCACCCTAGGCTGGAGGCGTCCGTGAACAGGAGAAACTCGGGAGGACAGGACCCGAGGGGCATCCCCTTGAGGGAGTTCGACCGGCATCTCCACCACTTCAAGGCTGTTTTCGTGTCCGGGAGGACTGGGATCGATGTTTTCTGAGAGCCTGTCTGGGACCATAGAGCCTTGAGGTTCCATTGTACGGGTCTGAGCCGTAACTTCCCTTGGGGGACTAGCTTCTCTAATGAGACCAGATGGCCTATCAGCCTCTGCCAGTCTTTCGCTTTCCTGGGAAGCCCCGACAGGAACGGCTGAATGATCTTGACGAGGTTCTGTATCCTGTCTTCCGAGGGGAAGGCCTTCCCCTGCACGGTGTCCAACGTCATCCCCAAGTACCCCATTTTGTTGAACGGCGTTAGGTTCGATTTTTCCAGGTTGATAATGACTCCCAGACTCCTGCAGAAACGGAGGAGGTCCTTTCCTTGTTCTTCCAAGAGGGCCTTTGAACTGGAAAGGAGCAACCAGTCGTCCAGGTACCTGATGAGGCGGATACCTCGTTCGTGAGCCCATACTGAGACTGTCGCGAAGACCCTCGTGAACACCTGAGGGGCCGTCGACAGTCCGAAGCAGAGGGTCTGGAACTGCAGGATCTGGGAGCCCCATTTTACCCGGAGGAACTTCCGACTCGACGGGTGGACTGGAATTTGGAAGTACGCGTCCTTGAGGTCGACCGTCATCATAAAATCTTTTTCCTTCAAGGACATCAGGACGGATTTTGGGGTGTCCATCTTGAAGTCCGTCTTCTTGACGAACCTGTTGAGGGCCGACAGGTCTATCACCGGTCTCCACCCCCCCGTTGCTTTCTCCACCAGGAACAGGCGGCTGTAGAAGCCTGGCCCTGGGAGAAGGACTTCTTCCATGGCTCCCTTTTCCAACATGGAGGAAACTTCTTTTTGCAGGGTAGCCCTTTTCAACGGGTCCCTGGGAGCTAACCATTCTGTTTGGGTGGCTGGAATAAGAGGGGGTGAGTCCGCTATGAAGGGGATCCTGTAGCCTTCTTTCAGGACGGACACCGTCCAAGCATCCGCCCCATACGTTTTCCATGCTTGCCAATAGGGTCTGAGGCATCCCCCAACCCGAGGCTTGGGCGGGAGTAGGGGGCCTCTC
Organism: Palaemon carinicauda; assembly: GCF_036898095.1. Taxonomy (NCBI): domain Eukaryota; kingdom Metazoa; phylum Arthropoda; class Malacostraca; order Decapoda; family Palaemonidae; genus Palaemon; species Palaemon carinicauda. The sequence continues at coordinate 104,955,882 of NC_090733.1, read as the reverse complement.
CCTCTACCTTCTCCTAGAGGGGCGGCCTGATCTGCCCCTCTTCGAGGCGGAGTAACCCTACCTGAAGGAGCTGGCAGAAGCTGTAGCTCCCCTGCGGGAGGGCTGAGGAGATGATGACCAGGAAGAGGAGTGGGCGTCCCTCCTTGAAGAGCTGGGAACAGCTTGAGGGGTCACGGTCCTATCCGAGACTGACCTCTTATACGGAGGCCTCCTGGAGGATGATTGCTTAGGGACGTTGGCTTCTCTCCTCTTGGACACCTTCTCCATCAGTTCTTCCAATTCCTTCAAAGGAAACAGGGACTCTCCTCCTAGGGGTAGGGTGCGAATCACTCGCGCCTGTCTGTCTGGGATTTTCCTTGCCACTCTGGAAAGCACTGTGTCCCTCTTCCGGAGGACCCAGTTGGCCGTCAGGGAGAGTGCCTGATATGCCATAAATTTGAGCGCTTTCCCCCCGGAAGTGATAATGTCCGACAGGAGACTCTGTTGTTCCGGGTCGTCGGGGTCTGTGGAGGCCTGTACATTCACTAACGTGGAGGCCCACCAGTCCAGCCATGAAGAGACGTTAATCATGTCCCTCGACATCTCCTCCATCATGCCTGCTTCAGAGGCCGAGAAGGACACAGGGGCTGAGCTGGCCCTTTCGTCCGAGCCGCCTTGTCCTAGGACATCCACGGCTGAGTCCACTCTACAGGGGCCTGGGCGGCGTCCTTCTGGGATATGAATTTTGGCCTGTAGTTTCAGACCCTGGAGGAGTTTGGAGGAACTCTGGGACCTGGGGGCCTCCGCAGTGCTGGCCACCAAGTTATCGATGTACTCCTGGCCGAGTACTAGGTCTGGGGCGAGGGGCAGGGCCAGAGAGGACTTCGGAAGGACGTCCCGATGTGTGTATCTCAAGAGGCTCGACCTCCAGGTATTCACCTTCGGCGCCTCGCGTTCTGGAATCCCATGGGTCCTCCTGATCGGGCTACCACCCTTCTGTAGGCGGAGTCCTCCGACGGGGAAACTTCGCCTCCGTCGACCGAGGCATCGGCTTGGCTGGGGGGAGCCGTGCTTGGGAGGTAAACTGGCCTCTCCCTACTAGGTCCCAGGGAGGCCGTCCCGCAACCGTAGGGCGCACCGTACACGGTCGGGTCTCGCCGTGTGGCGGGTGCCACCGACCCCGGGAGGCCTTTCGACTGGGCCAAGGCTCTGGACGCGGAGGACACGGTCCCGGTGGGAAGACCCGAACCCGGCAACCGGTCCTTCCCGCTCGACGTCCGACCCGGTTGGGCTGGTTCGATCGGGCTGTCTTCTCGGCAGCGCGCTTCCTCCCGCCGGGTGGGGTGAACCGAAGGCCTCGAGGACTTGTGCCTGAGAGTGAGGTCCTTCTTGCGTGGCCGGTCGAGCGGTTCCAAGTTGTATGTAGGCAGTGACAACTTGGAGGCTCGATCACTGGACCGAGAGTCTGGCGAGCGGTGCTTCCTGGACTCTCCTGGGGGCACGTAGAACCATTCGCCGCCGCCGGGAGAGACCTCCCTCTTGTACTTACGGGAGTGAGAGCGTGGGCGCCTCCTACTGTGCCGCGACCTCGACCTAGAGCGGGAACGATCGCTATCGGTCCGCGCTCTCTTACGGTGCCGTCTCTCCCTGCGTTCTCCCTCGGAGGATGAGTCTGCTTCCGAAGAGTCCGAGGGTGCCACGTTCTTCCCGTAACGACTGCTAGAGTGATGCGCAGGGGAGGCCCTTCGCCGCCGACCGTCTGAGACAGGGTGCTGGAGAAAGTCCTCGGGAACTGCTGTGGATACCGAGGGTACCGAGACCACTCTGTCCCTGCTAGAAGGCCATGGACCCAGGGATACGTCCATCCTTAGCGGTGACCTCTGGAGTCTTCGGTAACTTCCACCCGAAGGAGTCGCTACTCGGGCGACGAATTCTCGAGTGGTTCTCTTCTGGCGGAGGGGAACCCGACGCACCGGCCCACGAGGGCGGGGGGGAGACCGAGAACGCCACACTGCCCCATACCGGGTCTTCTGAGGAAGCGTGCTCCCCTGCCACGTGGCCCAATCCGCCCGAAACACTCGCGGCCCTTCCGTTTACTCCCGAGGGGCCAGCCCTTGGTTCCTCCGTCACACTGGGTTCACTTGGGAGGACACTATGGCTCACAATCACACTGGGGGCTTGCTGGCCACTCCTCTGCGAAGGAGACGGAGAGGCCAAGGCTTCGTCGGACCGATCACTGACCGACTGTAAGGAAGACACGCCATTCACTTTCTTTGGGGAACGCTTAGACGACTTCTTTTTCTTAGTACCATACCGTACCCACTGAATTCCGTCCCAACTCACGCACTCGGAACATGTGTCCGAGGAGGAACAAACTTTACCCCTGCACGTGGAACAAAGGGAATGCGGGTCCACCTCTGGTTTAGAGAGGAAAGCCCCACACGACTTTCCTGCTCTAGGACCAGGACAACGACGCACGTTCTCCATCGTTCGCACACGAAGGTCAACACTAACGAGTTACAGAAAAACCCTGGATAACACAAGGGGAACGGACTGAGGACACTTTGCGAAAACGCACTATCGCAGAAAAAACACAAGTCCGTACACTGGGAACACGTGGGAACACAACGCGCCAAAGGATCGAAAGTTTTAAGCGAGAGAGTGAGATGCTTCGGATCTCACGACCAAGGACTTAATGAGGTCCTGACCCGGGAAAAGCAGTGACCTGCCCTAATCCGGGCCGAAGGAATTATCCTGGCGGCGGGGGTAGAAACTATCGGGAGCGAGATAGGGGGGGGTAGCGCGGGAAATCTTGGTCGAGTTTGAGAGAGGGTCAAGGACCCTCCGAAGAGGTAATTCGAGGTAAAGTATTCGTGTCGGAACAAATGTGTGTTTCTAATGTTAAAGCCACCTTTTTAGGGTTAATGTGCTATGTGGTCTCTAAGAACTTATACTATACCATAAAAACAGAGTAAACTCGTATACCTTAACAGACACAAGTCTCCAAGCAAGCAAACTATTAATTTCTGTGTACCTGGAGGGCATAAAATAACAGGTTGATACCTCATAGGAGAAGATCCTGGGGGGGGGGGATATATATGCCTATCATGGTTAGTATTTTGGGGGGGACAGAATGAGTGTCTTCCTCATCAGTCAGGTTGTCTCCTGTAGATGCCACAGATAAGTCTAGCACAATCCATGTATGTTGTACTGCTTAGATTAATTTCAGGTAGTGTCTTAAAAATACCCAATGTCCAGACCAAACTGTAAAGCTTCATATGTCCTGAAATTGCATATTGAAAAAAAAAGTACCACTGAGGGAGCAATTTTTTTCACATCGTTACATTTAGGGATGGAGATCAGGTCCACCTTCTTTATGAGGTAGGTCATTAGAATATGGATCTCCCCTGTAGAAAGGGGCTTGTTGATCTGGATATTTAGAAAGACTACCTTCTGCAGACATGGGTCTCTCCAGGTATGTCAGCATGGTAGATACTAGACTGAGATTGCCACCCCTTGACTGTAAAGCAGCAATATAAAGACGATCTTTCCCTTAGAGAGACTTTTCCTTTTTGGTTCAAAATAGGAGGCCAGGAGTTAGAATCAAAAGGTGGGCAGGAGTGGCGGTGTGAAGAACTCCTGTTCTCTAGATAATGCTGAAAGTTGTTGAATTTAGCTCCCCAAGCTAAAGCAATTGGAAGAATAGCTTTTGGCCATAACCCTTTGAGGGAAACAAAAGCATTATCTAACTTGGCAAAAAATTCAAGCACCCTCTCACAAAACCAGGACACTGAAGGAGTTGGCTGGGATAGTTGTTGTAAGGCAAAAGATTCTGTAATCTTGTGGAAGATGAGAGGTCCTGTCAATGCAGATTAGTATAATAAGATTGTTGATGATTTAAGTTTCCTTTCTGCAATGAGGTGGACATGAAAGGAAATCAGGAAGTTTGGGGTTATCTGGTATTGGGACCTATCTTTAAACTCTAGGGCAATCGCCCATGGTCGATAGACTTAATTGAAAACTATACTCCCTAATGCTACAACCTGGGCTTCCCACCACTTAATACTAGAGGGTTCTAATCATTTGCTAAGGGCATGCATTTGTTGAAGTGAAAGAAAATGGGAAAATTTCTAAATTTTTAAAATTCCACAGGTAAGTGTTAATTAAAACGGGCTTCTGGAGAAGAAGCAATATGAACATCAGGGCAGATTAATGGAAATAATCATCATATATACACCTTATTTCCAACAATATTTGTCTGAATAAGTAGTAGAATGATAAGTGAGAAATACAGTACCTCTACCATATTTACCTTAAAACAGGATGTCTTTTAGATGCACATTTTAAAGATTTTATTGCTCCAGTGAGGTATGACGAATGCGGGCAAGTCTCAAAATGGATGCCTTCTCTTTTACACATATCATAAATTGCTTCATCTTCTATTACACGATACCCATGTCCTATTCTCTCAGCTCCATAGGTTTCCACAGCCTGGGAAAGAAATTCAAGTTATCAAAGACCATGAAAAATAATAGCCTGTACCGTTTTTGCTTTGAAAGTTAAATTTTCCTTTTGATCAGACAGACTGGGTTAAAGACAAAAAAAATCAAATAAAAGTATTAATTGATTTTACATTTTTTTTTTTTCTATAAATTGGATCTATCAAAAAGACATACATCTGGATGCTATTGTATGAACCAAACAACCCGTCCTTACTCTCATTCTGTTGTTAAAATTTGCACTTCATTCCAAATCCTAAGAAATGTCGATCAGTTCCATCTAATTTGATAAAATGAGTGACTGATTTTATTCATGTGAATTAGAAAAATTTACTTTAATTTTATCTATGATAGTCTGGTCATACATAGAATACAGTTATACCTACATCAAGGTATTTTACTATCACATGGACTTTGCATTAGGAATCACCATCTATATAAATATTGATGAAATATCTCAACATTTGCTTCATATTTTCCAAATATGATTTACATTTACTTAGTAAAAACTGAGAGCTGGTAAACAAGGTGAATATGATCATCTGTATACTGTAAAGTACCAGGAATGTATTCACGTCATTCAAAAATAATACAGAAGCCCAAAATATATGATAGGAAGGAAAAGTGTAAGATGTGAATGTCAGCTTTCTTACCTAAAGTACTCTAACTGAATAATCATATGTAATAGGGTCCTTACAATATCAATAATATTGGCATACACAAGATTTGTCAAGATCATTCCATCAATTGGAACTAGATTTTCAATAATATTCATGATACTGGAATAATTGTCAATAAAACTTCAAGTTATGGATCAATAACTCGAGCCTTAACTCTGAACTAGCGCCCAGTGAATTCATTTTTCATAAACAAGTGACAAATAAAGATGCTGTATATGTTATGCATCAATCAGTACCACTTGAACACACTGAGCAGGTCCAGCCTCTCCAGAATGGACTGTGCGATGAATCCCCTTTTCTTTGGCAGCCTGGAAGACAGCTATATCTACAGGATCATTTATGTTAGCTTCTGTAGAGAAAGAAAAATTTATTAGAATTATTCCAAGCATTACTGTATAGCCTTAGTTAACTTATAGTATACAGACCTATTCTCTAATTCAATAGTCTTTCTTCACCTAATGGTTCAGTTTTGTAATACATGTATATGAATTCTTTGTCATTCTGTTGCTGTAACTAAAGTCTTACCTTCCCCAGAACCAGCTTCATCCCCAGCAATGTCAATGGCAACAACTCCTTGATCTCTGTATTCTTCACATAGCCTTAAAATGTCCCATGACCATTCTGATTTGAGGAAAAAGAAAATTACATAATTCACTGACATCAAGAAGAACAAAATCTACTATCGCAAAATTTGCTAAAACTACACTACTGAAGATGAACTGTATTTATTCATTTACTTATTTATTTATTTATTTTTTTTTTTCTGCAAAACTACATGCATTGTTCATCATCTGCAGAATCATTTTTCGTTATACAGTATAGGAATCATTATTCAGTACAAGATATGAGGTTCACTTGTTACAAATATGAAAATAGGTATCTTATAATTCATACAGTATCTCAAAATTTATAACAAATCTTTTCAAAACCTTTCTGTTATTAAAGATAAACTCTTCGAGCAGACCTAATGTACGCCAAATATAATTCATCTCAGATGGCTCGTTAAATTATTTGATGATAGGACTACAGTATCCTGTATTATTGAATATAATACAGGGTACTGTATTACATACTGTGGTATTTCAACATCAATCATTAAATATCACAGCCATTACTGTATCAAAAAGCACATTCTGAATATTAAAGGTACTGGAGAGTATAAATGCATATAAGCATGTATTTCGTACTATCTAAATAAAAATTCTTTTAAAATTACACCCCAATAACGAAAAGTTATTACAAAGGAAATATATCATGATATTCGTGTAAATACTTACATGTGGATACAGCATATAACTATATCGTAAGCACAAGCATTACATCTTGGTTAAATTTATATAAATAACAAACAATCTTAATGTACACAAAACATTTAAGATATATGCAATTAAAAATAGAGAGGAAATTTTAGGAAGTTACAAACAAAGAAAAACAATTATAACCTTATTACACCACAAGGTTCTGGACAAATATCCCATCTCACAACTTACGTGAGCATCCTCTAATGCAGCAAAGTATAACTCTAACTTTAGTACCGAAATCTTCTTCCCCTCTCTTAATGCCTTTTAATACTGCTTTAACGATGTCATCGCTTTGTAGGCATCCATCACCATTCGGTAAACATTTACCTGTAAGAAAGTTAAAAGTAAATAATGAACTCCAGTTACAACACTATTAAGTGAAACTTGAATCCACTGTTAGTCAAATCTATGATTAATGTACTGTATTTAAATACCAGGATACATTTTCTGCAGTCTCTAGTATCTGAATGACAATTATGTGACCCTTAATATAATTCTGATGCAATCTGAACACAGAAGTTGAACTTTTAAAGATCAGAAAGAACAAGTGTCATAAGGATATATATATATATATATATATATATATATATATATATATATATATATATATATATATATATATATATATATATATATATATATATATATGAGCTAAAAAAGGTTCAGATTGTAGGTCAGTTATTAGGAATGAATACAGAGTAGGTGGGAGCCTCCTGAAAATTGGGTGTGTTATACTGACAACAAGAAATAAAGTAGTTAAGGAAATTTCATAAAAAATGGGAGTAAAAACATGAATAAGTACTGCTACACTCTGCCAATTATCATAGAGATTTCAAAGACAATGAAAGATTTGTCTAATACCACAGAAAGGACCACAATATGCACGTCAATATTAGAAAGAGGGTCCTAATAGATATTGCCTAGTCATTACATCAATCTATACAGTGCAGACCAGATTATCACATCACATCTGTGAATGACTTTGTTGGTATTTGTGTAAGTGCCAGTGAGGATAACACAGCAAAACTGAAAGAGCATTTACAAGTACGTAATATAAACCAAAAAAAGTGATCCCTCTATTTCTTACCATTAGAACTGGCTTCACTAGAACCATTTACACTTCCATTTAGATGTCCAGTATCTCCCGGTAGAAAAAGCTGAGGACAAAACCTGGTCTCACAATATGCAACGCTTTGTTTTGCCTGATCTTCCACAAATTCATATGATATGCGTTCTATGACTTCCAAGTCCCCTCTGCAATTTAATAAATAATTGGATATATAATTAAACACGAATAATAGAAATATACTTGTTCAGTACAAGGTAGTGCTATAAATGGTAATTGGCAACTCATTTGCAATTCATAACAATGATAGTTTGTTGATAGAGCATACACTGTACATGGGCACTCACGAGACGAAGTACAATGGCGTTCTAATTATCATCATCTATGAATTCAAGATAGATGATTACTGTCACATAATGTTAAATCTACAAATCAAATTAATTCACTTTGTATGTTACAAAAGACATAACTGATGAGGGTTTATCTATGTCATTACTTCTGGAGTCAAAACCTCTTGGCAAAAATGTATAGTGGATAATACTGCATACCATCGAAGCACCGTAACTCTGAGAATGAACAGCACATACAGTATAGCTCATAAACTTACGGTGATTTAATAAAATCACTTAAAGTTTTTGAAAGTTACCTTAAAAATTTTAATTAATTTTAAAATTCAATAGCAGGAAAGAAATATCCCAATGGTTTTTAAGTATTAAAATCTTAGATGTTCATCAAGGAACTTTCTAGGTTGCTACAAACCTTTAAATATCAGAAACCCTATTCTTTGATTCCAAGAATTAAAGTAAGATTGTTACAGGCTCTTGTAGGCCTACACACTTTCTTTAAAAATATCAAGCCAATAAGGATGCAATCCTTTCCTGACCAGGTAAAAGTGCAACCCAGGTGTATGGACCAATTATACATGGCATGAAAGGCAACATTAAAATAAAAGGGAGTTATGACCATAAAGGAAGAATTAGAAAAGAAAACATTTGTTAATCTTATATCACGGGCCATATCATATCATAAGTTCAAACAAATATCACAGCAAAATTTGCTTTATCAAATCATCAAATTATAGTGAAAACTGAAACCTGAAAAAAATATTCAATGCAATAAATACTTGGTTATTTCTATAGTTTTTTTTCTAGTTTATGATTTGCCTATGCATAAAGATCCACATCCTAATAGGACCAGCAAACACAATATTTGGGGCTTACATTTTTTATACATTAGAAAATCGGCATGAATGAGAAATGTTGTTTTGGTCATCAAATTTTCCTCATTTAATAACTTGTAAATAGTAAAACAAATTCATTTTTCACTGAAGCTATGTGATGAAAGTTATTATTATCATTAACTCGACTCAACAAAGATAAAAGAATACTACAAATCTAAAGATCGCATTAGTGAAAGCACCCCAGTAAGGAAAAAAAAACACAAAGGTAAAGGTAAAAATTAAACAATTAAAAAAACAAAAAAATAATCAAATAAACAAAACTATGAAAATACTCTATTGAATGAACTCTGAAAAAACAACAAAATAAAATAACTCACATTAGGCAATCGAAAAAATTCTGGAATCCTTTCAGGAAATGAGCCAAGTCTTGGGGTTCCTTCACCTTAAGGGAGTCCCTGAAGTCATCCAAGGATCCACTTCCAGGAAGCTTGAGTCCTTTTTTCCTGGAAAAAAAAGAACAGTCGAAGTGATCTAGTTATTTCTCTCTCTCTCTCTCTCTCTCTCTCTCTCTCTCTCTCTCTCTCTCTCTCTCTCTCTCTCTCTCTCTCTCTCTCGAACTTAGATGATCATCCTCCATTTATTATTATTATTAGCCTATTATTATTATTACTATTATTATTATTATTAGCTAAGCTACAACCCTAATTGCGAAAGCAGGATGCTAAAGGCCAAAAGGGCTCCAACAGGGAAAATAGCCCAGTAAGGAAAGGAAATAAAAAAAAACCGGATAGAATGGTATGCCTGAGTGAACCTCAAGAGAACTTTAACCTTAACCCGAGTGGTAAACAATGGTACAGGGGCTACTGATAACTAATTTATATTGAACGAAATTCATTATTTGAATAATTATGTATTATTTAAGCACAATTCTTTACTTTATGATCTATAAATACTTAAGCGTAATTCTTTAAACGATTCATTGTAAATAATAAAACACTTTGTGTACCATCACATATTATCTTCAGGGTCACAAACTTGTCACCCCGACACTTAATCCTTATAATAGAGTTAATAATAAAACTTAATTTATCTTTAAAATTTAATACATTTGCATTGGATATTGTGAATGGTTCTCCATCCTACAATGGGGGACAATAAATATTTCCATTTACTGAGTCTACACTACTATTGATAACAAAATGACAAAGCATATTTTTATTTTCGATAAATATTGTTATTGCATCGCTAGTATTAGAAATCAATCAATCAATCACGACAGACAGCACCATAAGCCGCAATGAAATGAAAGGGATATTTCATTTAATTTTTTTTCTTTGTGATAAATGTATTTACACTCAGTACATAGACTTATCTCCCTTTAGGTTTCTCGACCTAATCAAAGTACAATTTTAGAATTACGGAAAATAAAAGACATATTTCTTTGGTGTGAGAAATCGACTACTGATAACTATTGTACTCATCACGTCTTCGTTAATAAAAATGATGAATGAATGAACACAGAACAGTTAATAAAAATCACGTAAAGAAACATAAAACACGAAACTTTACGCTTATCAACTTCGAATAAAGAATGAATCTAAATTATATAAATCGAGGCGAGTGATGAATATATGAATAAAATCTTAAAACATATATAATTCACTGCACAACTACTCGATTTAACACCCCCCCCCCCCCCCAAAAAAAAAAAAAAAATAATAAAAAAGATGCAATCAAATTTTGAGGAAGATATCGACGAAGCCAAAACGTTTGAAAATTAGAAACTGTCACAACACTTGCAGCATTTTATGTTCATCGTAATGAATCCATGGGTTAAAAGTCACTCCCTAGGTATGTGTGTAAATCAATAATAATAATAATAACAACAACAAGAATAATAATAATAATAATAATAATAATAATAATAATAATAATAATAATAATAATAATAATAATAATAATAATAATAATCTGTTCACATGACACTAATTTCATTCTTGTTGCAATGTCACTCTCAACC
>NC_090733.1:104920157-104942657 GCF_036898095.1 Palaemon carinicauda | reverse complement strand
GAGGGAAATAAGATAAAATAGTGGGCCAGAGTGTACCCTCAATAAAATAGATTTTATAATACAGGACAGAAAATCGTCCAAGAATCTTGAAAACTATTCTAGGGAAAGAAAATCTTATAAGTGCTCGAGAAACGTAATTTAATTCATTTAAACAACAAATAATGTACATTAATTATTATGGGGTTGTGGTGGCCTATTAGAAACTCCCCTACTTGGCGTTCTGCGGAACTGGGGTTCGAGTCATGCTCAAACTCGATAGCTTCCTGTAGTGTCTGCAACCTCACCATCCTTGTGAGCTAAGGGTGAAGGGTTCGGGGCAGCCTATTGGTCTATGAGGCCAATTTCACCTTTTTTTTTAGTGATGCAAGAAGTGTTCTACAAGCTTTAGAAGTTTTTAATTCCAGTAACCCTTTAGTTTTAAAGATTTTAGAGTGGTTCTTCATTATTGGATTTCTGGGCTGCCCAAAGGCAAGAACCCGGGTCTTACACAAGGTAAGGCAATCTATACAGACAGACAGTCATTATTGGGTTGAGAGGTATAACAGTTCGATTTTGTTGGGTTCCCTCACACGTAGGTGTGTCTAAGAATGAAAAGGCTGATTTACTGACAAAGAATGCTGCAGCCGAGTTGCTACCAAGAAGGTATCTCATCCTTTATAAGGATTCTTTTACCCAGCATTAAAAATTGTTTTTATAACAATTGGCAACAGCATTGGGATAGTTTATATGGAAATATAAGAGAAATAACGAATGTTATATTTCATTTGAGATATAACATGATGTCCCGCAAGTGGGAGACTATTCTTTGTCGTCTCCGCATTGGTCACACTCGGTTGACACACGAGCTTCTGCTGAATGACCAACACCAGCCATATTGCGACGAATGTTTGGTACCCCTGACAGTGAGGCACTTGTTGCCTGAATGCTACACTATTGGCACCTTAAGAAATAGATATGTTTGAGGCTCGAGGTGAGGATGGCAGATTCTTCCTTGCTAAGATATTTTTGGGCAGGATGTGTTGTAGCATGCTAGCGGTATTTTTAGATTTATTTGAGAATCAGGTCTTCTGAGAGCTATTTAACTTTTATAAGGACGTCTTTGCTTTTATTGTTTTAAATTCAATTTCCTTTTAATCTTTATTCATAAAAAAATAATACCGGCGTCAATGACCTATGATGTCAGGATACCAGAAAACTACAAATCAATCAATCAAATCATCAGCAGCCATTGCCTGGTCCTCTCTGGTCCTAGCTTGGATGGAGAGGGGTCATGGGTACTGATCATATTATATGGTCAGTCTCCAGAGCGTTGTCCTGCTAATTAAGGCAATGTCACTGTGATTTGCCTCTGCCATTCATGAGTGGCCTTTAAACCTTTAATTACGAACTCTCTTAACCCAGCAGCTTAAAACAGATTACAGCGAAAACCTGCGAAATAAAAAGCACTCCCGAGACACTTAAATATAATTGGAAATAGAAACCGCAAAACGTCCAATTATTTCAAAATACAATCATTCAATACCACAAAAAAAAAAAAAAAAAAAAAAAAAAAAAAAAAAAAAAAAAAAAAAAAAAAAAAACTACACACACTCTACTATGTTCATTTGTCCTTTCACAATCAGATCAAATAAATACAAACTTTCGTCGTTCTTTAAGCCAATTTATTTCAACAAAAATAATGTGAAATTTATTTAGGCCTGTTATTTCTTGTTTCATAAAATTCCTATTGCGGGATACGATAAATTGTTTATATAATCTAGAGTCGTAAACAGTTATGTCTAATGCCACATAAAACATTTTTCGCTCTTTACAGTTTGCACAAAAATATCAGGAAACAAAACGAGAGAGAGAGAGAGAGAGAGAGAGAGAGAGAGAGAGAGAGAGAGAGAGAGAGAGAGAGAGAGAGGTTCATGCATTGGTAACATACCTCATTACTTCCCAGAGCGTCTCATGTCTTATGGCTCCATCTAAATGAATGTGCAATTGTACCTACGGGAAAAGAAATATAATTACAATCATGAATTTCAAATCTAAGGTACTACACACGTTTTAATTACTTGTTTGGTATAAACTTATATACAATTTAAATGTGATACTTCTTGGAAAAAATCCAAACAAGTTTTAATCAAACTTACAGTATATATGCGAGGCATATTTCAAAATATATAAGGATGTTTCAATTATTTGTTTGGTATAAACTTATACACTTGAGGCTTCTTGCAAAACATGTCAACAAGTTTTAATAATTTGTTCAGCATAACCATAATATGTGAGGAATATTACACCACTAATTTTAAGAGTAATAGAGAGAAACAAATTAGATGGAAAACCTGAGTTACCATCAATCTTATGTATTTCAAAATTATTTTCAATTTCTAATTCTAGTTCTAACGTTACTTCAATACCACATTGTTGGTGTGTGATGGTTTTATGTATGAACCCTCTGTGTATATATATATATATATATATATATATATATATATATATATATATATATATATATATATATATATATATATAAAAGAAAACGACATAATTATATTTTTATGAGAGATTCATTCACGACAGACTCTCCTTAAACTTGCTCGCAATTCAGAATGCAATGAAGAGCTGGGGTTTACTTGTAAATTCCAGAAGCTGATAATAATAATAATAATAATAATAATAATAATAATAATAATAATAATAATAATAATAATAATAACAATAATAATAATAATAATAATAATAATAATAATAATAATAATAACAATAATAATAATGATAATAATAATAATAATAATAATAATAATAATAATAATAATAATAATAATAATAATAATAATCTTTCTAAGCACACCAAAATCATCTCTCATTTCTTTTATTATTCCTTCTCTAAACCAAAGCCGTAAGCAAAAGCCCGATACTAGTCCTTCATACTTAAATGACTATAATAATTTTGCACTCGGTATTTTTGTCATAATCTCTTGGCCCGATAGAATGGATAGGAGAAATGGCAATATTGTCTTTCATTGCCAATTACAAAAATGGACATATAAGCATGGGCCGATTAACTCGTCACTTAGGTCATTGGCCCCTAGTCTGCATATATTAACTTCCTATTTACTTATATATATATATATATATATATATATATATATATATATATATATATATATATATATATATATATATATATATATATACACATATATGTGTGTATGTAATATACTGTATATATATATGTATATATATATATATATATATATATACACACACAGTATATTACATATATATATATATATATATATATATATATATATATATATATATATATATATATATACATATATATATATATATATATATATATATATATATATATATATATATATATATATATATATACATACACGCATAGAATCACTCTCTCTCTCTCTCTCTTGTTTGGGGACTGTATGCCCTAAAGGGCTGATTGGCTCTTGGTCATGTAATTACTCATGGGCATGTTCTGGTACATAACCTTTGGGATTGGCTGAAAAAGTTTCATCGTATTTGTAATTTATTTTCATGTATTTTATAATGCTTATGTAACAACCGTGCAGCCATACAAACTAAATTCAGAAATTTAATACATACATACATACATACATACATATATATAATATATATATATATATATATATATATATATATATATATATATATATATATATATATATAAAACTTATGTATTCTATACATAGGCTACATACAGTATATGTTAATTTATAAGTGTATATATATACATATATATACAGTATATATATATATATATATATATATATATATATATATATATATATATATATATATAAAATATATATATATATATATATATATATATATATATATATATATATATATATATATATATATGCTGCATATCATATTTCTGATTTTAGTTTGTATAGCCGAAGTGCTGTTACATAATCATTACAAAAAATACATGAAAAAATGACAAATAAGATCAAACTCTTTCAGACAATCCCAAATGTTATGTACCAGGACATGCCCATGAGTAATTACATGGCCAAGAGCCATTCAGCCCTTTAGGGCGTACAGTCCCCAAACAATAGAGAGAGAGAGAGAGAGAGAGAGAGAGAGAGAGAGAGAGAGAGAGAGAGAGAGAGAGAGAGAGAGAGAGAGAGAGAGAGAATAATGATGGGCCCCGATCGTTTCAGGCAAGGGTAAAATGACTCCAACAAAATATACTTCAGAGAACCTGTTTCTAATGAATCTCAAGGATTGAATGCAGTGGAGTGCGAGGTCCGTCTTATGGACAATACATGCAAAGCATAAACAGAGGGACTTGGAGCATAACATGATAGAGTAACTTATGATAGCTTAACCAAGTGGGCCTCATTTAATTGTATAAGTACCTATTTATGCATATCATAAATATGCATGTTTTCTTATCACGCGTATATGCTTGCTTGTGAGATTAGACAAAGTTCGTGAAGACTGCTAAGTATCTCAGTCGAATTAAATGAATTGTGTAGAGTCTTGACCTGACTTTGATAATCCAAAATTTACATATAAACCATATTTTATAATTTTAGTTATGATTGTGTGATGTCGCCGTGGTTGTTTAACATGTTATTTTCATTAGTAAAATAAATTTTTGAATATACTTACCCGATAATCATGTAGCTGTCAACTCCGTTGCCCGACAGAATTCTACGGGAGGGATACGCCAGCTATCACTATACTAGAAGGGGGTGTACTCACAAGCGCCACCTGTGGCCAGGTACTACATTACTTGTTGTTGACGCCACCTCACTTTTTCCTCGGTCCACTGGTTCTCTATGGGGAGGAAGGGTGGGTCAATTAAATCATGATTATCGGGTAAGTATATTCAAAAATTTATTTTACTAATGAAAATAACATTTTTCAATATTAAACTTACCCGATAATCATGTAGCTGATTCACACCCAGGGGGGTGGGTGAAAAACCAGTGTACAAGACTAAAGGATAGCTAAGTATCCCGTATTTCATATAATCAGTTATCCACAATAACAATGAAATATTAAGTACCTGGTAAGGAAGTCGACTTGAACCGTTACTCTGCCTTTAATAAGATCGTCTTCCTTACTGAGCGCAGCGTTCCTCTTGGAAGGCTGAATCAACTCAAAGGTGCTAAAGTATACAGGGCTGCAACCCATACTAAAGGACCTCATCACAACCTTTAACCTCGGCGCTTCTCAAGAAAGAATTGACCACCCGCCAAATCAACAAGGATGTGGAAGGCTTCTTAGCCGACCGTACAACCCATAAAAAGTATTCAAGAGAAAGGTTAAAAGGTTATGGGATTATGGGAATGTAGTGGCTGAGCCCTCGCCTACTACTGCATTCGTTGCTACGAATGGTCCCAGGGTGTAGCAGTACTCGTAAAGAGACTGGACATCTTTGAGATAGAATGATGCGAACACTGACTTGCTTCTCCAATAGGTTGCATCCATAACACTCTGCAGAGAATGGCTCTGTTTGAAGGCCACTGAAGTAGCCACAGCTCCCAATTCATGTGTCCTTACCTTCAGCAAAGCAAGGTCTTCTTCCTTCAGATGAGAATGTGTTTCTCTAATCAGAAGCCTGAATAGTAAGAAACTGAGTTCTTAGAACTTGGAAAAGAAGGTTTCTTGATAGCACACTATAAGGCTTCTGATTGTCCTTGTAAAGGTTAAGACCTTTTTAGATAGTACCTAAGAGCTCTAACTGGGCAAAGTACTCTCTTCAGTTCATTCCCCACCAAGTTGGACAGGCTTGGGATCTCGAACGACTTAGGCCAAGGACGTGAAGGAAGCTCGTTTAGCAAAAACCGAGCTGCAAGGAACATGTAGCCGTTTCAGATGTGAAAACAATGATCCTGCTGAAGGCGTGGATCTCACTTACTCTTTTAGCTGTTGTCAAGCACACGAGGAAAAGAGTTTTTAATGTGAGGTCCTAAAAAGAGGCTGATTGGAGAGGTTCAAATCTTGATGACATAAGGAACCTTAGGACCACGTCTAGATTCCAGCCTGGAGTGGACAACCGACGTTCCTTTGAGGTCTCAAAAGACCTAGGGAGGTCCTGTAGATCTTTGTTGGTGGAAAGATCCAAGCCTCTGTGGCGGAAAACCGCTGCCAACATACTTCTGTAACCCTTGATCGTAGGAGCTGAAAGGGATCTTACTTTCCTTAGATATAACAGGAAGTCAGCAATCTGGGTTACAGTGGTACTGGTTGAGGAAACTGCATTGGTCTTGTACCAGCTACGGAAGACTTCCCCTTGAGACTGATAGATTCTGAGAGTGGATATTCTCCTTGCTTTGGCAATCGCTCTGGCTGCCTCCTTCGAAAAGCCCCTAGCTCTTGAGAGTCTTTCGAAAGTCTGAAGGCAGTCAGACGAAGAGCGTGGAGGATTGGGTGTACCTTCTTTACGTGAGGTAGACTTAGAAGGTTCACTCCTAGAGGAAGAGTCCTGGGAATGTCGACCAGCCATTGCAGTACCTCTAAGAACCATTCTCTCGCGGGCCAGAGCGGAGCCAACCAACGTCAGCCGTGTCCCTTTGTGAGAGAACTTCTGAAGTACCCTGTTGACAATCTTGAACGGCGGGAATGCATACAGGTCGAGATGGAACCAATCCAGCAGAAAAGCATCCACGTGAACTGCTGCTGGGTCTGGAATCGGAGAACAATACAACAGGAGTCTCTAGGTTATCGAGGTAGCGAACAGATCTATGGTTGGCTGACCCCACAGGGCCCAAAGTCTGCTGCAAACATTCTTGAGAAGGGTCCACTCTGTGGGGATGACCTGACCCTTCCGGCTGAGGTGATCTGCCATGACATTCATACCGCCTTGAATGAACCTCGTTACCAGTTAGCTTTCGATCTTTAGACCAGATGAGTAGGTCCCTTGCGATCTAGAACAACTTCCACGAAAGAGTCCCTCCCTGCTTGAAGATGTAAGCCAGGGCTGTGGTGTTGTCAGAGTCCACCTCCACCACTTTGTTAAGCTGGAGGGACTTGAAGTTTATCAAGGCCAGAATAACCGCCAACAACTCCTTGCAATTGATGTGAAGTGTCTTTTGCTCCTGATTCCATGTTCCCGAGCATTCTTGTCCGTCCAAAGTCGCACCCCAGCCCGTGTCTGATGCGTCCGAGAGGAGACGGCGGTCGTGTTTCTGAACAGCCAAAGGTAGACTTCCTTGAGAAGAAAGCTGTTCTTACACCACGCGAGAGAAGACCTCCTCTCTTCGGAAACAGGAACTGAGACCGTCTCTAGCGTCATGTCCTTTATCCAGTGAGCAGCTAGATGATACTGAAGGGGGGGGGAGGTGGAGTCTCCCTAACACGATGAACAGGGCCAGCGATGAAAGTGTCCCTGTTAGACTCATCCACTACCTGACTGAGCATCGGTTCCTTCTCAGCATGCTCTGGATGCATTCTAGGGCTTGGAAGATCTTTGGGGCCGACGGAAAAGCCCGAAAAGCTCGACTCTGAAGATCCATACCCAAGGAGACAATGGTCTGGGATGGGACGAGCTGAGACTCCTCAAAATTGACCAGGAGGCCCAGTTCCTTGGTCAGATCCATAGTCCATTTGAAAATCTCCAGACAGCGACGACTTGTGGGAGCTCTTAAAAGCCAGTCGTCTGACGGAGCCGGACACAAGATCATGGTACTGCTGCACAGTCTGTGAACTGTCAACCATGGGCAAGCGAGGAAGTACAGTGACAACCCGAATCTGTCTAGACTGTCTGGGTCGTACAGACAACTCCTTATCGGGTTGCTGAGGTTGCCGCACTGCGTCACAACAAGTCACTTCTGCTGGTTGTTGAACGTCTTCCCCGTGACACATTGACTCCGTAAACAAAAAATCCTCTAACAAGGACTAAGCTTGGACTGCATGTCTTGCAACACAGCTCAAGGTCTATGGGAGCAGGTGTGGTAACAGACGGGATTAGCGACTGAAGTGGAACCATTACCTTCCCTGGAAGCATGTTATGCTTAAATAAAAGTCCATAGGAGGCTACGCAGCTAAAGGCTCCTCTCCAAATGACAGAGTCCTCAAGGGAATATCAGAAGGAGGGAGAAAAGAACTTTCTCATCTACAGGGACCATATCCTAGAAAAGCTAAGTTCTCTCAGTGAGGGTTTCACTGGTGCAAAAGCAGCAGACTAGAAGGCAACGTTATGAAACTGCTTGACAGTCTAGTGAGTTGGCAACAACCAAAGATGTGTGACTGAGAAGCATGCGGTAAGGTATGCAGAGCATGTTGTATGCAGAGTATGCTGTATGCAGAGCATGCTGTATGTAGAGCATGTTGTATGCAGAGCATGCTGAATGCAGAGCATGCTGTATGCAGAGCATGTTGTATGCAGAGCATGCTGAATGCAGAGCATGCTGTATGCAGAGCATGTTGTATGCAGAGCATGCTGTATGCAGAGCATGCTGTATGTAGAGCATGTTGTATGCAGAGCATGCTGAATGCAGAGCATGCTGTATGCAGAGCATGTTGTATGCAGAGCATGCTGTAAGCAGAGCATGCTGTATGTAGAGCATGCTGTAAGGTAAGCAGAGCGTGTGCATGGCGTTTAACATTTCTCAGAAATTCCATGACCAGTGCTAGAGTGCTTTATGCATGCTTGCATGGGGTTTTAATATCAACATAATATTTACCTTACATTCATAACTCATGATTCATATTTTTGCCATATTTTGCGATATTGTTAAAAATATATTGCAAGGAATACAAATATATTTTTATAAGTAATACAAATAACCTCCATTATCATAATGTTTGAAAATGGAGGTAAGGTATGCTGAACAGCAGAGTCAGAACGAGCTGGAACAACAATAGTTGTGGTTTCCTCTTCAAGACTCTGTTGAGGGAACACCTGAGGCTCAGTCTGCAAAGGCTGATCAAAGGAAGTAGCAGAAGGTAGGCGCATGGGTGGAGGAGGCTGACTCCTGGCATGAGTGGCTGAACTCAAGGGTTGCGCTTGCTGAGTGGTTGGCGGATGCGCAGTAGCAAGTTCCTGAGGAACGAGTTGAGGTTCCTGCGGTGTGAGCTGAGAGCGAAAAGGTAGTGGCTGCGCAGAACGCAGTAAAAGTCTCGCAAGTTGAGGCTCCTGAGGCGCAAGGCTAAGGTGTTGAGGTGCTTGCCTTGAGGAGGGTTGAGCTCGCTGCAGCGAGAGCTGAGGAGACTGACTCATGGATGGGAGAGGTTGTTGTACCTCAAGCGAGTGTTGCCTCACTGGTGGAACAGCAAGTGGAAGCGGAGGAAGAGAGGTATAAGCCTCCTGTTCCCATTGCTGAGGTTGCCTTAAGGAAGGCGGAGGGAGCTGCACACCACTGGGATCAGTAAACTCATAACGTGGCTCAACATCGTACGCCTGGCAGGCGGTACTGCGGTCAGGCGGAGCGAGCGCAGGCGGAGCGAGCGCAGGCGGAGCGAGCGCAGGCGGAGGCGCAACCTTCTCAGCCCGACACTCACGCATCAAGACCGAAAGTTGTGACTGCATGGACTGCAGTAGAGTCAACTTGGGGTCGGCAGACACTAAGGTCTGCTGAGGTAAAGCCTTAACAGCAGAGATCTGTTGCGGCAGAACCTTACTCCTCTTAGGCGGAGTGCATTCAACTGATGACTGAGGAGAGTCAGAGCTAACCCAATGACTGCATCCGGGTTGTTGAACTCTAACTTCGTACGTCTGGCATAGGTCTGGACTTTACGTTTAAGAGGTCTTGAGACCTGAGACCAGCGTTTTCTCCCCTAAATTTCTTCTGCAGACGAGCAAAATAAGGGCTCAATCGTCTGCGGGTGGGAGTGACGGTCTCGGTAAGACACGCCCACAACCACCGAGGATACTTCTGTGCGCCGATCAAGGCCTGCTGAACCCTTTTGCCCTTCGACATTGCTTCTCCCCTGGGCTTGGGAGCTTGCAAGAGGTCCCGGACTGGGAGGACGACTGGCGCGCACAGAAGTACCCTCACGCACAACACTGACACACTTTGCGCTAATCACTTATCACTTTGATTTTCTGTTTGCACTTATTTCACTGAACTCGAAACTTTAAGTGGTTTGTACCTGAAACACGCAATTCTATCCTTTCTCAAAAGTTAGTAATTGCGAAAACAGAATTACAATGTAACAGAAAAATCTAATGAAAGATAAATAATTCAGTGGCTGGAAAGAGACTAAACACTAGATCACTCTAGAAACGTTTACCTTCTTCCCCTAAAGAGACTAGGGAGAAGAGCAAAAACGATAACAACGTTACTCGCTTGAATGAAACGTTTATCCTCCTCTTTCTCCCTCCGTCTCTACTTCTCTCTCTCTCTCTCTCTCTTGACTTAGAACCTGAGAGAAGAGCCCAATCATATATATCGTTAAAACATATTATTGTTAAAGGAAAAAACTGAAATATTTCCCAAAATGAAAAGTTCCTTTATTAGGATTAAAACCATTAAGTTAAGAAAGAATGAACAAAACGCTAGACACGGTTACTCTTACTGCAACGTGAAACCGTGAAAATTCTTTCTCTATCGTAACGATAGAGCGCAAGTTGAACGTTCTGAACGTCAACAACTGCAGAGACAAAACAAAACGTTAGTTCAACTTTGAAAACAGTACGAGACTATCAAAGAAATTCTTTCAAAGACATTAAAATAGCATAATATGTTAACAGGTAAAACCGAAATGACGGGCTCAATGTTAATTAACTTCGGTACCAAGAAAAGACCGCCTACTATTAGGAAGGTCGAATATAAACAAATATAAAAATTAATTTTAATAAGTTTATAATAAAAGGAAGTTAATCGAAGAGGCCTATAAGAGGCGGAGAGATATAAAATAAATCTATAACTTTTGTTAAGCAAAATTAAGAAAGAGAGTCTATACTCTCTTAGACACCAACACTTCCGTCTAAGGGAAGGGTCGGCCATTTAAAGGTGAAAGAGAGTTCATACTCTCTTCGTCACCATAATTAATCAAATTAATTCCAAAAGCTAACTAAGCTAATATAGAAGTTTCCAGTATAGCGAATAGCTGCAAATTTTAGAGAAATACTTCACCAAACCGTGAACAATACTCCAAAATCATAAGCGTATCCAAGAACGTCTTGCCGGAAGCACGACAGAGGAAAAAGTGAGGTGGCGTCAACAACAAGTACTGTAGTACCTGGCCACAGGTGGCGCTTGTGAGTACACCCCCTTCTAGTATAGTGATAGCTGGCGTATCCCTCCCGTAGAATTCTGTCGGGCAACGGAGTTGACAGCTACATGATTATCGGGTAAGTTTAATATTGAAAATTGTATGTTGATGGAGTGGTGAGAGAGGTGAATGCTCGAGTGCTTGGACGAGGATTAAAACTGGTAGGCGAGAATGATCATGAATGGGAGGTAAATCAGTTGTTGTTTGCGGATGATACGGTACTGGTAGCAGACACAGAAGAGAAGCTTGACCGACTAGTGACAGAATTTGGAAGGGTGTGTGAGAGAAGGAAGTTGAGAGTTAATGTGGGTAAGAGTAAGGTTATGAGATGTACGAGAAGTGAAGGTGGTGCAAGGTTGAATGTCATGTTGAATGGAGAGTTACTTGAGCAGGTGGATCAGTTTAAGTACTTGGGGTCTGTTGTTGCAGCAAATGGTGGAGTGGAAGCAGATGTACGTCAGAGAGTCAATGAAGGTTGCAAAGTGTTGGGGGCAGTTAAGGGAGTAGTAAAAAATAGAGGGTTGGGCATGAATGTAAAGAGAGTTCTATATGAGAAAGTGATTGTACCAACTGTGATGTATGGATCGGAGTTGTGGGGAATGAAAGTGATGGAGAGACAGAAATTGAATGTGTTTGAGATGAAGTGTCTAAGGAGTATGGCTGGTGTATCTCGAGTTGATAGGGTTAGGAACGAAGTGGTGAGGGAGAGAACGGGTGTAAGAAATGAGTTAGCGGCTAGAGTGGATATGAATGTGTTGAGGTGGTTTGGCCATGTTGAGAGAATGGAAAATGGCTGTCTGCTAAAGAAGGTGATGAATGCAAGAGTTGATGGGAGAAGTACAAGAGGAAGGCCAAGGTTTGGGTGGATGGATGGTGTGAAGAAAGCTCTGGGTGATAGGAGGATAGATGTGAGAGAGGCAAGAGAGCGTGCTAGAAATAGGAATGAATGGCGAGCGATTGTGACGCAGTTCCGGTAGGCCCTGCTGCTTCCTCCGGTGCCTTAGATGACCGCGGAGGTAGCAGCAGTAGGGGACTCAGCAGTATGAAGCTTCATATGTGGTGGAAATGTGGGAGGTTGGGCTGTGGCACCCTAGCAGTACCAGCTGAACTCGGCTGAGTCCCTGGTTAGGCTGGAGGAACGTAGAGAGTAGAGGTCCCCTTTTTTGTTTTTGTTTCTTGTTGATGTCGGCTACCCCCCAAAATTGGGGGAAGTGCCTTTGGTATATGTATGTATGTAGTTATGATTGGTCATTTAATTAGTTTCACTATTTCGTTGTATCTATTTATTCATTATTTCTACAAAAGGAGCACCTTAAAATACTTATTCACTTTTTATTCATCAGGATTTTCTTTAATTTTATTTGTACAATCTCATTTTTCAGTTATGACGTCAACTGTTTTTACACGGCTGGTTTAATTAGTTGTGAAACTGTTTGAGAATAAAGAAATCTAATGTCTGGAAAATTATACCATATAACCCGGTGCTGCACCCGGGAAGTCATTCAACGCCATGTTGCAACGGGCGGGAGAGGGGGCGGGGAGCCCGTGTTGTTGCACCAAGAAGAAAATTGTTAAAAAAAACGATGACCAGCAAGAAGAAAGAAATCTGGATAGGGGGTGAGTAGACAGCTAAGAAGTGAGTGCATCCATGGACCTTAGGAACGCCACTAAGACACTAAAGTAATGTCTAAAGTGCACTGCAGGTGGTGTACTGTTGACATTACCTTCCTGTATGGCGACAGCATTCTGGAAAGTCTTTAAGAAAAATAGTAGTGTCTGGGGGAGCCTGTAGGTTTATCTATCCAGTTATCATCAGCCACTGCCAGACCCTCCCTGGTCCTAGCTTGCGGAAGAGGGTGCTTGGAAGCTGATCGTGTATATGTATATGTATATATATACATACTGTATATATATATATATATATATATATATATATATATATATGTATATATATATATATATATATATATGTGTGTGTGTGTGTGTGTGTGTGCGTGCGCGCGGGCGCGCGTATGTATGCGTGTGTGAGTGTGAGTGTATCTGATCAGCCTCTAGGGCACTCACTATCACTCGCTCCTGCCATTTACGAGTGACCTTTAAAGCTTAAAAAACAATTTGACCCATGGACACCTCCCTCACTCGAAAACAGTTTTAGCAATACCGTGAATCATCAAAAACAAAAAACAAAACAAAAGACAAAAACAGGAAATGAAAGACAAATGAAAAGACAATCATAGTGACTTAACAAAACATTCTTGGTGTTAACAACATCACCTTCCTCCGTCCCATGCCTGTTCTGCTCTCCGAAACGGTTGATTTCATAACAAGATAAAGGGATCGTGTCGCCTTTCATTCAGTTATAATTAATTGTAAGAAAAATATGAAATATTAAACAATAGAATCTTTCACGGAAGAATTACTTCTCAAAAAAAAAAAAAAAAAAAAAAAAAAAAAAAAAAAAAAAAAATCTTAGGGACACCATACAGGTAACATTTTCAATTGAAGGTTGCTGTTAAATTAATGTTAACAATATATCACTTTAAACTCTATTCTTTTAGTGAATAAATATTTACATTCCCTGTCACAGTCATACCATTCAATAACTGGAGAATAACTTGTGACAAATCTTCAGCAAAATGAGAATGAATAACCATTACTTGTTTTAGTGTCGAGGTATCACCTTCAAGTAGAGAGAAATCCTCTCCTAAACTACTAACAAAAAGTACCTGCGTTCTCATGTTCCATAAAATCACAAGGTGAAAGAAAAGAATGAGATTCCATGACATACGTTAAAACTTAGATGTCCTTCGCCTCTTTTACAAAACACGGTCGGGGGATGTACAAAGCATGTCTCAGAATATCATAGAATCTGTAGACTTCGGTTAGACTGTAATAACACGATTCTCTCTCTCTCTCTCTCTCTCTCTCTCTCTCTCTCTCTCTCTCTCTCTCTAGTGTGACAAAGACAGTATCCTGTCATTTCTTTGTCTAAAAGCATATGTAAGTTATATAGTAAAATACAAGACTCGCATTACCATCCCACCTCGACATGGAGTAAAACTTTCTTTTAGTGGCTACGTCAAAAAAAAAAAAAAAAAAAAAAAAAAAAAAAAAAAAAAAAAAAAAAAAAAAAAACTGGCAAGGGAAAATGAATGGTTATCATACCGAATCTAAACTTAAGTTGCAAATCATACATCCAAATTGAGGAGTTGAGGGGAATTTATTCTAATGCCCTTCTCGGGGTAGATAAAATTACCATTGTTGTTGTTGTCAATACATTCTAATTATTATTGTTATTATTACGATACTGAGCGGGTGGAAGGGAACCTCAGTTTAATAAGGAACTGGAGAATTACGGCCACGCCAAACATTCTTAAATTTATCTCCATCACCAATAAATAACAACGTTTCAAAGATCTGAGTTTATAACCATGTTCCTGGGTAAAAGAAAGTAAAAATAATATAGAGCAAGCTGTACATCAATATTGTAAACAAATAAAATCTAATTTAGAATGGGAAAAGGCATATTCACGCAATTTTCAACGGGAAACTAGAAATTTCTTGGTTGTGGCTTTTTAGATTTTATAAAAATTGACTCTGATATTTTCATTTTATTTTCAGATGAAAAGTTATCCAAAGAGAACAAACAATTGCAAGCCATGTCACAGTGATCTCTTTTGCTTGACTGTAAAGGTTTGGACAAGGCTCTGTCAGTTCGGCTGCTAATTCCTTGTGATCTTGGTAGCGCGAAAAAATACTTTTTATCGTGGAGCCAATATAAGCTAATTGGCAATTTGGACAGTTAAACAAGTACACCATCATAGACTCGTATGTCTTTTGTAGCTTTTCTTTATGATTAACAAAACTTTTTATTTTGGAATAATTTTAGAATATTATATTCGGCCTAATTTGTGGTAATTATTTAATCAGGATTTCACTTATTTTGATTTTAAGATATTTGTTTGTTTCATCATTAAAATATAGTAATTTGATGAAGAGTTCCAAACTTCTTTGACTGAGGACAAAATATACTGTTAAGAAATGTTTTAAGTTTGTAATAAAACATTTTGGATGGGAACCCAGTGTTGGAAAAGAACTTCTCTAGGAAACACATTTCTTTATGAAAATTTTCCTAAGATGATGTTAGTCTACAATTCTAAATGTTAGGTAGAACACTGTGCTAAATTATCATAGCATCTACTCAAAAAGTTAACTCCGAGACTCGTGTGAGGTTTTCCGCAGATACTGGTGTCTATACCGTTATTTGATTTGTTTTTATTAAAATGTCTAAAAAGGGAATTTGATCACCATGTTCTTTTTCTATCGTAAATTTTATTTTCTGATGTTGCATATTCATGTAATTAAAAAAAAAAAATCCGCATCGTCCTTTTTTAATATTACAAATGTGTCATCTACGTATCTTCTGTAGTACATTGGTTTAAAATCGGATGGGCCACTATTTAACCAATTTTCTTCATGATAGGAATTTCAATAAGAAAAAATCAAATAACGGTATAGACACCAGTAATTCTTCAGTTGCTTATTATTATTATCATCATTATTATTATTATTATTATTATTATTATTATTATTATCATAAATATGGATTTTTTATCCAAAATTTTAATACATTTTAAAATAACTTATTTTTCCGGTATTCAAAAACCTACACAACGCGAATTATGGTAGAAATTAGCAGCCCTAAAAGAATAGCTAACGTTTTACTATTATTCAGTCACGTAAACAAACAAATTCAATTCACAGGATCTTCCCCAATCTTTCTAACAAGCAACTGGATATTCTTAAATCCTTCTAATCACAACTGTACCTTACCTACCAATCATTTGAATAGATCAATCCCAATCCTGTGCCAATCCAAGTCGGAACACACCAATAAGGTTTTCTACATACGCCAATAATTATGACTTTGACTTCAACTTGGCGACGTGATAATTTTTCTTTAACAAATTGCTTCTGTTAATCATAAGAAAAAAACTCTTCATTAAAATTAAGTCTAAATTTGTTATCTGAATCCCAAAATCACACACTATTCACTAAAACGCTTATCAATATTGAAAGTATTAGTTTTGTACAGTATAATTCCTGCCACACCTCGTTCTAAACATGTGCACCATGTCTCAAACCTTACTACGCTGCGAATAACCAAGCAGATAGTAGAGAGACATGGCTGAGGTAGTGGATTGGGCTAAACACAAGAACTTGCAGCACAGTAAGTTGTATCAAGGTGCACTTCCTCAGAGAAAGGTGTGGCATGAATTAGCTGTCTCCAACTGTACGTGGGTTACCGTTCAGAATACCAATATAGATTTTTTTTTCCACAAGTAAATGAAGATAGATGCTACCAATGAAATTTGGCTCTATGGCCGGGAAAGAGTGAGAAACTGAAGTAGCAATTACAAGAAATGTGAAGCGATATATTAAACACATTTAAAAGGAGATAATGTGTTTCATCGCAAAATTCCCCGTAGCTGTTATCGAAAACAAAAGTAATTCTTTTTTCTTTTTGTGTAAACACGGTACTTTTAGTTTCCTTACAGCACAAAGTGAGAAGGCCAATGGTAAATGTACATTTCAGAACTAACTGCAATAAACACAAGGAGAAGAAACTGAAATAACGAAATTATTATCGGAAAAAAATTAAACTGCGCGAGAGAAAAGTACAAAGCATTCCCTAAAATCCCACCATAATTTCTTGTAGGTCCACAGTCCCCTTCCACAACAGATAAGCCATTGAAGTTAACCCTTAATCTCAAGATAATATCCAGCATTTCATATGTGCTTTGAAAGGGAATACAGAGAATGACTTAAAGTAGTTTTTAATAGGATTCTTGGCAAGGTTTTGTCTCAAAGACCACTGAAAAGAAGAGGTTCCGAGACTGCTGAAAAGAGAAATTCCGTTATGTCTATTAAATGAGGATGCGGGTATTCTGAGGGGGCAGGACTTGTTGAACAACAGGGAGAGAGACAGTCAGAGACATAGAAAAAATAGAATGTGGGTTTTACAACTGGCGTTGAGAGAGAGAGAGAGAGAAGAGAGAGAGAGAGAGAGAGAGAGAGAGAGAGAGAGAGAGAGAGAGAGAGAGACTTGCTATAATAAAATATTTTATATTGCAAAATTCATTCAAGACAGGAAATATTTTCTTTTCCTGTTGGAAACCGATGGAATATAAATTTTAAAAAGGAAATTGATAAAATATTCGGAAATATCAATTACTTAACATCTTATATCTGTAAATTTCAAATTAAAATTCAGGTTTTGAATTAACTATATTTCAACACGTTAAAGGCGAGGATATTTTTTTTTCTGAAATGTCATATTTGTTCTCATTATGGAATCTAGAAAAGATACTTGTCACAATATCCAGTGACGATGTTTCATGAGATGACAGATGATAGTGTTGGGAGTTGGGGAATTGGGGGTGGGTAATGCAACATGACAGACGTTTCTACAATAATTGATTATCCAAATTTCAAATTGTCTCGAATAAGACTATGTTTGGTTTATTCTGCGTTTAGAATGGGAATTCAAAAATTAAATTATATTCATTCAATTCTGAATATTCGTTTACTGTTAACCTGCAGATAAGCAGTTTAATAACGGACATTCAGAGAGCGACATAGTTCCTACCCTCACAAGAAAAAAAAAAAAAAACATAATCAAGCTTTTCTCAAAAGCTCAGCTATGTCAAGAGGGCAAGGACTGCCATCAGGACACGGTAAAAAGAAAAAGAAAAAAAAAGTTGTAAGTCGTCAGTCTTAAACAATTGTTGTCGACAAAGCAACAAAAATAGTCTTCATAACTTTAACTTAATTTGAGATTTAATCTAAATACTAATTACTAGTCGAGAATTATGAGCAAAAGATGATACAATGCAAATGCAACAAAGTTCCTTATCAAGATTAAAGTTCCTTATCAAGAATACAGTTCCTTATCAAGATTAAAGTTCCCTATCAAGATACAGCGTGAACAGCTAGATGGATATGTGAAATTTGAACCATATGACCAGGTGCTGTCCAAATGGGGTTGGTTCTACACATAATCTGAAGCAGATTTTTATCTCTGGCTGACCAGGAGAATGCTATACATTTCTAAGCCAGGACAGACAGAAGAAAGAGAAATTATTGATAGTTCATTCTTAATATCCCGATCTTCACAAGCTATCTGTGTCCGGGAGAAACAGGGCGCCAGTTACACAGCCATAGACACAACAGAAAATCGTTAGACTTAGGACAAAGTATCTATCTATCTATCTATCTATCTATCTATCTATCTATCTATATATATATATATATATATATATATATATATATATATATATATATATATATATATACATACATACATATATATATACATACATATATATATATATATACATACATATATATATATACATACATATATATATATACATACATATATATACATACATATATATATACATACATATATATATATATATACATATATATATACATACATACATATATATATATATACATATATATACATACATACATATATATATATATATATATATATATATACATACATATATATATACATACATATATATATACATATATATATACATACATATATATATACATACATATATATATACATACATATATATATATACATACATATATATATACATACATATATATACATACATATATATATATATATATATATATATATATATATATACATATACATACATACATACATACATATATATATATATATACATACATATATATATATATATATATATATATATATATATATATATATACATACATACATATACATACATATATATATATATATATATATATATATATATATATATATATATATATATATATATATATATATATATATATATATATATAGGTACATATAATCTATTAGATAAGACGAAGGACTTCTGTTTCGACTGCCAAAGAGGGCAATCCCCAATAGTTAATTGGAAAGAAAGCTTCGTTTCGTTAGGAAAAAAATTATCCTAAAATAATTGACTAATGCTAAATGACAAACGAAGAACCTGTTAATTCTTTCCTCTGGATCAAAAAATTCTTTATAAAGACTTATAAAGCCAAGTTAAGCAACGCTGGGCTCGGGAAGCCCTGGAGAGACTGACCACTAAGAAAAAATGCCAAAAAGCCACATAGGCCTTTGCAGTTTCATTCTTAAATACTCATAATTTACTTGACGGTGTAAACTAGGTAAAATATGTTATGTCTTACAACCAAACCAATTAGATTTTCATCATTTTTATCAGGTACTATCTCAGAAGATAAATTATAAATATCCTTATCTTTAGCAGACACAACGACTGACATGGTTGACAAAACACAACATTTAAGGAAAATGTGGAATTAATGCGTCTTGGATGTTCTTAACACATTTTTCCAGCAATAATCACGATTGCCAATGGTCACTAGCCATAAAAGAATTGATACTCGGCTAAAGTACTATGAACATTAATTTTATCTTCTTTTCTTTGGTAATCTTAATTTTTATCGATTCTTTGATTTACACCGCATATTACTCCATCTCTACTTGATTTGTTTTCGATTCTTTGTCACGTGTATTTTTTTCTTGAAACATTCTATGGCACATTCAGTTTAGTTCACAGGAATATGTATTCATCACGAATAAGGACAATCATTACCATAACACTCAAACATTTAATTACTAGTGGAAGTCATTTAGAATAACACAAAATTAATTTAACTACAGACCCGGCTATTATTTAAAAAAAGTGGGAGCGACACGTCTAAAAATTGCTGCTAATTATTTAGACGGATATGCACACACACGCACCACTCTCTGACCAGGGTATGACTACAACTTTTCCCCTACCGGAGGGACGGGGAGAGTTGAGCGTGGCTAGAAAGATATATATATATATATATATATATATATATATATATATATATATATATATATATATATATATATATATATATATATATGCATATCTCTCTCTCTCTCTCTCTCTCTCTCTCTCTCTCTCTCTCTCTCTCTCTCTCTATATATATATATATATATATATATATATATTTATATATATATATATATATATATATATATATATATATATATAAATATATATATATATATATAGAGAGAGAGAGAGAGAGAGAGAGAGAGAGAGAGAGAGAGAGAGAGAGAGAGAGAGATATGCATATATATATATATATATATATATATATATATATATATATATATATATATATATATACATATATACAGTATATATATATATTAGTATATATTATAGTCAGTTACATATAGAGGAGAAGTAATTGTTGTTTTACAATATACAGTATGCAAGTTAGATTTCAAATAAAAATAAAACACAATCACCAAGTCTCCAACGTATGAGAAACTACGTGGATTAAATGCATAAGTAATTCAAATCGAATTGGCGCAGTCATACTCACTATAACCTCGGGGTCTTTTGGATACACACCAAAACATTCCTACGGTGTAATCGAATGTCTTAGCTATTATGTTAGGCAAGACTTGTAGTTTTCTAGTTACCTTCCTGCTAAAGGCTTTCCACAAGATAAAATATTTAACTTTTAGGTTTTATATCACTTACAAAGCCTTCATTTTTCTGTCTGTGATTTGGATAACTCATACAATAATTATCTGTTTTATCTGGATAGCTTCTCAAAGCAGTACTACTTATTACTACAATGAAACTAACGAGTAAATGGAAAAAACAAATGGGTGTATTTTTCCAAAATACATTAAATGCAACTGATATAGTCCTTGATCAGAGCTGAGGTTTTCAACAGCACATAGTTTTTATTGAAACTACTGAAAGAGAGAGTTTGAAGTTCAACCCTGTATGTGCACGACACCATGGTTGTCTGACACGAATTTGATCCTAAAGTCTATCACTCACTTCCATACTCATCTATGAAACTATCCGTGAAAGAACTCTTGAATTTCTTTATATGAATTGATGGAACTACTTCTTCGTGTGTGTGTGTGTGTGAGAGAGAGAGAGAGAGAGAGAGAGAGAGAGAGAGAGAGAGAGAGAGAGAGAGAGAGAGAGAGAGAGAGAGAGAGATTTTCCTACCGTTTATGGAATTGATCAGTAAATTTCAAGCTTACGTATGTTTTGCTAACTATGCGGTAAACCGGATATTATTCGGCTTACCTGGCACTTCTGCAGCAAAAACGTTAACATTTCATGATGTTTTTGCAATACACAGATTTAAAAGAAAAACAAAACTTACCAGCGTTTTGTTGAAAGATCTACAAAATCAATCAAAAAGACAATCAGGTTCTTCACAGTAGTGATTTCGCATATTTAAGAGAAAAACAAAACGTTAGAGATGCAGTAGTCAGTTTATCAAAATGCAGAGGGAAATAACAATGAACGTGGAAAAGAGTAAACCGATGAATAAGCAAAATAGAAATATCAAAGTACTGTCAATATAACAAAATGCAACCGCTGTGAAGACTGCTCTATCACTACGTAACCAAGAGGACGACAGAAGATTTATGATAATGATCAGTGTTACATAAGGCAATATTAACATGAATAAATCTATATACGAATAAGCAAGTAATGTGTTCCTACTTCTCAGGTACTGCATATATCATCCACAAGAACATAAATACGTAACTGCACAAATACACAAACCCAAACATTTTATATATATATATATATATATATATATATATATATATATATATATATATATATATATATATATATATATTTATATATATATATAAATATATATATATATATATATATATATATATATATATACACACACACACACATATCGATGTTCAGTAAAACCAACAGTTATTTTACAAGTTCAATCTTTTCCATCGAGCAAATAACAAATGACGATCGACTGATTGACGAGTTACTATCAATTTGGTGAAAAAAAATTATTATCTTGCACAAAAATATCTTTTAAAATTAAGTATTAATCAAGGTACCATCTCCTTTCACTCCTTATATAATCAATTCACCCACTAGAACAGCACACATCTCAAACTAACAATACCCGGTTGACCTCCAACCGAAATCTTTTCCTAGAGTTCGTTTAACATAAACCTGCAGACATTCTACGTCCCGAATGGCACGGCAATGTGACCTTGAAAACTGGAAAATTTCAAGGTCAACGTTTCACCCAAGATGATGGTCAAGATGCAGCTTCCTCGGGGCGAGGAAGATGAAAGTGAAAGTAAGGTACTTTCTCCTACCTGGAAATCTCTCT
>NC_090733.1:104767440-104919657 GCF_036898095.1 Palaemon carinicauda | reverse complement strand
TGGACCGCATAACATGCTGAGGTTGAAGCATTCCCTCAACACCCTGATGAATCCTTTGATTATCGGGACACTCATGAAACTTCGTTCAGTATTAATCTTTTACAGATGGAGGAGTTAGTATAAATATTTACTAGCTCTGGCTCTACGTACAAGAGTTACTCCACTCGGTATTTTCCCTTATAAGGAATGTAAATATTAATATTGACGGAGGTCTCAGCAACTGCATGCGAGAGGAAACACAGGTATGGGTGTTTCCTATTTCCTTTCTAGCCTACTATCCTA
Organism: Palaemon carinicauda; assembly: GCF_036898095.1. Classification (NCBI taxonomy): domain Eukaryota; kingdom Metazoa; phylum Arthropoda; class Malacostraca; order Decapoda; family Palaemonidae; genus Palaemon; species Palaemon carinicauda. The sequence continues at coordinate 104,919,375 of NC_090733.1, read as the reverse complement.
AGCTATTAAATATAATAGTATGTATTACTATTTTTTATATATGCATTATATCTATGATATAAAAATCTGAGTACTCATTTCACCCTTTTTCTCCCTTACAGGAGGAGCCAATGGTGAAGTGTACTGTTGTGTTCTGCAACCACAAGAGTAAGAACTTTTGTGGCCATACGATGTACAGGTCTTATGCCCCTGCTGCATTGTATTTGGATCCCTGAGGTACTGGGACCCGAAGGGTTGCTCCAACTGCTTAACCTTACTGACCGACAGCTTTGGACAAGATATCCCTGACACTACGGAGTCAAGGGATACAGCAAGGGAAACCCTTCGAAGGTGAGTATGAGGCTTCCGGAAGAACTCTCCGGGACCTTACCTATCTAACAAATCTGTGAAGTGCCTACTGTTCCCTAAGGCTCAATCTAGTAAGTTTGTGCCTCAGGTACAGGTCCAGCATCCCTTTATCCAACGGACAGTGGACGCGGATATCAACAAGGCACTGGAAGGCTTAGACATCCACCAAGAACGGATGTCGGAGGTGTCCGTTGACACCGGACAAGACCTGCAAGAAGGCCTTGAATAAGAAGTGGTTCAACCACCCACAGAGGAAGAAGGATCCATTTCGACAGTGACTAAGGTCCCTCAGCTCACTGTGTCGGCATATCAACCTATGCCGTCAATCTCTTCAGCCCCAACTCCCCAACTGGCTAGACAGGAGCGAAACTCTCCTTAGAGTCGATCCAACAGAAGTTGACATTGTTCCAGAAGGAACAAGAGGAGAATAAGCAAGATCTCAAAGAGATGAAGAGAGAGACACAGGAAGGGAAACGCCCTGGCGCTTCCAGGGGCTCTGCTAATACCCTTAAAATATCTGACCTCCCTCACTGCTCCAAAACCAACCCCTGGAGGTAGACGGAACACATGCCCATGTTGATTGGGAAGCTTTATATCTCCGAGAAGTTGGGGGCCAAACCCCTTGAAGAGCTTCAATTCTGGCCCAGCTTTCAGCGTACCCAGATTGCTACGTGAGACTGCGAGATGAACCTACATCCCGCGAGGAGACTACGGTATACCGAAGGAAGTCATTGTCCTCGAACATGACAAGGCACAAGCCATCCTTACCAAGACCCAGAAAGGAGCCAGATATACTAACTCCAAAGTCTCAGCATTGAGCAAGAAGCACCCAACCTTCATTGCTCCTTCCTCCAGAGCCTTCTCCCTTTCGGGGAAAGCTCTAGACTGTGTCAAGAGAGCAGTCAAATAGGGCTGGAAAAAAGTACGTCTAACCTTCTCCATCTCGAAGTTGGATCCGGAGATAGGAGGCCCGCAGTTTAATGAGAACCTTCCAAAGTTGCCAAACCATCTTTTGAGAAGGGAACAGGAGACGAAAGGTAGTCTTGCCGCATCCCTGTCTCATCAGAACTGCTTGGAAATGTGTGCAGGCCTTAAATAACACCCCACCCTTGTGATGGATTTGTATACTTTTCTAGGTCAAAAAAGGACCCGTAGAGATCATGTGTTTGCCGCAACAACGGTGAAACACGAACCCAGAAAACTGATTTCATCTTGTATCTGGGGCGAAGACCTTTTCCCACAGGAAGTGGTCCAAGAAGTCATTACCAAAGCCACCACAGAGAATAGGAACCTGCTCCAAAAGTGGGGCATGTCCTCAAAGAGGAAATCTTCATTAGAACTGCACAATTTCCGACTGTGACCATGACCACGGTGCCTCAAATGGTAGCCCAGCCGCAACCCACCTTCCAGATGGTCCCTTAACAGCTGGTATCCAGTCACCTGTGTTTAATCCAGGCTTTGAAAGGCACTCGACCACCTTTCGGCCCTACAAAGGTAAGGGCCCAAAAAGAGGATCCTCCAGAAACCCCCCAAGGGTGTTGGACGATGCAGTCACGGAAACAAGGCCTCAGGAACCTCTAAACAATGAGAGGTTCCAGGTAGGAGACAGACTTTTCCACTTTCGGGATCGTTGGACCTCTGATCCCTGGGTCCACAGCCAAATTACGAATGGACTTGGTTGGAAATGGAACAAAAATCCACTCCACTTTTCCAAAATTATTCCAACACTTCACCCCCTTATTGGAAGAATATACCTCAGAACTCTTGAATAAGAAGGTAATGAGAAAAGCAAAGTCCGTCAAAATTCCAGCGAAGGCTGTTTTGTGTACCAAGAAAGACTCGGACAAACCCACAGTCTTTCTAGACTTGTCTCCACTCAACAAGTTCATCGAGAACAAGAAGTTCCACATGCTTATATTGCAACACATAAGGACCCTTCTACCAAAAAAGGGGCATACACAGTCTCAATAGACCTGGCAGATGCTTACTGGCACCTACCAGTCAGCTGCTCCCTCTCCTCCTACCTAGGATTCAGGCTACAGAAGACAAAATATGTCTTCACAGCCATGCCCTTTGGACTAAACATAGCCCCAAAGGTATTCACAAAGCTAGCTGACACAATCGTCCAGCAACTACACTCCGAAGGAGTACAAGTAGTAGCATACCTGGACGATTGGCGGGTGCGGGCAGCATCCAAGACGACTTGTCTGCAAGCAGCCAGAAAGGTGATCCAGTTCCTGGAACACCTAGGCTTCAAGATCAATCGCTAGAAGTCTTGCCTTTCTCCAGCTCACAAGTTTCAATGGTTAGGAATTCGTGGGAACTTGCAGTCACACCACCTCTCCATTCTATTAAAGAAGAGGAGAGAAATAGCGGCATCTGTCAAGAGACTAATCCAACACAAGAGGATTTCAAGACGCCAACAGGAAAGAGTACTGGGCTCCAATTCGCAGTAGTGACAGACCCGGTGCTAGAAGCAAAGCTAAAGGATGCGTCAGGAGTCTGGAGAAGATACGCATCAAACGCTCGAAGAGATCAACAAGGTTGGCACCGACCCGATTGCACACGCTATTAAGGCTGTGGTCAACGAATAAGAGCCTAGCACAGACAATTCTCTTGCAACCACCACAAACATCAGTGGTGATACACACAGACGCCTCCCTGAAAGAATGGGAAGGCCATTCACATGAAATGAAAGCGCAAGGAATTGATCCTCTCAGTTCAAAACTTTCACGTCAACATCTTGGAGGCTATGGCAGTCTACCTAACGTTGAAGAGACTATCCCCTCGCAGAGCAGTCCACATCAGGCTGGTCCTCGACAACAAGGTGATAGTAATACAGGTATGTCTAAATCGACAAGGCTCGAGTTCACCTCACATCAGTCACGTGATGTTAACCATCTTCCGCAGGAAAGGAAGAGAAGATTGCATTTATCAGCAGTTCACCTTCAAGGGTTCAGCGATGTGACGGCGGATGCTCTATCCAAGCGAAAGCCGATAGAGACAGAATGGTCCCTAGACGCAGACTCATTCTCCTTTATTTTCGATAAAAGTCCTGGAACTGCAGATCGACCTCTTTGCAACGAGCGACAACAAGAAAATACCTTGTTATATAACCCCTTACGAGAAACTTAAGCAGAAGCGATAGACGCCATATCTCTCAACTGGAACGGATGGAATCGGATTTACCTGTTTCCATCAACCAATCTCCTGCTAAAAGTCCTCGACAAACTAAGATCCTTCAGAGGAACAGCTGCTGTAGTGGCCCCAAATGACCCAAAAACAATTGGTTCCCTCTAGTTCTAGAATTGAAACTGAAGCTGTTTCCTCTGCCGAATCCAGTTTTATCCAAACTAGTGCAGAAGTCAACTGTTTACATTTCATCCTCGAGAACCAACATCCTGAATCTCACGATTTTTTCGCCCTAACAGCAAACAAAAAGTTTGGGATCTCGAAGAACAAGGTCGACTTCATTGTAGAGTACAAGTCAAGTTCAACTAGGAGACAAAGTGAATTGTCTTGGAAGAAATGAGTATCCCTTGTGAAAACAAGGGGACCAACAGAAATTTCAATAGATTTCTGTCTCTTTTTCTTCATTTACCTACTTGAACAAGGCCTGACTTCCAATGCGATAACCACGTGTAAGTCGGCCCTAACTAGACCTCTTTTATACGGCTTTGAGGTGGACCTCACAAGCGAAACCTTCTATAAGGTACCAAAGCATGCACTAAACCTAAGCCGGCAACCCCTCCAAAGCCCATTACATCGTTGGTCAAAGTCTTGCACTATGCTTCGAACCTAAACAATGAGGATTGTACTCTAAAGGAACTAACACAGAAAGTCAATTTTCTGTTGGCAATAACCTCAGGGGCTAGAGTTAGTGAAATATTGGCCCTATCAGGGATGTAGGCCATATTCATTTCCTATACACAGGAGAACTGAACCTTTTTCCTGATCCTGCCTTTCTGGCCGAGAACAAGCTATCCACCAAGAGGTGGGGTCCTTGGAGAATCTACCCACTGAAGGAAGATGTCTCTATACCCAGTAGAGTGTCTTAAGGTCTATCTTCCTAGAACTTCAGACTTCAAGGAAGGACAGCTCTTCCGAGGAGAAACCTCAGGATCAAAATCTATCCTTAAGATAACTGAGAGCAATGCTCACCTACTTATTCGCAGAGCGGATCCTGACAGCTCACCCGCAGATCACGATCCAAAGAAAATTGCTTCTTCACGGAACTTCTTCCAACACGGGCTATGGTAGACTCCGCTCATACACTGGGTGGAGATCAACCAGATCTTTTACAGACGCTATACGAAGCAAGTACATGAAATAAAACATGTTGTGGTGGCGGCGGGTAGTGTTATAAAACCCGTTGTCTAGTGCTGCGATGAACGGTGAACTGCTTAGGGACTTTCCAATGCATCAGGTGCATGGGTACATTTACCCTCGAGTGCAAATCACAAAGATGATTATCACACTGTTCCATATAGGTGCATATCAGACCGATAACACCAGTGCCGAGTGAACATTGCGTCACGGTGTTCATGCATTTCCAAAATCTGTACAAATCAGTCAGATTTGGTTTCACATCTCCATTGGGTGCCATCATTTCGATGAAATTACATATTTTTTCGACGAGAAAATATGGACCCTGATGTGTTTTCAATGCCGGATCAGATTCATACCTGATTATAACTACATTTGATAATCTAGTTGCAAGGTAAAATACTAAATGTATTTGTGTCTTATTGCTGCTATCTCAGTTACAGACGAATAAAGCATACTAGAATTTTACTTAAACCCTAGAAGGGCTCAACTTGAAATCAGAGTACAGATTTCCAAGGTATGAGAAGGGTAATCTCTAAGAATTACCGTACGTCCCTATGGAGATACAAACTTTGAATCCTTATAGTCGAAGTCGACACTTTCCCTGCAGGGGGCAGGAAGCCCTAAGCTAGTTCCAAGCTTACAGGATATGACAGACAATGGTAGTGTCATATATAAAGGTATAGGAGACCATATAAGGAACTCATTAAAAGTAAAGGCACATACAAACCCACAGATATAGTACTTTCAAGTTAATTCTCTGGTAAGCTTCCATCAGGACGACATGGCCGATCCCAAAAAACGGATTTTGATCAAAGCGAAAAATCTATTTTTGGGTGAGATGGACCCATCCTTCTTTCTTAAAATGACCCCACCCGAAACTACTCTATCTGCGACTATTCCTGCTTAAATGCAACAAGGAATGATGGGCCGTAGCAGTACAGGGAGGGTGTCCACTGGGTACCTTGATAACGGCTCCCATTTCGTTCGCCACTCTTCCCCCTCAAAGAGTTAAATCTATTTGGGGTGAAGATTGCTATGTGTCGTATCAAAAAATATGTCCCCTGATATTATGCGATATCCTTAAAGATATATTAAGGATACTCGTGCCAGGAGTTAGAGTTCTGGAGATCTATGGTTAATTCTCTGGGAGTATCACTGTAGCAAATACCCCCTTAGAAAGCTACCCAACGGAACTGTCCATCAGGACGACATGGCTATCTCACCCAAAAATAGATTTTTTGCTTTGCTCAAAATCCGTTTTATACAAACCTCATCGTCGGGGAAAGTCATATCGAAAATTTTCAATGTTGAAGTTATATTTAAGTTTTGAGGTTAAGGCATTAGATTAATTATCTGAGTGATGCTGAATAGATTGATCAAGCCGATATAAGGACTCGAGGTGGTGCCAACCAAGAATACTTTAAAACAATTGGCAACAACTTTCATCATAACAGTCTTCATAGAAAAGGAACTAACAAAAATCTTTATGCTCCGGGACGATCTTTATACAAACAAAAGCTTTAGATACATTCAGTCAAGCCAAAAGGTTTCTGTTTAAACATTGAAATCGTGGACTGGGACTGATTCACCTGAATATATCAACTCTTGATCCAAGAGCACGAATTAGGTCTTGGCTTAGATTATACATATCGAAGGGGTTGTTGAGTTCTTAAGGATGGTATGATGTGACAAGTAAAGCACATGTACGTAGCTATGTGGCTGTAATGATAAAGGTTTACTGTAACCCTCAGTGACATATTTAGCGAGGATGTTTCTGTACCTCGCAAATAATTGAGGTTCTTTAGACTTCTCAAAGGGACATTAATTGAGCAAAAGCTCTATCATAATTTACCTGTGGGCAATTATCATATATGAAAAGTAATTGAACTATGTACCTTCGGAGTATACTCTCCCATTCCAGGTGTAGAGCCTGAACAGAGGTGGTATTAGTACTGAACATTCCAATATGGAGAAATCTCTGAGCTTAAAAACTGTGACAGTTGAGGAGCAGTAATCACTGTAATTTTCTGACCTGTTTGTGCTCCAATCCTCTAGATTAGAATCTAGATATCTGTTATTGGTAGGTCTTTCCAGAAGCTAAATTTTACACAAGGGGTAATTTTACAATATTGAGGATAGGGCATACTTCCCCACAAACAATTATATCAGGGATGATAAACCCGTCTTCATTGTGACAGATTTCTGACTGTCAGTTGAGTACTCTCCAGTGTAACCTACTAGCTTGAGATTTGTTAATCAAAATGAAAAATATCAAATTGATGGTAAATTCATTGGGTATTTATTAGGAGGTGATTTTGTTAGGTAGGCTTATGTACAAGAAATAAATATTTCTAACGAAAGTTTAAAAAAAAAAAATTGTGATCAGTATGCTGTATTGTATGTGTACTATTTAATGATTTTTTTTTTCATAACTGATCTTCAGATTGTATTTCTTCTAAACTTAGGCTATAAAGGTGCTTGATTACTTCATAGCTAGCCTATTATTGATTGGCCTTTGACCTGAATTTTATAATACACTTCTAAATCTACTGGTACCATCAACAAAATTACCATTTGTTCAGAGGTAGACCCCGTACCAATAATTTTTAATAGGTCGCCTTTAAGTTCATTGTCAACCCCCGGATTGCACTTGAAGCTTGTAGAAAAGTTACCCTAGTTAATTCTCTTAACTTTATCTCCATTATTCTCCAATTTATGATCAGACATCTTCATCCCAGATACATCCAACAAACCAATCTTTATCAAGAGATTAAGTTCTTGAGTGAACTTCTAGTGACTAAAATTGGTTCCGGAAATTATCAAATTTGAGATAAATGAAGATGGACAATATTGCGAAATCAAGTGCTTACTCATCCTATGGATGTGATAATTATGCGTAATTTTCAATTATTGCAATATAAATTAGTATTCAGCACTAGTTTTATCTCTGTTCGATATGCCTTATCATTGGTTCGTGGTTCCTAACTAATTTCAACTGCATTCTTTTTTTTTTTTTCCACAATAGGTATGAAATGCTTACTAACAGATTTAGGATAAAGCCGAATATAGAGATTATGTATTCCTAATCCTAAGCAGGCAAACTTTTTTCCCTTTATTTTCTAGAAGTCTGACAAGTTGCTTGTAATCAATTTAATTCATTACGACAAAACTGTTCGATCGCGCACTGTTCAACGCGTTATTCTCATGTTTATTCAAGATGAAATCATGATAAGTTCAATGAAACAAACTAAATTAAAAGGAAAGTGAATATATAATTCGAATACATTTTGTTACGTAGCCAACAACATAATCCAATCCAATATTAACTCCAAACACAGTGACACAGGTTCAGGTTCTAGGGTGAGGCATAGCCTTTACAACGGAGCCTCCAAAAGTTATCATCTTATACTGTTGTGTCTTTTCTTCCACATCAGGTTTAATACTTCTTTTTTCTTTTCTATATTTGTTTCACTAAGTAAAAATAATCCTAATATTTTATTTGGGTCTTCCTCGTATGGTTGTTGTAGCTAAATTACTTCCTTCCTTCTCTATATTCCTCGCAACACGACAAAAAATGTATCAAATCTTCCTCCTCATTTTCACAAAAATTACAGTTTACATTCACCCCCCCTTTACAATTTTTAGTTTTAACGTATTGGTTCTTGCTCTAAAAGATATCACTGAATCAGATAACCTCAAGTGAATAATGTTAACTGAACGCGACTTGTGCTACTTAAAAGCAATTGAACACACCCAAACTGTAGGCGATGATATCATCACGAGGCGTTTTGTTGTGGAATTTACCTCGGTATTCTAAGTTCATTATTAGTTTCATTCTTGATTTATCTATTTTATGTTACTTGGTTTATTCCAATTATCGCCTGGAAGACTGTTTGCCGGCAATCAGGCTTTATAGTTTGTCCCTCGTCGCCGTAGAATTCCTTTTGAAGTTATGCCCGAGGAATTCCTCGCCTGACAGTAACACCTCTGCCTTAGGAAGGACCAAGACGAGGAATAAGTCGTCGAAGGTAATACCTGACTTATCTTATAGATAGATTTGCACAACATTTTCTATGTTACATTTTGTACCCTCCTGCAATTAGATATGAAACCTTAGCGGGATTCTTGGGACTATGTAGAATTTTGGGACAAACCTAATCTTTCTCTTGATGCTGTACTTGACCTATCAGCGTTTACTAATAAGATAATGTCTATCGTAATCTAAAATACCTTATTTTATTATTCAACCGGAGTTAGTATTGTTTGCTAGGACTATGCAAGTTAAGAATATGGGAGTGTAATAGGGGCTTCGCAGTGGTGCTTAGACCCCCCAGTTGTTTGGTAGATAAGGATATGACTCCTATGTTAGGTTAGGTGGGGAACCTGAGGTTATGTGGTGTTCTTGTGTCTTTCCCGGATAAAATGTATTTTTTTCAGTCGGCCCGAAAAATTACAAAGGCTCTGAATTTTGCCAATACAGTATTTTTAATCCCTTCTACTGCTGTCGGAAACCATTATGGAACCTTTCTATGGTGGGTGTTTTTTTTGTCTGATGTCACCGTCCGGCAACACTTCGTCCTCATCTTTTTGTCCAATGACTTTTCGTCCGATGGACTTTGGTCCAACCATTTACTTCATTTCTGTGTTAAAAGTTTATACCTTATTGGCTTTTATAATAAAGTAATATTCTCATTTTCTAATTACTCCATTAGTCATGCTTAACATTCTCTTTTTCCTTCTCTCTCTTTAGTGTGGTACTATATATACTGTGTATAGTGTGCTGCAAGTTTAGTACTTCAGTTTCTGAATCTGCCCATCCTGAAATGGCAAAGTTCATACAATCAATGAAAAAGAAAAGTAAAGTAGTCGATGATTGTAATTACATCTACGATTTTCATTCAACTAATGCAAAACTTGGAAAAGAATACTGGAGGTGTGAGAAAAGGGAGCTGTGTACAGTGCGCATTCACACCGTTACGGAAGACAATGTACCAAAATTTATTTCTCTTCTGGTGAGCACCTTCATCACGCAAATTTAGATGCGTTAAATGCTAGAAAAGCAGTTGCAGAAGTTAAGGAAGAAGTGATTGAAATCATAGCAGCAAGTTCGCGTAGCATATCGAGAAAGTTTACAGAGATAACTGAAAGTACTTGCTCCCAGCTCCCTCGTGTGCAAGTTCGCCGAAAGTAATACCCCTATTAAATAGTGTGGTTTGTATAGTTGGGAAAAATACAAATTATCTACGAATTTGTCATATCAGTGCATGTTTGTCTCTTCTGGGGCAGTCCATATTAAGAAAAACTTGATCTAGGTCTCAAAGAAAAATGTAACAAACACTGAATTTTGTCTTAAAATAAGATGTTTTTCAGCATTAGCATTTCTCCTTACTGAAGATGTTGAAGAGGAGGCCTATGAGGAATTGGTAGACGATGACAAAATACCTTCCAAAATTATTTCTTACTTTGATGTGACTTACATGGGAGTTGTAAGAGGACTTGGTGTAAGACGAAGGAGAGATCCATCTATTCTCCCATTAGATGTATGGAATGTTAATGAGCGTATTCTTAAAGATTTACCAAGCACAAGTAATGATTCAGAGAGTTTTCATTTTGCTATAAAATGTTCAGCGGGTTTAATTTTCTATTGGGAAAGTTATGGATTGGCTAGAGTTTTTTCTTTTTTCTTTTATGGATTGAAACGATTTAAAATTGGACCAGAAGTCCATCGAACGAAAAGACATTTGACAAAAAGACGTGGACGAAGTATTGTCGGACGAAGTGACATCGAACGAAAAGTCGGTACAATCCTTTCTAAATCAGCGGCCAGTTCCTCCCGCATACATAGAAAATGGGAATTTTCTTCCCATTTTCTAGTCAATTGTAAGATGTTTTTTCAGCAAATCCTTTGCACAAGAACACCACCTAACAAACTCCACTTAATTTAACCTACAAGTCGTGTCCTTACCTACTTAATTAACGGGGGCTCTAACCTCGGCAACCCCCCTTAGACTCCAGTATTCTTAGACGGCCCTTATCATACATAAAGGTGCCCACTATCATGCATAGCCTACACCCAAACAATATTAACAAAGTAATAGATTTCTATAAAAAAAAAATTCTCACTTTGTTTCTATCGTCATCTTGTCACCTGCCACTGGAACCTCCTCCCTTCAGACAGTTCAGAAAAATCTGGTCGATATGCAAAGTCTCCACCACTTTGCGTTATCTGTTTGAATAGAATAAGGGCCAATGTTTTATATGCTAAACGTTTGGTTAATTATTTGATTAAATTTCATTAGACTCCACCCACCTCAATGCTCTATTTTATATTTAGTCAATAATGTCAAATGGAAGCCAAGTCAATTTTCGAACCGATGCTGGAGCGCAAAACTACAACTCTCCCCTTTGTTGAGTTTGTATATCAATGGTTTTATTCAGTCAGTTATACAACATTTCCTAGCAGTGTATTATAAGAGGAATATGATTTATTGTTGTTCTGTTTTATCATCTTACGTTGAGCAAGATTGTTTGAACTTGAAAGTTAAACATTATAGGCTGTTATAAATGCTAGCCCACTGAGCTGATGTACGTAGCGAAACATGTTCTGTTCGCCAGAACATAGGATCAATGAAATAATGTTAATTCGTGAGTGAAGCGAGCTATGGCTGAGCAAAGACCAATGAATAATTAAATATTGTTAATTTGTTATAGCATCATGCAGGTATATACATTCAATTAAGGACTTTTTATGGTACCATGAACACTATTAAGAATGACTCCATAGAAAATGGGATTTAAGAATCATGTTTTCTATGCATTTGGAAGGCTTGTCGAACAAGAGCTGTAATGCTTTGATCCTAATTCTTTACTACTGTGTTACTATTTTTTCTTTTTATTAAGGTAACTTTTTATAACAATGAAAAGTTTTTGAAGACTATAAATGGTGGCAACAACAAAGTTTAAACATGCTGATATAAATGACTTAAAATAAGGCTGGTATGTGTACTGTATTTTAAGGGGTTTTGAATATTATTGATAACAATACCTACCGCAACTTCATAGCTTTTCAGTTATGGTAGTTTATCCTCCAAAAAATATTATGTATTTTTGCCAGAAATAATTATAAAAAATGTTCAAGGTACCATAAAGTGCACAAAGGAACAGTCTTATTTCTCCTAATTTGTTTAGTGTACTAAAATTATTATTATTTGATATTATTGTTATTATTATAAGCTAAGCTACAACCCTAATTGGAAAACCAGGATGCTATAAGCCCAAGGGCTTTGACAGGGAAAAATAGCCCAGGGAGGAAAGGAAACAAGGAAATAAATAAACTACTAGAGAAGTAATGAACAATCAAAATAAAATATAAGAACACATAGGACATTAAATTAGATATTTCATTTATAAACTATAAAAACTAAAAAAACCAAGAGGAAGAGGAACAATTTAGAATAATGTGCCCGAGTGTGCCCTCAAGCAAGAGAACTCTACCCCCAAGAAAGTGGAAGACCATTGTACAGAGGCTATGGCACTTCCCAAGAATAGAGAACAGTGGTTTGATTTTGGAGTGTCCATCTAGAAGAGCTTACATAGCCTATATTTGTATTTCTGCCTGGTCCACCACAATTTTAATTCTTAATGAAAGTTGGTAGATCAGATATCACACTTTTGCTGAGGCATAGCAAAAAAAAAAGTTTAATCCAATTTTACCAAATCAAAGAGAGACACCCTAGCCTTTGGTATCCGCAACTAAGTTTACCTACATTGGCATGTCTTTACCAGTGAGAGTATTGCCCCCTGTGACCCCCAGGTAACCTCTACTAGGACTAGTTAGTGGCTGCGTCTGCCGTTCTACAAATTCCTTGAATGACCCCACCTACCCTTAGGGTGGTGTGCTCTTATCACAATATACTGAAAAGAATATCTTACATTTGTGTCTCACATGAGCACAGTTTTGTCTAGACCCCTACAGAAGGGGGAAAACCTTGTTTATCTTTGTTTTCAAATACTGTAATGAGTCATGGTATAGACAATAATTTGTATTTGTTCCGTAACTGGAATACAAACCACGCTATTTAATAGGGGTATTATTTTCGGTGTAGCTGAAATGATGAGCCATTAATTTTTAACGAGGGTTAACTACCCACACCGCTAGTTAGCGTGGGTAGGGAGGGTTGCTACCGCTCCCCCTCACACACCTGTGATTGAGCTCACTTTGCTTTCGGCTCGGATGGTGAATGGATGTTGCTGCTCTCATCCTCGCCGACAATTGGCAGCCATTAATGCTTTTTGTTCTTTACTTTTCTCTTAGACTGTTTACGTGAAGTTGGCTTCTGTGACCATGCGCACCTGCCCTGGTCTTCCCGACCGCCCCTGTGAAACATTCATGTCGGCGGTCGAGACCGATCCTCACGCCCTTTGTCCTTCTTGCAGAGGCCAACGGTGTGATGGTGTCAACAAGTGTAGTGAGTGTAGGGAGTGGTCTTCTTCCCAGTGGGAGAGGTTTTCGCGATGGCGGAAGAAGTCCAAGTGGGATATTTCTCTTTCGAAGGTTGCTTCGAAGGAAGAAAAACCCAAGGCCTCTTCTTCCCAAACCTCCTCCAAAGCTCCTACTCAGTCGGTCTCTTTCGAGAGACCGTCGGGTAGTAGCGTAGACCGAATTATTTCTGTCCAACCCTGGGTCTCGAGAGATGACGTTGCTTCCCCTAGCGAAGCAGCACCACCTCTCCCCTCGGGGCAGGCCTTATCACTAACTTCTGTTTTCCAGATTTGGGGCTCACGGGTTCGCCCTCCCAAGGTTTTGCTTGATTACATTCGCATGGGTGCTTCTGTCAAGCAGTCGTCGTCACCGTCAGAGGTAGATCCCCTGATACTTGTCGACGTTGTTGTGTCAGATGTCTCATGCGGTGTCACCCATCTCCTCTGCCACTCTAGACTCTACGATAGCTGACGGCTTAGTTTCCCCCGTTCCTGACCATCCTCCGAGGGGGAAACTTAAGTTCATCATCAGTCTCTCCTGCTAGTGTTTCTCTCCCTCGGGGGAGTTTACTTACAGAGACTCCTCTTCGGAGGACTGCTGACGGTCAGCTTGCTGATCCAACGGCCCCCAGAAGGCTCGCCTTTCTCTTCGCCTTAGAGGCCTTCCTTCACCTGCGGTGAGGAGGCGCCTCTTTGGTTCAATGTCGTCTATGCAGTCCCCCTTAGAGGAGCCTCTAGACTGATCGTCCATCACTGCACCTGCAACCAGTCTTGTGACTTCGGTCCTGGAGCTCTCTGCAGATCATTCGCGATCTCCTTTGGTGGATGGTCATCCTTTTAAAGGACACGTCGACCATCCACCCGATAGACTTGCCGACCTTCCATCGCCGTTCCTGCGTGGGCCTAACAAGGCTCCACCTAAGTGCGCTATTGCACGCCAATGTACCGCGCACCACGCAACCTGACCAGTGCTCACTAGCAGCTCGTCAGGCCCCTAACACTGCGGCGCACCACCCATCTTGCTCGCCCTTACACAGGGCAACAACCTCACACGCTTATGTGCCTACGCCCCTACTAGACCAGAGATCTCCCATGCGCCATGCTCGCTCACATGCGCACACGTGCCAGGGCTCTCCTGCATGGATGCACCCTGTGCCTACGCGCCCACAATCTCCTACGTGCCAGCGCCCACCTGCGCGCCAATGTTCTCTTGCGCAACAGCGCTCTCCCGCGCTCCAACATGTGCGCCCCACATCACGCTCTCCTGAGTGCCATCTTGTGTGCCAGCCAACGCGCCAGTCAAAACCAGCTCGCCATCACTCTCCTGCACGCAAGTTCGTAGGTGAGGCATCAACCCTGTTGCCCTCACCTGCATGCCAACTTTTACCGACGCGCCATCTTTCTCCTTTGCGTGCGCCCTCTCTCTCCTAAAGACTCGCGCCAACGTTCTACTGTGCGCCCGCGCGCTCGAAGACATTCTCCTGCGAGCGGGTGCCCTAATTCTTCGACACACGTGCGAACACTCCCACGCGCCTGCATGCACATCGGGATTCTCCTGCGCGCACGCGCGATTATTCTTACGCGTGCGCGCTAGCACCGATATTCTCCCTCACGTGAGCACCATTACTCTCCCTTGCGCGAGCGCCAATATCCGCGTACGAGCATGCGCACCAAAAGAAACGACGTCCGGCAAGGTCGCCATCGCCTCATTCCCCTCCCCGCAAGCGCATACCACCGCGCATTGTGGGAGAAGGGAAACATGCTGAGGGGTTCAGGATCCCAAAGCTACTTCCTAAGGCAAACCCACCCATTCCAGTAACTCCTCCCAGGGAACCTTCGGTCCCTTTCCCTTCACGGGGTATGTTTGACAGTGCGTCTGTCAGCCAACAGCCCTGGTTCAGTACCCTGATCAGAGCCGTAACCCAGGCTTTCAAGCCTGTCCTCTCTGATCTAGGACATGGAACCATGGCTTCCTCTACCCCTTTGAACAGGAAAAGAGAAGTTTGGACGCGGTCACTTTCCCGAGGGCGAAACTGACTCCACTCAGACCATCAAGGCAAGTTCCTCCTATTTCTCGGACTAACTCTCCATCCCTTTCGGACGAAGATCTCCCGTCACCAAGGAAACCACGCGAAGAGAGATTTTCCCCCATCGCACCAATGGAGGAAACCTCTCTTCACGCCGAGAGTTCTTCACAGTCCGTGAATAGAAAGGACATGCAACACTCATCAATGTTGGAGTCTTACATCCTTCCCCGGAAGAAATCTAAAGACTCCAAAACATTGCCAAAGTCCTCCACTAGGGCTAGGATGGAGCCAGCCAGCCACTCAGGGAATGTCCGTGACTCTCCCCAAGAAGAGCCTTTGGGGATAGAAGGAGACTTCGCTGCAAGTCCTACAACAGGAGGAGACCAGCAGGAGTCAGAACATGCATTTTGGCAGGTTCTGACTCTAATGAGGGTTCTCAACGGGTTTTCCGACCCAGAGATCCAACCTCGAGAGGGCAAAGACACGGTCCTAGACCGCGTCTTTGGTACTCAAAACCCCTCTAAGACCAGTGCAGCCCTGCCCTGGTCTCAAGTGGTAAAGAGTACCAGGGACAAGATTGCCCAGCAGCTCTCCGAGATGTCCTCCTCCGACAGTTCCGGTACCACGAACAAGCTCCTCCCACCTCCTTGCGTACAGCAGAGGAGGTACTTCGAGATCCTGGAGGAGCCTTGTTCAGCTTTTCCGCTTCACCACTCGCTGGAAGAGCTAACCAGGGGAGTCCAACCGGCAGGTCTCGTTCTCGGCAGCCGAGATCCTCAACCAGGAGAAGGTCACGAAGTATGCTATGCAAGCTACTGTACTTGGTGGCTTGATATCTGGTTGGGAACCTTAGGTATCCTGATACGATCTGAGGATTTCTGCAAGGAACGTACCAGGAAAGGTGTGGAAACCTTCCTTCTCTCAGGTACTCGCACGATCGAGTTTCTTGCCCACCAAGTCTCGAACTTGTGGGGAAATACCATCCTGAAACGTCGGGATGCTGTAGCTGAGAGATTACACCAGAAGGTCCCTATCGCCGAGATCAATAGGCTCAGACATTCCTCCATAGAGGGGTCTCTTCTGTTCGAGCCTAAAGATGTGGAACATGCTGCTGAGAGGTAAAGGAAGTCCCATCAAGACTCCCTCCTCCATAGGGCTTTAACGTCTAAGCCCTATAAACCTCCAGCACCACAGCAGTCGCGTCCAACCAAGACCACTACGACGACAACTACAGCGAAGACAATGTTGTCTAAGCCCTAAAAAGTCCTCCAGGGGAGGTAAAAATCCTAGAGGAAGCAGCCAAGGCTGCAAACGCTAGGATAGGCAGTCCCCCTGCATTTCCACCAGTGGGGGGATGCCTACAGAGTTACGCAAACCGATGGAAGCAACTTGGGGCTGATTCCTGGATAATCTCCATGATCACTGTAGGATATCGCGTCCCGTTCATAACATCTCTACCTCCCCTGACCAGGAATCCAGTGTCATTGAACTCCCTCGCCATGGGATCGGCAAGGGGGCAAGCCCTTCGGGCAGAAGTCCAGACCCTGTTGAAGAAGGGCGCTCTCCAAGAGGTCTCCAACGGATCCCCAGGCTTCTTCAGTCGACTTTCTTGTAAAGAAGGCGTCTGGAGGCTGGAGACCAGTCATTGACCTCTCAGCTCTGAACAAGTTTGTCAAACAAACTCCGTTCAGCATGGAGACGGCAGACACGGTCAGACTAGCAGTAAGACCACAAGACTTCATGTGCACACTGGACCTAAAGGACGCGTACTTCCAGATCCCAGTCCATCCGTCGTCAAGGATGTACTTAAGATTCAGCCTGGACAACAGAATATACCAGTTCAAGGTGCTGTGCTTCGGTCTTTCCACATCACCACAAGTCTTCACCAAAGTGTTCCCCCTCGTATCATCTTGGGCACACAGGATTGATATCCGTCTCCTCCGTTATCTGGACGATTGGCTAATCCTAGAAGACTCGGTGTCAACCCTTCTTCAACACCGAGACAAACTTCTGAGACTACCAAGATCTGGGGATCATGGTAAATCTCGAGAAGTCCTTTTTGCTTCCCACTCAAAGACTGGTATACTTAGGCATGATTATAGACGTCATTCCCCACAAAGCCTTCCCATCAGACGACAGGATAGCAAGGCTGAGAAAGGTCGCAAGACCTTTTCTCAGACGAGAACTTCCAGCCCAATCGTGGCTACGTCTCCTCAGTCACCTTTCATTGCTGGCCCGTCTAGTTCCCAATGGTCGCCTCAGGGTGGGATCCCTCCAGTGGGGACTCAAGTCCCAGTGGAATCAAGCATATGACTCCCTGGACATCCAGATCCCCATGTGACCTGCAGAACTGACAGACCTCCAGTGGTGGGTGACAGACGAGAATCTATGAAAGGGAGTGGATCTTCTCGTTCTCCCCCCGGATTTGATGCTGTTTTCAGACGCTTCAAAAAAAGGGTGGGAGGGCCCCACGTGCTGCACCACACGACCTCAGGCCTCTGGTCAGAGTTAGAAAAGTACTGTACCACCATATGAATCTAGAGATGAAGGCCATCTTTCTGGCCCTTCAACAGTTCCAACAGTACCTGGCAAGTCACTCTGTGGTGGTGATGAGTGATAACACCACAGTAGTGGCCTACATCAACAAACAAGGAGGTAGTTTTTCGCAGCAACTATCCCATCTAGCAGTAGAGATACTGAGATGGGCCAAAATCCACTCGATACCACTATCAGCACGCTTCATTCCAGGCAAAAGGAATTTGCTCGCCGATAACCTGAGCAGAGCATATCAGATAGTGAGTACCGATTGGTCTTTGGATCATCTAGTAGCCAACAAAGTCCTGACTTTGTGGGGTTCTCCGACTGTGGACCTCTTCGCAACAGCCTTGAACTTCAGGCTCCCGCTGTACTGTTCCCCAGTTCCAGACCCCAAGGCGCTCTGGCAAGATGCTTTCCAACAACAGTGGGACAACATCGACGTTTATGCCTTTCCCCCGTTCTGTCTGATGAGGAGGGTACTCAACAAAACCAGAAGATCGGTCAATCTTTCAATGACCCTCATAGCTCCGCTATGGCATCACGCAGAATGGTTCCCGGACCTTCTACAACTCCTAACGAAGCCACCAAGAGAACTCCCGCCACGACACAATCTACTCAAACAACCACACACCAACATCTTCCACAAAGCCGTAGCTTCGCTACGACTTCATGCCTGGAGACTATCCAGCATCTCATCTCAGAGAGGATTTTCGCAACAAGTTGTGAATAGGATGTCTGGACATCTGCGGAAATCATCGGCACCAGTCTACCAGGCAAAGTGGAAAGTCTTCTGTGTTTGGTGTCGTGGAAGGGATATCTCTCCATTCGATGCCACTATTCCAGCAATAGCGGAGTTCCTCGTGTATTTGCGTGAAGAAATGCGCCTATAAGTCTCGGCAGTGAAAGGCTATCGCTCAGCCTTAAGCCTTGCCTTCAGACTGAAAGGAATGGACATTTCTTCATCGCTAGAACTTTCTCTACTCATACGGAGTTATGAACTTACTTGGCCCCCAGTCAGAAGTAAGACCTCCCCCCAGGGAACGTGGTTCGAGTTCTCAGGTCTCTTAAGAGACTTCCCTATGAACCATTACGTTAGGCAACAGATCGCACCTGACTTGGAAGATGGTGTTAGCTTTGGCCTCGGCCAAGCGAGTCAGCGTACTTCATGGTCTCTCATATGACATCGCTCATTCAAGGGGATGGGGAGAGGTAACGTTCAGCTTCGTCCCTGAGTTTATTGCTAAGACTCAGAACCCGGGAGTACTGTAGTGGATCCTCGATTCGACTCCTTCCGGATTTCTAGTCTCCGCACTGTAACAGATGACCCAGACATTCTCTTACTATGCCCAGTATGGAGCTTGAGGCTGTACCTCAAGAGAACAGCCGCAGCCCGTACTCGTGTGCCAGCACTATTCGTCAGCACAGGAAGGACTAAGAGGAGGGTCACCAAGAACACCATCTCAGCATGGATTTGCAGGGTCGCTGACCTTGCACTGAATCCAGACCCTCCTCCGTCACGTCGCCCCAGAGCACATGATATCGGGCATAGCTACGTCCCTGGCCTTCAAAAGAAATTATTCAGTGATGCAGGTTCTTCAAGCTGGTGTGTGGAAATGTCAAAACACGTTCACATCCCAATACCTGCAAGACGTGACTCACAGGAGACTCTATACGTTTTCTATCGGTCCTGTGGTGGCTGCACGACAGCTGGTTTAAAACCTCAAGCTCTTTATTGTACAAGTAGCAGAAGGTTAAGGGCATTGTTACCCGGTTTTAGTCTGCATGAATGAAAAGGTTTGACTGGCCCTTATTCTTTGCTTCATCATCCCCTCTCTTGGGGAAAGCAGCATCCTGGGTTCTCTGCATAGCTGACCTCAACCACTGCAGGTAAACCATGCTCCCTTGTGTATCTAGTATTAAGATTAAATTTGTTGCGTCCCCATACCCTGACGAGGTGGTATTGGGAAAGTCCTAGTGCACAGTTTTCCATCTAAAGAACTTCGGAACAACTTTCTAGGACAAGTCACACTTCTACATACCTTCACACACAGCTTGTATAGGCCGCAGACTTTGCGTGGCAAGGTTTTAGCGAGGTAGTCCTTATTTCTTGAGTGCTAACACACTCAGGTAAGGAGCCCCCGGGCAAAGCCAAAAATCCCAGACTGGCTGGGACGTCCACCCTTCCTAATGGGTGAGTCACCCCTATTAAATAGCGTGGTTTGTATGCCAGTTACGGAAAAAATGACATTCGTAGATAATTTGTATTTTTCCTAACTATACAAACCTTAGCTATTTAACCAAACTTGCCTGCCAGCCCTATCCCCCTTGAAGTCCTACCTCCAAGCAAAGTGAGCTCAATCACAGGTGTGTGAGGGGGAGTGGTAGCAAGCTACCCTCGCTACCCCCGCTAACTAGCGGTGTGGGTAGGTAACCCTCGTTAGAAATTAATGGCTCGTCATTTCAGCTGCACCGAAAGTAATACCCCTATTAAATAGCTAAGGTTTGTATAGTTAGGAAAAATACAAATTATCTACGAATTTGTCATTTTTAAAGCCTATCAAACTTATTTTAGGCCACGTAGCTCTAATCTCTCATTATCCAAAGGGTTATTTTTTCTGATGGGTAAAACGATTTAGCCAGTACTGTATACTGTTTACCTGACCTACTGGGTGTAGGGCATTGCACAAACCTGAAACAAAAGTATAACTATGACACAATTTAAATGGGCAGATGATAAGTAAAAGATCATTTACAGTACAGATAAGATTTGTTTATTTAGATCTATAAATGGTTACTTTACACTTCGTCACACTGCTCTATAATGTGGATTGGGCTGTATTCAATCACCCTTTTTTCTCACTCTTTCTTTCTTTTATGTTTAACATATAAATAAATGCATTACTTAATGATTAATATTGGTTTTGAGGGAAGTGATTACTGCACAAGAAGAGAATACGGTACTACTATATTCAGGAGTATCTTGAATGCTGTCTCTAAAGTATGACGATACCCCTTTTATTTCATAATCTGTTGTCCCATGCACCATCAGGGACAAAAACACAAGAGTTTCAACTAGTGGAAACATGACTTACTTTATAACTGAAGGCTTAATTAGCTGGAAAAGCCGGATGCTATAAGCCCAGGTGCTCCAACAGGAAAAATAGCCCAGTAAGGAAAGGAAACAAGGAAAAAAAATATTTTAAGAACAGTAACAATAATAAAATAGATTTTTCAATATTAATCTTACCCGATAATCATGTAGCTGTCAACTCCGTTGCCCGACAGAAATCTACGGACGGGATACGCCAGCGATCGCTATACAAGAGGGGGGTGTACTCACCAGCGCCATCTGTGGTCAGGTACTGCAGTACTTCTTGTCAACACCACCTCAATTTTTCCTCTGTCGTGCCGCCGGCAAGACCTACATGGATACGCTCTTGATTTTGGAGTCTTTGTTCACGGTTTTGGTGAAGTATTGCTCTGAAATTTAGCTTTCGCTATACAGGAAGCTTTTCCCTTAGCTTAGATAGCTTTTGGATTGATTTTAAACGATCTTTGCTTTAATTTGGAAACCCCCCTTGACTGTTCTCTAATTCAAGATGTCCGACCATTCTCAAGCTCCTAGACAAAGACGATGTAGTGTTAGGACTTGTAATAGGCGTCTTCCGAAGGCCTCGGTTGATCCTCACACCGTTTGTTCCGACTGTAGGGGAAAATCCTGTCAGTTGGAAGATCGATGTGAGGAATGTGCCGGGCTTTCGGAATTCGATTTTAATGAATTCCTCAAGTATACGGCTAAGTTAGAGAGGGAGAGAGTTAGGAGGAGTTCTTCTCGCTCTTTGGTTTATTCCTCCCCCCATGATCCTCAACCTTTTCCTTCCCCTGTAGTGGTGACCCCCGAACCTATTACTAGTGCTCAGCCTGATATGTCGGATGTGTTACGTGCCATTCAGGCTTTAGGTGATAAGGTGGAGTCTGTAGTGAGTGACCACAAGTTTCTCTTGGCAGATGTCAAGGAACTTAAAGTGAAAAGTGCAGTGGGAAGTGGTAGTGCCAGTGCTGTGCCTAGTGTCAGTGTCAGTGTTGCGCATGAGGATACTTCTGTGCGTGCCAGTCGTCCTCCCAGTCCGGGACCTCTTGCAAGCTCCCAAGCCCAGGGGAGAAGCAATGTCGAAGGGCAAAAGGGTTCGGCAGGCCTTGATCGGCGCACAGTAGTATCCTCAGTGGTTGCGGGCGTATCTTATAGAGATCGTCACTTCCACTCTCAGACGATTGAGCCCTTAATTTCCTCGTCTGCGGAAGAAGTTTCCGGGAGGAAACGCTGGACCCAGGTCTCAAGGCCTCTTAAGCGTAAGGTCCAGACCGAGCGAGTCCAACAGCCCAGATGTAGCCACTGGGCTAGTTCGGACTCGCCGCAGTCATCTGATGGCTGCACGCCTCCTAAGAGAGGTAAAGCGATGCCTCAACAGGCCTCTGCCCCAACTTCTGTTGATCCCAAGTTGGCTATGCTGCAGACTATGCAGTCGCAGCTTGCGGTGTTGATGCAGGAGTTTCAGGCAGAGAAGGTTAGCACACCTGCGAGCGCTCCTCCACCTCTGCGCAGTCCACCTTGCCAGACGTATGATGTTGAGGTTCCTCAACCTGCCTCCATGCGTGAGCTGCCGCATTGGGAGTTGCCAGATACCAGCGCTGTGCAGCAACCTCCACTTTCCTTGAGGCAGGAGCCTCTTGCTATGCGGCAACCTCCTCAACACTTGAGGCAGGAGCCTTATGCTTTGCAGCAACCTCCTCTACCCTTGAGGCAGGAGCCTCATGCGTTGCGACAACCTCCTCCATCCTCGAGGCAGCAACCTCTTGCGTTGCGGCAACCTCCACCATCCTTGAGGCAGCAACCTCAACTCTTGCGGCAGCCACCTCAACTCTTGAGGCAAGAACCTCAACTCTTGAGGCGAGAACCTCAACTCTCGAGGCAAGCACCTCAACTCTTGAGGCAAGAACCTCAACTCTTGAGGCAAGAACCTCAACTCTTGAGGCAAGAACCTCAACTCTTGAGGCAAGAGCCTCTCTCTGCGCAGCCACCTCCTCAACCCTTGAGGCAGGCGCAACTCTTGAGGCAGGAACCTCATGCTATGAGGCAGCCACCTCAACGCATGCAGCAACCGCATTCTTCGCAGCATGAGCCTCTTCCCATTCAACATGAACCGCAGTCTATGCAGCATGAGCCTCATGCCTTACAGCATTCGCTTCTCACCTCACTTGCTCCTCAGACCCCCGCAGAACCTCCTTCATCCCAGCCTCATGACTTTGTCATTACCAGCCCTCATCCTCTTCAGCAGAGACTTGATGATGAACCCGCAAGTGCGCATGCACCCGTTCTTCAGGATTCAACCATTCAGCATACCGCTTTATCGTTACCTCTCGCTTCTCAACCCTCAGGTGATGAGGTTTCTGAGGATGAAGCTGCTCACCTGGATGATCCTTCTTCTGATGTGGAGGAACCCAAGTCGTTGCCACCCTCCATTGACTTTCGTAAGGTCCTGACGCTGTTCAGAGAGTTATACCCTGAACACTTTGTTTCTGCTACCCCTCGTTCTCCTCCATCCGAGTTTTCTCTAGGCATGCAGCCTATTAAGTCTGCCTACACTAAGCTTGTCTTCGCTAGATCATCAAAGAGAGCTTTGAGAATTTTAGGGGATTGGTTGCAGTCCAAGCAGCAACTGGGAAGGACGTCTTTTATGTTTCCTCCTCCTAAGCTGACTTCTAAGTCGGGCGTCTGGTATGCCACGGGAGAGGAACCAGGCTTGGCGATCCCTGCCTCTGCCCAGGCTGACTTCTCAAGTTTGGTTGACTCTCCCCGTAGGTCGGCTATGAGACGCTCTAAGGTCTGCTGGACCTTTTCTGATCTGGACCACTTCTTGAAGGGAGTCTTTCGCGCCTTTGAAATTTTTAATTTCCTCGACTGGTGCCTGGGGGCCTTGAGCAAGAAGACTGCCCCTTCTGACAAAGACTCGGCCATGCTGATCATGTCCTGTATGGACAAAGCAATTCGCGATGGTTCTGGCGAACTTGCTTCTATTTTTGTCTCGGGAGTCCTCAAGAAAAGGGAACAACTTTGCTCCTTCCTTTCTACTGGTATCACCTCTTGCCAGAGGTCACAGTTACTGTTTGCTCCTCTCTCCAAGTTCCTGTTTCCTGAGGATCTTATCAAAGAGATGGCTGCGGCTCTTATACAGAAGGATACGCATGACCTCGTGGCCTCTTCAGCACGTAAGGCTAAGGTTGTACCTTCAGTACCGAGAACTTACCGCACCCCAGTGGCTGATACACCTGCTACCAGATTTATTCCGCCCTTTCGTGGCAGAGCCCCCAGCCGAGGAAGTACCCGCCCAGACGGTCACAGGGGCAGGTCCAAGAAAGGTGCCAAGTCCACGAAAAGCAAGCATTGACTCTCCTCCTCTCCAGACAGCTGTAGGAGCCAGACTCAAGACCTTCTGGCAAGCCTGGGAAAGAAGAGGTGCAGACGCTCAGTCTGTCAAGTGGCTAAGGGAGGGTTACAGAATTCCGTTCTGCCGCAATCCCCCTCTGACCACTTCTCCCATCAACCTCTCTCCCAACTACAAGGAAAAGGACAAGAGGCTAGCGTTACATCAAGAGGTGTCGCTCCTGTTACAGAAGGAGGCAGTGGTGATAGTCCGGGATCATCAATCCCCGGGCTTTTACAACCGTCTCTTCCTGGTGGCCAAGAAGACAGGAGGTTGGAGACCGGTGCTGGACGTCAGTGCGCTCAATGCTTATGTCACCAAGCAGACGTTCACTATGGAGACGACGAAGTCGGTCCTAGCAGCGGTCAGGCAGGAGGACTGGATGGTCTCGTTGGATCTGAAAGACGCCTACTTTCACGTTCCCATCCATCCAGACTCCCAACCTTTTCTGAGATTCGTCTTTGGAGAGGTTGTGTACCAATTCCAAGCCCTGTGTTTTGGCCTAAGCACGGCACCTCTGGTGTTTACGCGACTGATGAGGAATATTGCGAAATTCCTTCACTTGGCGGACATCAGAGCCTCCCTTTATTTAGACGACTGGCTTTTAAGAGCCCCCACAAGTCGTCGCTGTCTGGAGAGTCTCAGATGGACTTTGGATTTGACCAAGGAACTGGGTCTATTGGTCAATTTAGAGAAGTCCCAGCTTGTTCCTTCCCAAACCATCGTTTACCTGGGAATGGAGATTCAGAGTCAGGCTTTTCGGGCTTTTCCGTCGGCCCCAAGAATCAACCAAGCCCTAGAGTGCATCCTGAGCATGCTGAAGAACAGATGCTCGGTGAGACAGTGGATGAGTCTAACAGGGACTCTGTCATCGTTAGCCCTGTTCACCGAGTTAGGGAGACTCCACCTCCGCCCCCTTCAGTACCATCTAGCAGCTCACTGGGACAAGGATATGACGCTCGAGGCGGTCTCTATTCCTGTTACCAAAGAAATGAGGACTACTCTAATGTGGTGGAAGAGCAACATCCTTCTCAAGGAGGGTCTCTCTTTAGCTGTTCAGACCCCCGATCTTCATCTCTACTCGGACGCATCAGACTCGGGCTGGGGCGCGACCTTGGACGGACAGGAATGCTCGGGGACATGGAACAAGGAACAGGAAACGCTTCACATCAATTGCAAGGAGTTGTTGGCAGTACATCTGGCCTTAATGAACTTCAAGTCCCTCCTGCTAAACAAGGTGGTGGAGGTGAACTCCGACAACACCACAGCCTTGGCGTACATCTCCAAGCAGGGAGGGACTCATTCGAGGAAGCTGTTCGAGATAGCAAGGGACCTCCTCATTTGGTCAAGAAGTCGAAAGCTCACGCTGGTAACGAGATTCATTCAGGGCAATATGAATGTCTCGGCAGATCGCCTCAGCAGGAAGGGTCAAGTCATCCCCACAGAATGGACCCTTCACAAGAACGTGTGCAACAGGCTTTGGGCCTTGTGGGGTCAGCCAACGATAGATCTGTTCGCTACCTCGATGACCAAGAGGCTCCCATTGTACTGTTCCCCGATCCCAGACCCGGCAGCAGTTCACGTGGATGCTTTTCTGCTGGATTGGTCCCACCTCGACCTGTATGCATTCCCGCCGTTCAAGATCATCAACAGGGTTCTTCAGAAGTTCGTCTCTCACGAAGGGACACGGCTGACGCTGGTTGCTCCCCTTTGGCCTGCAAGAGAATGGTTCACAGAGGTACTGCAATGGCTGGTCGACGTTCCCAGGACTCTCCCTCTAAGAGTGGACCTTCTACGTCAACCTCACGTAAACAAGGTACACCCAAGCCTCCACGCTCTTTGTCTGACTGCCTTCAGACTATCGAAAGACTCTCTAGAGCTAGAGGCTTTTCGAAGGAGGCAGCCAGAGCAAGGAGGATATCCACTCGCAGAGTCTATCAATCCAAGTGGGAAGTCTTCCGAAGCTGGTGCAGAGCCAATGCAGTTTCCTCTACCAGTACCACTGTAACCCAAGTTGCTGACTTCCTGTTACATCTTAGGAATGTTAGATCTCTTTCGGCTCCTACGATCAAGGGGTACAGAAGTATGTTGGCAGCAGTTTTCCGCCACAGAGGCTTGGATCTTTCCTCCAACAAAGATCTACAGGACATCCTTAGGTCTTTTGAGACCTCTAAAGAACGTCGCTTGTCCACTCCAGGCTGGAATCTAGACGTAGTCCTAAGGTTCCTTATGTCACCTAGATTTGAACCTCTCCAGTCAGCCTCTTTCAAAGACCTTACTCTCAAAACTCTTTTCCTCGTCTGCCTTGCAACAGCCAAAAGAGTTAGTGAGGTTCACGCCTTCAGCAGGAACATAGGATTCACATCTGAAACAGCTACATGTTCCTTACAGCTCGGTTTTTTGGCAAAAAATGAACTTCCTTCACGTCCTTGGCCTAGATCGTTCGAAATTCCTAGCCTTTCCAACATGGTGGGTAACGAACTAGAGAGAGTTCTTTGCCCTGTCAGAGCTCTAAAGTACTATCTTAAAAGGTCAAAGCCTATACGAGGGCAATCAGAGGCCTTATGGTGTGCCATTAAGAAACCTTCGATGCCTATGTCCAAGAACGCAGTTTCTTATTACATAAGGCTTCTGATTAGAGAAGCTCATTCTCACATGAAGGATGAAGACCTTGCTTTGCTGAAGGTAAGGACACACGAAGTGAGAGCTGTGGCTACTTCAGTGGCCTTCAAACAGAACCGTTCTCTGCAGAGTATTATGGATGCAACCTATTGGAGGAGCAAGTCAGTGTTTGCATCATTCTATCTCAAAGATGTCCAGTCTCTTTACGAGAACTGCTACACCCTGGGACCATTCGTAGCAGCGAGTGCAGTAGTAGGTGAGGGCTCAACCACTACATTCCCTTAATCCCATAACCTTTTTTAACCTTTCTCTTGAATGCTTTTATTGTTGTTTTGGGTTGTTACGGTGGGCTAAGAAGCCTTCCGCATCCTTGTTGATTTGGCGGGTGGTCAATTCTTTCTTGAGAAGCGCCTAGGTTAGAGGTTGTGTTGAGGTCCTTTAGTATGGGTTGCAGCCCTTTATACTTCAGCACCTTAGAGTTGTTCAGCCTCCTAAGAGGACCGCTGCGCTCAGTAAGGAAGACGTACTTATTAAAGGCAGAGTAATGGTTCAAGTCGACTTCCTTACCAGGTACTTATAATTTCATTTGTTATTTTGAATAACTGATAATATGAAATACGGGATACTTAGCTTCTTGATTAACATGTACACTGGTTTTCACCCACCCCCCTGGGTGTGAATCAGCTACATGATTATCGGGTAAGATTAATATTGAAAAATGTTATTTTCATTAGTAAAATAAATTTTTGAATATACTTACCCGATAATCATGATTTAATTGACCCACCCTTCCTCCCCATAGAGAACCAGTGGACCGAGGAAAAATTGAGGTGGTGTTGACAAGAAGTACTGCAGTACCTGACCACAGATGGCGCTGGTGAGTACACCCCCCTCTTGTATAGCGATCGCTGGCGTATCCCGTCCGTAGATTTCTGTCGGGCAACGGAGTTGACAGCTACATGATTATCGGGTAAGTATATTCAAAAATTTATTTTACTAATGAAAATAACATATTTCCCATATAAACTATACAACATTAACAAAACAAGAGGAAGAGAAATTAGAAAAGTGTGCCTGAGTGTACTCTAACCCTAGACGGTGGAAGACCATGGTACAGAGGCTATGGCACTACCCAAGAAGGGAGAACAATGGTTTGAATTTGGAGTGTCATTTTCCTAGAAGAGCTGCTTACCATTGATAAAGATTCTCTTCTACCCTTACTCTTTAGAAGAAAGTAGCCACTGAACAATTGCAGTGCCGTAGTTAACCCCTTGGAGGAAGAAGAATTGTTTGGTAATCTCGGTGTTGTCAGGTGTATGAGGACAGAGGGGAATTTGTAAAGAATAGGCCAGACTATTCGGTGTATGTGTAGGCAAAGGGAAAATATAAGGCATACATCAATTGAAGAATAAAAAACAAAAGGAAGTTATTATAATGATATTGGTGATTCATTCTGTGAGAGAGGCAGGCAGTGGAAGTCAGTTTAGAATGGTCATAATAGTGACTGTTTCATACCATGAGTATTGTGGCTTCAAATAAATAACATTCATACTTATACTGAAATGATAACTGTAAAGATAAACTGAAAACAAGATAGCAGTAAAGATAATGAGACCTATATGTAACATGGAACTTGGCTTAATAAGGAGTCCATCCCCCTCAGTAAAGATAATGAGACCTTTATATAACATGGCACTTGGCCTAATAATGATTCCACCCCCCTCCCTTTTGAATCACCTCTTGCAGCCTGTCGACTAGGTATGGATTTCTGGGTTTTTTATGAAGTGTGATTTTCCTCTAAGTATGTTCCATTCCCGTATTGTATGCTCGAGGAGCTGTTGCTTGGTTCTTTCTTCTGTCTCCCAGCCTTTATCAAGGATGGCCTGGATGGGAGAACGATGTTAAGAATAATAAAGCATTACTAATAGGATTGGCTAGTGCTAAAACAAAGATAATGTTTCAAGTTTTGACTACACTTAGTGAACAAACATAAATAGCATTGTAGAACAACCATTATGTTCACAAGCTCTGAATGAGGAGTAATCACAATTTATGCGCTTTACTTTGTTGGTTTCATGATGTTCATGTTCGTTCGTCAGTGGTAGTTTCATTTGTTCCTACATGAATGCAAACCCTTGTCATTCATATAGTTACACTCTATTGTTGTATTGCTGCTACCAAAATTAAGGAAATCCTGTGGGTCCGGCAACACAGTATGTTGGCCATTTTCCCTCTTGCGCTGGATAGGTGCGCTGGACCTTCCTTCTCGAACCCACTTCACTCTTGGTCGCTGTGCTGTATGGACGTCTGCTTGACCGCTGTCCATGCTGTGTTTTTTCAATATTAAACTTAGCCGGTGATCATATAAGCTGCAACTCTGTTGCTCGACAGAAAAACCTACGGTCAAAATACGCCAGCGATCGCTATGCAGGTGGGGGTGTACATCAACAGCGCCATCTGTCGAGCAGGTACTTAGTACTCCAAGTAAACAAAGAACCAATTTTCTCTGTCGGGCTACCGGCAAGACCTACTAATACGCTGTTACTAACTGGATTTGTTTTCACAACTATTTGGTGAAGTACACTATTCTAGTTTTGAGCTTTCGCTATGCAGGTGTTTTATCTTCATCTCAAAACTAGAACTCATTTTGGATAGATTTAATTATGGTGACAAAGAGAGTATGGACTCTCTTTCACTTTTAAATGGCCGACCCTTCCCTTAGACGGAAGTGTGTTTAGGTTTTTAGTAATTTTGCTTAACACATTATAGATCTATATATTTTATATCTCTTCGCCTTTATTAGGCCTCTTCGATTAACTTTCCATTTATTATAAACATATAAAATAAATTTTTATGTTTTGTTTATATGCGACCTTTCCTGATAGTAGGCGGTCCTAACTTGGAACCGAAGTTAATCAACGTTGAGCCCGTTATATCGTATTTAGCCTTTAAAGAATTTTAAACTTTTTAAATTTAATGTTTTATGAAAGAATTTCTTTGATAGTCTTCGTACTGTTTTCAAAGATGAACTAACGTTTAGTTTTTTAGACTACGCAATTGTTGACGTTCAGGACGTTCAACATGCGCTCTATCGTTACGATAGAGAGAGAGTGTTTCACGGTTTCACTTTGCAGTAAGAGTAAATCGATTCTGACGTTTCGTTCATTCTTTCTTAGCTTTAATGTTTTAAATTCTAAATTAAAGGAACTTTTTATTTGGAAAACCTTTCAGTTTTTTCCTTTAGTCAAATAACATGTTTTTTTTGACGATATATAATTGGGCTCTTCTCTTAGGTGCGAAATCAAGAGAGAGAGAGAGAGAGAGAGAGAGAGAGAGAGAGAGAGAGAGAGAGAGAGAGAGAGAGGGAGAGAGAGGAGAGAAAACGTTCCGTTCAAGCGGGTAACGTTGTTCTCGTGTTACTCTCCTCCCTAGTCGCTGTACGGGGAAGAAGGTAAAACGTTTCTAGGGTTTTATTCTTGTCCCCAGGCTATGTGCGGTGAGAGATTGTAAACGTAGTTTATTTGAACTAGTGTTTAGTCTCTTTCCCAGCCACTGAAATTTTTATCTTTATATATGTTTTCTGTTTTTTGCTAGCATTAATGAGCTTTATTATACGACTGATTTCGCAATTACTACCTTGAAGGGTAGAAGTGCGTGTTTCAGGTAGAAATCAGTAAAAGTTTCGATTTCAGTGAAATAAGTGCAAAACAGAAAATCGAAGTGAATAAGTGATATGCGCAAAGTGTTACAGTGTTGCGTCCGAGGGTTCGTCTGTTCGTGCCTGTCGTTCACCTAGTCCGGGACCTCTTGCAAGCTCCCAAGCCCAGGGGAGAAGTAATGTCGAACGACTTATGGGTTCGTCAGGCCTTGATCAACGAACAGACGTTTCCCTCCGTGGTTTCGGGCGTATCTACCCAAGATCGCCCCACCCACACAAAGACGAGAGAGCCCATTTATTTCTCGTCTGTGGAAGAGGTTTCTCGTACGAAACCATGGACCAAGGTCTCGCAGCTTATTAAGCGCAAGTCGGTCCCTTCCGCGCAAGTCCAACGGCCCAGTTGTAGCCACTGGGTCAGTTCGGACTCGCTGCAGTCTTCCGACGACTGCTCACCTCCTAAGAGAGGCAAAGCGGTACCGCATCAGGCAGTCACACCGTCTGTTGCCGCACCTGCTCCTGTAGACCCTAAGTGGTCTTTGCTGCAGACCATGCAGTCTCAGTTAACGTCATTGATGCGGGACTTTCGTGCGGAGAAGGTTGACGCTGCACAACCTCTAGCCTACAACCAACACGGTTGTGCGTCCTGTGGACGCTGAGGCGACCTTCTGCCGCACTCCAGCTGAGAGAGTCCCGCCACCCATGCGTTCCAGTGTACCCTGCCAGCCGCATGTTGACGTTCAGTAACGCACGGAACCTTCCGTTGACGTTCGCGAGGTACAACAACAGTCTAAGTTGTTTTGTTTTGACGCGGTGCGTCAACCTCCGCATTCTAGAGTTGTTTTTGACTGCTCAGTATAGACAGTCAAAGCAATCTCGAGTGAACACTGTATGTCCTCACACCTGTTGTGGTTGAAAGTTCAGTTGTTGACAGTTCACAGACTGTCAAGCAGTTACATGACGTTGCCTTCTGGTCTGCTACTAATGCACCAGTGAGAGACTCACTGAGATAACCTAGCTTTTATCGGACAAGGTTCCTGTAGATGAGAAAGTGCTGTTCTCCCTCCTACTGATATTCCCTTGAGGACTCTGTCATTTGGAGAGGAGCCTTAAACTGCTTAGCCTCCTATGGACTTTAATTAAATCATGATGATTTGTTAAGGATCTTCGTCCGGATCTTGTAACTGCTGCTCCTCGTTCGCCTAACGTCAGAACTTACACTAGGCCTAGCTACTTCGAAGCCGTTGTTTTTAAGCTAGTGCTCTCTCGCTCTCCTAGAGAGCGTTACGTTGGCTAGGCGACTGGTTTTTGCACCAGGAGGAGTTTTAGGGATACAGCCTTTGATTTCCCTTCTTTTAAACTGGCTTATAGAGCGAGAGTCTGATAGGACACGAGAGAAGTTCTCGGCTTGGGAGTTCATGCCTCTGCCCAGATAGACTTCTCAATTCTGGTAGACTCGCCCTGGCGCCTAGCCAGGAGACGCTCCAAGTTGTTTACAGGTCAACTTCTCAACTTTTGTCGAGCCTTTGAAGTTTTGCTGTACTATTAGGTCACACATTACAAGGCTTTCAGGGATGGTAAATGGTTCAGCCTCAGTCGCTAACCCCGTCTGTTGCCACACCTGCTCCCGTAGACCCTAAATGGGCTTTGCTGCAAGACATGCAGTCCAAGCTTGCGTCCTTGATAGAGGACTTAAATGCGGAGAAGAACCTTCTGGCCAACAACCTTCCAACCGGTTGGTTGTGCGCCCTGTTGACGCTGAGGTAACCTACTCGCGTCTGCCAGTTGAGGTGGTTCCTCCTTCTGGCCAACAACCTTCCAACCGGTCGGTTGTGCGCCCTGTTGACGCTGAGGTTACCTACTCGCGTCTGCCAGTTGAGGTGGTTCCTCCACCGATGCGACCCAGTGTGGGTTGCCAGTCGCACGTTGACGTTAAGCGACGCTCGGAGGTGGTTGTTGACGTTCAGGACGTTCAACAACCAGCAGAGGTGACTTGTTGTGACGCAGTGCGTCAACCTCAGCAACCCGGTAGGGTGTTGACTGCACAACCCAGACAGTCTAGACAGTTTCGGGTTGACGCTGTACTTCCTCGCGCACCCATGGTTGTTGACAGTTCACAGACTGTGCAGCAGTGCCATGATATTGCGTCAGGCTCCGTCACGCATCCACCAGTGCGACCGGATTCAGCGAGTCAGACGTTGCCCACTCCGTTGCCGTTTCCTCATCAGTTTCGGATGAGGAACCCTCTGATGAGGACGTTGCTGGACAAGACGATCAGCCCCCAGCCCTGCTATCCATCCAGAAGATGCTGAAGAAGGAACGCTGCCCAGTCAGGCTGTGGATGAGTCTGGTAGGGACACTGTCATCCGTGGATCTATTTGTCTCTCTAGGAAGACTACACCTCCGTCCTCTTCTATACCATCTAGCTTTTCACTGGAAAAAGGACAAGACGCTAGAAGCGGTCTCGATCCCGGTTTCCGGAAAGATAAAGTCTTGTCTGACTTGGTGAAAGGACTATATCAACCTTAGAGAGGATCTTCCCCTGACTGTTCAGACTCCCAACCACGTTCTCTTCTCGGACGCATCGGACGTAGGCTGGGGTGCGACATTAGACGGTAGGGAATGCTCGGGATTATGGAACTCGAGTCAAAGGACAATGCATTTCAACTGCAAGGAGCTACTGGCAGTACGTCTGACTTGGAAAAGCTTCAGGTCTCTCCTTCAAGGCAAAGTGGTGGAGGTGAACTCGGACAACACCACGGCTTTGGCGTACATCTCCAAGCAAGGAGGGACCTACTCTCTGACATTGTACGAGATCGCAAGGGACCTCCTCACCTGGTCAAAAGGTCTAGACATATCACTAGTAACGAGGTTCATCCAAGGCAACTTGAATGTCATGGCAGATTGTCTCAGTCAGAAGGGACAAATAATTCCAACAGAATGGACCCTCCACAAGGATGTATGCAAGAGACTTTGGGCCACCTGGGGCCAGCCAACCATAGATCTCTTCGCAACCTCGATGACCAAGAGGCTCCCAATATTTTGCTCACCAATCCCGGACCCAGCAGCAGTTCATATAGATGCCTTTCTACTAGATTGGTCACATCTAGATCTATATGCATTCCCTCCGTTCAAGATTGTCAACAAGGTACTGCAGAAGTTCGCCTCTCACGAAGGGACAAGGTTGACGCTAGTTGCTTCCCTCTGGCCCGCGAGAGAATGGTTCACCGAGGTACTTCGATGGCTAGTAGACGTTCCCAGAACACTTCCCCTAAGGGTGGACCTTCTACGTCAGCCACGCGTAAAGAAGGTACACCAAGGCCTCCACGCTCTTCGTCTGACTGCCTTCAGACTATCGAAAGACTCTCGAGAGCTAGAGGCTTTTCGAAGGGGGCAGCCAGAGCGATTGCTAGAGCAAGGAGAACATCCACCCTTAGAGTCTACCAATCGAAGTGGGAAATCTTCCGAAACTGGTGCAAGTCAGTATCCGTATCCTCGACCAGTACCTCTGTAACTCAATAACTGACTTTCTCTTATATCTGAGGAAAGAACGATCTCTTTCAGCTCCCACTATCAAGGGTTACAGAAGCATGTTGGCATCAATCTTCCGTCACAGAGGCTTAGATCTTTCCAACAATAAAGATCTACAGGACCTCCTTAAGTCTTTTGAGACCACGAAGGAGCGTCGTTTGGTTACACCTGGTTGGAATTTAGACGTGGTACTAAGATTCCTTATGTCAGACAGGTTCGAACCGCTACAATCAGCCTCCTTTAAAGATCTCACCTTAAAGACTCTTTTCCTGATATGCTTAGCCACAGCTAAAAGAGTCAGTGAGATTCATGCCTTCAGCAAGAACATCGGATTCTCATCCGAAACGGCTACATGTTCTACAACTTGGTTTTCTAGCCAGACACGAGCTGCCTTCTCGTCCTTGACCAATATCGTTCGATATTCCAAACTTATCGTATGGTTGGAAATGAACTAGAAAGAGTCTTATGTCCTGTAAGAGCTCTTAAGTTCTATTTAAAAACCTTTACGAGGCCCGTCTGAAGCTTTATGGTGTTCAGTTAAGAATCCATCTTTGCCTATGTCAAAGAATGCTTTATCCTATTTTATCAGACTGTTAATACGAGAAGCTCATTCCCATCTGAATGAGGAAGACCAAGCTTTGCTGAAGGTAAGGACACACGAAGTTAGAGCTGTCGCAACTTCCGTGGCCTTTAAACAAAATAGATCTCTGCAAAGTATAATCGACGCAACCTATTGGAAAAGCAAATCAGTGTTCGCGTCTTTTTATCTTAAGGATGTCCAGTCTCTTTACGAGAACTGCTACACTCTGGGACCATTCGTAGCAACGAGTGCAGTAGTGGGTGAGGGCTCAACCACTACAATTCCCTAATTCCATAACCTTTTTAATCTTTCTCTTGAAATGTTTTATTATTGTTTTTGGGTTGTCCGGAAGGCTAAGAAGCCTTTCGCATCCTACTTGATTTGGCGGGTGGTCAAAGTCATTTCTTGAGAAGCGCCTAGATTAGAGGTTTTGATGAGGTCCTGTTGTATGGGTTGCAACCCTTGATACTTCAGATCCTAGGGGTCGCTCAGCATCCTAAGAGGATCGCGAGGCTCCGTAAGGAAGACGTACTTAAAAAGGCAGAGTAATTGTTCAAGTCGACTTCCTTACCAGGTACTTATTTATTTTATGTTTGTTATTTTGAATAACTGCTAAAATGAAATACAAAATACTTAGCTCATAATAATGTAAACATGTAATGCTGGTCTCTACCCACCCCCCTGGGTGTGAATCAGCTTATATGATCACTGGCTAAGTTTAATATTGAAAAATGTTATTTTTATTAATAAAATAAATTTTTGAATATACTTACCCGGTGATCATATATTAAAGGACCCTCCCTTCCTCCCCAATAGAGACCCAGTGGACCGAGGAGAAAATTGGTTCTTTGTTTACTTGGAGTACTAAGTACCTGCTCGACAGATGGCGCTGTTGATGTACACCCCCACCTGCATAGCGATCGCTGGCGTATTTTGACCGTAGGTTTTTCTGTCGAGCAACAGAGTTGCAGCTTATATGATCACCGGGTAAGTATATTCAAAAATTTATTTTATTAATAAAAATAACATTTTGTGGTTTTCCTTTATATTTCTTGTATCATTAGTGCTTCTCAAGTACTGTATATATGAAAAACTGCCCTGGCCTAGAAGGTCATCCTTGTGATACCTCCATGAGTCGGGTGAAGGTAAATCCCATCCCTTTTGTCCTGCATGTCGAGAAAAGAGGTGTTCCATTTCTTCCTCATGTGAGATTTGTAGGGAATGGTTGTTTTCTTAATGGGAGAAATTCAGTGGATATCTTAACCTTTGTTATTGTAATTTCCAGAGACACCGATAACAAAGGATGGCGGCCATTTGATAAAGCAGGAATTTGTAGATCAAGTTATATCCAATTATTCTTTGTGAGAGAGTACATTCTGTGATTATGACTGACCTTGGCAATTAACCAAATAAAGCAAGATTTATCACCGGAGTTTTAAAGGGTATGAATAAAACTTGACGGGCTGGAAACAGTAATTTTCAATATTTAACTTAGCCGGTGATTATATAAGCTGCAGCTCTGCTGCTCGACAGAAAACTCTACGGAAAAAATCCGCCAGCGATCGCTATGCAGGTAGGGGGTGTACTTCAACAGCGCCATCTGTCGTCCAGATACCCAGTACAGTACTCATTGTAAACAAAGAACTCAATTTTCTCTCTGTCGTGCTACCGGCAAGACCTACTAATTCGCTGTTGCTAACTGGATTTGTTTTCACAACTATTTGGTGAAGTACACTATTCTAGTTTTGAGCTTTCGCTGTGCAGGCTTTCTCTTCAATAAATCCTTGCATTCTTTTTTTGATATCGGATTATTTGTTGATGACTTTGGATAGTTTTTGAATTCCCCTTTGACCAATTCAAAATGGCTGACCCTTCTCAAGTCCCAAAATTCAGGAAGTGTAATGCTAGGGACTGTTCAAAGCGTCTTCCGAAGGCCTCTATCGATCCTCACACTGTTTGTTCCAATTGTCGGGATAAAACCTGTCAATTGGAAGATCGATGTGAGGAATGCGTTGGGCTTTCGGAATTCGATTTTATCGAATTCCAAAAATATACACTTAGGCTAGAGAGAGATAGAGTCAGGAGAAGTTCCTCTCGTTCTGTTGAATTTTCCTCTCCTCATGCCCCACAACCTATTCCTTCCCCTGTAGTGGTTGCTCCTAATCCCCCTTCTGGCACTCAGGAACCTTCGATGGCTGATATGATGCGTGCCATCCAAGCTCTGGGTGAGAGAGTTGAGTCCTTGGCTAGTGACCGTAACCAGCTCATGGCGGACGTCAAGGAGCTGAAGTGTAAAAGTGCAGTGGGAAGTGATAAAGTGAGTGATAGTGTTGTGGATAGTGTTGCGCTTGAGGGTTCGTCTGTTCGTGCCTGTCGTCCTCCTAGTCCGGGACCTCTTGCAAGCTCCCAAGTCCAGGGGAGAAGCAATGTCGTACGACCAATGGGTTCGAGAGGCTTTAATCAGCGAACAGACGTTCCCTCCGTGGTTTCGGGCGTATCTACCCAAGATCGCCCCACCCACACAAAGACGAGAGAGCCCATTTATACCTCGTCTGCGGAAGAGGTTTCTCGCAAGAAACCATGGACCAAGGTCTCACGACCTTTAAAGCGCAAGTCGGTCCCTTCCGCGCAAGTCCAACGGCCCAGCTGTAGCCACTGGGTCAGTTCGGACTCGCTGCAGTCTTCCGATGACTGCTCACCTCCTAAGAGAGGCAAAGCGGTACCGCCTCAGGCAGTTACACCGTCTGTCGTCGCACCTGCTCCTGCAGACCCTAAGTGGTCTTTGCTGCAGACCATGCAGTCCCAATTAACGTCACTGATGCAGGACTTTCGTGCGGAGAAGGTTGCTGCTGCACCAGCCTCTTGCCTACAACCAACCACACACTCGGTTGTGCGTCCTGTGGACGCTGAGGCGACCTTCTTGCGCGCTCCAGCTGAGAGAGTTCCGCCACCCATGCGTTCCAGTTTGCCCTGCCAGCCGCATGTTGACGTTCAGCGACGCACGGAGCCTTCCGTTGACGTTCGCGAGGTACAACAACCGTCAGAGTTGTTTTGTTTTGACGCGGTGCGTCAACCTCCGCAACCCAGTGTGGTTGCCACTGCTCACCCACATCAGGCTAGACAGTCTGGAGTAGACGCTGTGCGTCCCCGCGCTGCTATGGTTGTTGCCAGCTCACAGACTGGGCAACAGTTCCATGACGTTGCGTCCGGTTCAGTCACGCGTGCACCCGTGCGACCGGACTCAGCTAACCAGCCGTTACCTACTCCATTGCCGCTTCCTCCTCAATACTCGGATGATGGACTTTCGGATGATGATGGTGCTGCACACGTTGATGAACCACATTCGGACCTTGACGAGCCTAAGTCCACGCAACCCTCTTTGGACTTTAGAAAAGTTCTTGCTCTGTTCAAAGAGATGTTTCCGGACCAGTTTGTGTCTGTGGCTCCGCGCTCTCCTCCGTCAGAGTTTGTATTAGGTATGCCGTTATCCTCGCCTGCCTTTACTAGACTCGTCCTCGCACGCTCGTCCAAGAGAGCTTTACGAGTGATTGGAGAATGGATGCAGTCCAAAAAAAGTCTAGGGAAGACAGCCTTTACGTTTCCCCCTGCTAGACTCTCTTCCAGATCGAGCGTCTGGTATGCCACGGGAGAAGTTCTCGGCTTGGGAGTTCCTGCCTCTGCCCAGGGCGACTTCTCAAGTCTGGTAGACTCTCCCCGCAGGCTAGCCATGAGACGCTCAAAGATATGTTGGTCATCTTCGGACCTAGACCATCTGTTGAAAGGGATCTTTAGAGCCTTCGAGGTCTTCAACTTTTTAGATTGGTGTCTGGGAGCTCTAAGCAGGAAGATCTCTCCGACAGAGAAGGAGACTTCCTTGCTCATCATGTCCTGCATGGACAAGGCAGTACGTGACGGGTCTTCTGAGCTTGCTGCATCATTCGTGTCAGGAGTCCTCAAGAAGCGTGAGAACCTTTGCTCTTTCCTGTCAGCTGGAGTTACACCTTGCCAAAGATCCGAACTTCTGTTTGCTCCTCTTTCTAAGTGCCTCTTTCCAGAGGACTTGATTAGGGAGATTGCTGCTTCTTTGATACAGAAGGACACTCATGATCTGGTTGCGTCCTCTGCTCGCAAAGCCACCCCTTTGCCTACCTTGTCAGCTAGACCAAGGATGGACACTCCAGCGTCCCGATTTATTCCGCCCTTTCGTGGCAGAGCCTCCAGCAGAGGAGGTGCTCGTGCCGAAGGGAGACGTGGGAAGAAGAAAGGAACCAAGTCCTTTAAAGGCAGAGTCTGACTGCCAGCTTCTTCAGACAGCAGTGGGAGCCAGACTCAAGAACTTCTGGCAGACCTGGGAAAAGAGAGGCGCAGATGCACAATCTGTGAAGTTGCTCAGAGAGGGGTACAAGATCCCGTTTGTACGAAAACCCCCTCTAGCAACGTCTCCCATCGATCTCTCTCCCAGGTACAGAGAGGAAGACAAGAGACGAGCATTGAAACAGGAAGTGTCTCTCTTACTAGAAAAGGGAGCGGTAGTCAAAGTCCTGGACCATCAAACCCCGGGCTTCTACAACCGTCTCTTCTTAGTGGCAAAGAAGACAGGAGGGTGGAGGCCGGTGCTAGACGTCAGTGCGCTGAATGTCTTTGTCACAAAGCAGACGTTCTCCATGGAGACCACAAAGTCCGTTCTAGCAGCGGTCAGAAGGGAAGACTGGATGGTCTTTTTAGACCTAAGGGACGCATACTTCCACGTCCCCATCCACCCAGACTCCCAACCTTTTCTGAGATTTGTTTACGAAAAGGTTGTCTACCAGTTTCAAGCCCTGTGCTTTGGCCTAAGCACAGCTCCTCTTGTGTTTACGAGGCTGATGAGGAATGTAGCCAAATTCCTTCATTTAGCGGACATCAGAGCCTCCCTCTATTTGGACGACTGGCTTCTAAGAGCTTCTTCCAGTCGTCGCTGTCTGAAGGATCTAAAGTGGACTCTAGATCTGACCAAGGAATTGGGTCTCCTTGTCAATATGGAAAAGTCTCAAGTGGTCCCATCCCAAACTATTGTGTATTTAGGGATGGAGATTCACAGTCTAGCTTTTCGGGCTTTTCCGTCGGCCCCCAGAACAAGTCAAGCCCAGTTATGCATCCAGAACATGCTGAAGAAAGAACGATGTTCAGTCAGGCAGTGGATGAGTCTGATAGGGACACTATCATCCCTGGAACAGTTCGTATCGTTAGGAAGACTACACCTCCGTCCTCTTCAATATCACCTAGCTGTTTACTGGAAAAAGGACAAGACGCTAGAAGCGGTCTCGATCCCCATTTCCGAGAAGATGAAGTCTTCCCTGACTTGGTGGAAGGACAGTATCAGCCTCAGAGAGGGTCTGCCCCTGGCTGTTCAGACTCCCAACCACGTTCTCTTCTCGGACGCATCGGACACGGGCTGGGGCGCGACATTAGACGGTCGGGAATGCTCGGGAACTTGGAACTCGAGTCAAAGGACAATGCATATCAACTGCAAGGAGCTACTGGCAGTTCATCTGGCCTTGAAAAGCTTCAAGTCTCTCCTTCAAGGCAAAGTGGTGGAGGTGAACTCGGACAACACCACGGCTTTGGCGTACATCTCCAAGCAAGGAGGGACCCACTCTATGACATTGTACGAGATCGCAAGGGACCTCCTCACCTGGTCAAAAGATCTAAACATTTCACTAGTAACGAGGTTCATCCAAGGCAACTTGAATGTCATGGCAGATTGCCTCAGTCGGAAGGGACAAATCATTCCAACAGAATGGACCCTACACAAGGATGTGTGCAAGAGACTTTGGGCCACATGGGGCCAGCCAACCATAGATCTCTTCGCAACCTCGATGACCAAGAGGCTCCCAATATATTGCTCACCAATCCCGGACCCAGCAGCAGTTCATATAGATGCCTTTCTCCTAGATTGGTCACATCTAGACCTATATGCATTCCCCCCGTTCAAGATTGTCAACAAGGTACTGCAGAAGTTCTCCTCTCACGAAGGGACAAGGTTGACGTTAGTTGCTCCCCTCTGGCCCGCGAGAGAATGGTTCACCGAGGTACTTCGATGGCTAGTGGACGTTCCCAGAACTCTTCCTCTAAGGGTGGACCTTCTACGTCAGCCACACGTAAAGAAGGTACACCAAGGCTTCCACGCTCTTCGTCTGACTGCCTTCAGACTATCGAAAGACTCTCGAGAGCTAGAGGCTTTTCGAAGGAGGCAGCCAGGGTGATTGCTAGAGCAAGGAGGACATCCACCCTTAGAGTCTACCAATCGAAGTGGGAAGTCTTCCGAAACTGGTGCAAGTCAGTATCTAGTATCTGTATCCTCGACCAGTACCTCTGTAACTCAAATAGCTGACTTCCTTTTATACCTGAGGAAAGAACGATCTCTTTCAGCTCCCACTATCAAGGGTTACAGAAGCATGTTGGCATCAGTCTTCCGTCACAGAGGCTTAGATCTTTCCAACAACAAAGATCTACAGGACCTCCTTAAGTCTTTTGAGACCACGAAGGAGCGTCGTTTGGTTACACCTGGTTGGAATTTAGACGTGGTACTAAGATTCCTCATGTCAGAAAGGTTTGAGCCGCTACAATCAGCCTCCTTTAAAGATCTCACTTTAAAGACTCTTTTCCTGGTTTGCTTAGCCACAGCTAAAAGAGTCAGTGA
This sequence comes from Palaemon carinicauda, assembly GCF_036898095.1. Lineage (NCBI taxonomy): Eukaryota > Metazoa > Arthropoda > Malacostraca > Decapoda > Palaemonidae > Palaemon > Palaemon carinicauda. The sequence continues at coordinate 104,878,100 of NC_090733.1, read as the reverse complement.
GATTCACGCCTTCAGCAGGAACATCGGATTTTCATCTGAAACGGCTACATGTTCTCTACAACTTGGTTTTCTAGCCAAAAACGAGCTACCCTCTCGTCCTTGGCCGAAATCGTTCGATATTCCAAGCCTATCGAATATGGTTGGAAATGAACTAGAAAGAGTCTTATGCCCTGTGAGAGCTCTTAAGTTCTATTTAAGACGAACTAAACCTTTACGAGGACAGTCAGAAGCTTTATGGTGTTCAGTTAAGAAACCATCTTTACCTATGTCAAAGAATGCTTTATCCTATTTTATCAGACTGTTAATACGAGAAGCTCATTCACATCTGAGTGAGGAAGACCAAGCTTTGCTGAAGGTAAGGACACATGAAGTTAGAGCTGTCGCAACTTCAGTGGCCTTTAAACAAAATAGATCTCTGCGAAGTATAATGGACGCAACCTATTGGAGGAGCAAGTCGGTGTTCGCGTCTTTTTATCTTAAGGATGTCCAGTCTCTTTACGAGAACTGCTACACTCTGGGACCATTCGTAGCAGCGAGTGCAGTAGTGGGTGAGGGCTCAACCACTACAATCCCCTAATTCCATAACCTTTTTAATCTTTCTCTTGAAATGTTTTTATTGTGTTTTTGGGTTGTCCGGAAGGCTAAGAAGCCTTTCGCATCCTGGTTGATTTGGCGGGTGGTCAAATTCTTTTCTTGAGAAGCGCCTAGATTAGAGGTTTTGATGAGGTCCTGTGGTATGGGTTGCAACCCTTTATACTTCAGATCCTAGGGGTCGCTCAGCATCCTAAGAGGATCGCGAGGCTCCGTAAGGAAGACGTACTTAAAAAGGCAGAGTAATTGTTCAAGTCGACTTCCTTACCAGGTACCTATTTATTTTGTTTTTGTTATTTTGATAACTTCTGAAATGAAATAAAAAATCCTTAGCTCATAATAATGTAAACATTTATTGCTGGTCTCTACCCACCCCCCTGGGTGTGAATCAGCTTATATAATCACCGGCTAAGTTAAATATTGAAAAATGTTATTTTGATAATAAAATAAATTTTTGAATATACTTACCCGGTGATTATATATTAAAGGACCCTCCCTTCCTCCCCAATAGAGACGCAGTGGACCGAGGAGAAAATTGAGTTCTTTGTTTACAATGAGTACTGGGTATCTGGACGACAGATGGCGCTGTTGAAGTACACCCCCTACCTGCATAGCGATCGCTGGCGGATTTTTTCCGTAGAGTTTTCTGTCGAGCAGCAGAGCTGCAGCTTATATAATCACCGGGTAAGTATATTCAAAAATTTATTTTATTATCAAAATAACATTTTGTGAAAGTTCTGTAATAGGTCTGATTGCCAGAATATAAAAACATCAATAGTTTTTGGAGCCCTTGGAAATGTTCATACATCCTGATTAAAAGTTATACATGTGACTTAAAGGCCATTCATCAGTGGCACTTCCATGCACTTAATATAGTGACCTCATCTCTCTTCCAGGGGAAGTATTATTGAGACCCACCAAAGACCCTGGGCTCGAAGTGAATAGTCACACTAAACGGATTTTGAACGAAGTGAAAAATCTATTTTTGTTCCGTAACCGAAATACAAACCATGCTATTTACATTGGGTTTACCTTTTAGCGTAGCTGAAATGGCGAGCCATTAGAATTTAACGAGGGTGTAATACCCCCGCGCTAGTTAGCGGGGGGGGGTAGCGGAGTGGTAGCTAGCTACCCCTCCCCCCTCACACACCGGTGAACTGCTTCACTTCACTTTTGGCTCGGACGAGGACAGACGTGTCTGTCTTCGTCCTCGCTTGGCAGCCATTATTTGTTTTGTCTTTACTTAATCACTTACTTTTCTTTTACTCAATATATATGTAAACATTTTTTCATGTTTATGTATATATTTGAGTATAGAAATCAGTAAGTTTCCTTTTCAGAGTTTGTGCTTGTGTGTGTAGTGTACGATATCTCCGTGGAGCCCTCAGCAGTTAGGCCACTATGGTGTAATTTCATGGGTCGCGATCGAGTTTGACTTCGGTCTTTCTCTCTCTCTCTCTTGAGGTCGTTCACCCTTTTACTACGTTACTTTTACTACGTCGGAGTAGCTTCCTTCCCGTGTGGGTGGGTTTGCTACGCCGTACGTTTTGTCTCAATTAGTTTAAGAATCTAATTGTGTTTGTTGATTTTAAGCTTTATAGAACGATTCCTTTCTGTTGATTTTAAGCTTTATAGAACGATTCCTTTCGGGGTTTTCGCTCTTTCTTTAGTGTTCATTCATTTTTTAAATTACATAGTTACATAATTATAATTGTTATTTTTAAATATTAAACTTAGCCGGTGAATATATAATAGCTGACGTCTCCGACGGCTCGACAGATTCCAAAAACTCGCGAGCGATCGCCGTGAAGGTTGCGGGTGTGCCCACCAGCGCCGACTATCGGCCAGATACCGCATACTGTATACTTGTAAACATCTCCAGTTCTTCTCTGTCGGTTTCATCGACAAGTTGATTCCACTCGCTTTATGACCTCGAGTTTTCTACCGAATTGGTGAAGTACTTGGTTTTGGTTTTATTGCTTTCGCCGTTTTGGATTATTCAATACTATCTTCAAAAGAAATGCTTTTGAAAGGAGAGGAAAAGTGTTTTGCCCTTGCTTTTTTATCTCTGGTTTTTCCATAGAGTAAAGATGGCCGACCCTTCCCTCAGTGTACGGAAGTGTGTTTAAGGCTTTTAGTAATTATTTTATCACGTTATAAATTATTGTTGATATTTATAGATTTTCCTCTATATATTTTATATCCCACCCGCCTTTATTAGGCCTCTTCGATTAGCTTTCCATTTATACTAAACATCAAGATAAATTTTATGTTTTGTTTATATGCGGCCTTTACCTATTCCTCCCCTAGTCCGAGATGTAGGCGGTCCTAACTTGGAAACCGAAGTTAAACAACGTTGAGCCCATTCAACTTTTATTTTCGTTAAGTTTAAATCAATTGCTCTGTAAGAGTTATGAAATGAATATTTTTTAGAAAATATTTTAAGAAATATATTCTTTGAATAGTCTTTGTGCTTTTTTCAAAGATGAACTAACGTTTGGTTTATTTATGCTACGCAGTTTGCACTCTATCGTTACGATAGAGAAAGAGAGAATCACGGTTTCACTTTGCAGAAAGAGTAAATCGATTTTGACGTTTTGTTCATTCTTCTTTCAAACTGAAGTGTTTTAGATACTAATTTAAAGGAACTCGTTAATTTTCAATTTCTTAGTCCTTTCAGTTTTTTCCTTTGGTCAAATAACCTGTTTATTGACGAAGGGTGAGTGGGCAATTCTCTTGTGTGTGACAAGAGAGAGAGAGAGAGACGGAGAGAGAGAGAGAAAGAGAGAACGATCCGATCTTTATTCTCGTCCCAAGTAAGGAGTTTGGGAGCGAGTAACGGTGTTCTCGATTCAGTTTTTTACTCTCGTCCCAAGTCTCTGTACGGGGAGAGAGGATAAAACGTTTTTAGTTTTTATTCTCGTCCCAAGGCACTGTACGATGAGAGATTGTAAACATAGTCTTTAGTGAACTAGTGTTTAGTCTCCTCCCCAGTCACTGATCCTTTTTAACTTTATATATTTCCGTTTTATTCGATATATATGTATATGTTTTTTGATTTTTGCATGTGTGTTTCATTTTGTACTAATGTGCTTACATTATACGACTCATTTCGCAATTATAACCTTTTGATGTAAGGGAGAATTGCGTGCTTCAGGTAGATATCAGTTTTATTCATGCCTAATGTGAAATTATTGAAAAATACGATATCAGTGAAGTAAGTGCAAAAAACATGTTCTGTGTTGCGGAGGGTTCGTTTGTTCGTGCTTGTCGTTCCCCTAGTCCGATACCTCTTTCAGGCTCCCCTGCACCAGGGAGAAGTAATGTCGTAGGACTTAAGGGGACGAGAGGCTTTAACCAACGTACAGACGTTCCCTCTTTGGTATCGGACGTTTCTCGTCAAGATTGCCCTTACCATAAGACGGGTGAGACTGTGTTCTCCTCGTCATCCGAAGACTTTTCGCAAAAGAAACCTTGGCGCAAGGTTTCTAGACCCTTTAAGCGAAAGTCAGTCCCTTCAGGATAGGTCCAGCGTCCTGGCTGTAGCCATGGGGACAGCTCTGACCCTTTGCAGTCGTTGGAAGACTGTTCGCCTATTAAATGCAAGCGTAACACGGGGTCCGAGGGTCGCGGTAAAGGCAATGTTTTGCCAACACAGACGTTACCGTCGTCTCGGCCCGTTCCGACTCCCGTTGATCCTAAATGGGTTGTCCTGCAGGACATGCAGACTAAGCTTGCCTCCCTTATGGAGAAGTATGACGTTGTGCAGGTTCACGATGAACCTTCGCTTTCGAGTCGCCGTTACGCTAAACGAGACTCTGGCCGTCAGCCGCCCAAACGAGCATTTACTCGTCCGTTTGACGTTAGTGCTGACGTTTTCTTGTACTTTGAAACGTGATGTCAGTAGTTTTTCACGTCAGTCACGTGACATGGATCCTCCCTCGCTGCAGTCTCGTGTTGACTTTCAGCCGCTGCCGCAGTCTCGTGTTGACGTTCAGCCGCTGCCGCAGTCTCGTGTTGACGTTCAGGACGTTCGCCAACCAGCTCAGTTGCCTCGACTTGACGTTGAGCGTCAATCACCGCAGTCGAAGGTTGTTTTGACTGCTCAGTCTAGGCAGTCAATGCAGTTCCGACGTGACGTCGAGCGTCCATCAACTCCTGTTGTTGTTGTTGGACAGTCACAAGGTTTTCAGTCCTTTCAGCAGCGACGTGACGTCGCTTCCTCTACTGCTACTGCTGCTCCTTTGCTTGTTGACATTGCCTGTCAAGCATTGCCGCCGCGGCAGGTCTCTCCTTTTCATGAGACTAGACAATTGTCGGACGAGGTTCCTTCAGATGAGGAAGTTGCTGATCCTCCTCCTACTGATATTCCTTTGGTGACTTTGTCAGACGGAGAGGAGCTTAAAGCTGCTCAGACCTCTATGGACTTTAAAAAAATCATGCTGATTTTTAAGGATCTTTTTCCGGTCCATTTTGTAACTGCTGCTCCTCGTTCGCCTTCGTCAGAGTTTACGCTAGGCCTAGCTACTTCGAAGCCGTTGTTTTCTAAGCTAGTGCTCTCTCGCTCTTCTAAGAGAGCTTTACGTTTGCTAGGCGACTGGTTGATCACCAGGAGGAGTTTGGGGGAGACAGCCTTTGCTTTCCCTCCTTTTAAACTGGCTTCTAGAGCGAGCGTCTGGTATGACACGGGAGAAGTTCTCGGCTTGGGAGTTCCTGCCTCTGCCCAGGGAGACTTCTCAAGCCTCATAGACTCTTCCCGTCGCCTGGCCATGAGACGCTCCAAGATTTTATGGTCGGCTTCAGAGCTAGACCATCTCCTGTTAGGAGTTTTTTCGAGCGTTTGAAGTTTTTATTTGTTGGTTGGTCCCTGGGAGCCTTAAGTCAGAAGGTCTCTCCAGTTGTCAATGTTTTGCTGTACAATTATGTCATGCATGAACAAGGCTATCAGGGATGGCTCCAATGATCTGACAGCCACGTTCACTGCAGGAACAAGGCTATCAGGGATGGCTCCAATGATCTGGCAGCCACGTTCACTGCAGGAGTACTTAAGATGTAAGTGCGCTCAATGTGTTCATTGTCAAGACAAACTTCACGATGAAGACTACCAAATCTGTCTTGGCAGCAGTAAGGGAAGGCGACTGGATGGTCTCTCTCGACCTTCAGGATGCATACTTCCACATCCCGATTCATCCAAACTTTCAACAACATCTGAGGTTTGTGGACGGGAAAGTAATGTACCAATGTCGAGCACTGTACTTCGGCCTCATTCCTGCTCCTCTTGTTTTTACAAGGCCCTTGCAAAATGTAGCAAGCTTTCTACATTTTTTGAGGATTCAGAGCCTCCCTTCATTTTGACGACTGGCTAATCAGGACGTCGTCATTATATCACTGTCTGGAGAGCCTCTAATGGATTTTAGACCTTACCAAGGAGCTAGGTCTCATAGTGAACGTAGAGAAGTCGTAACTTACAGTACTGTACCCCATCCCAGACTATTCTTTATTTGGGAATGGAGATACAGTGTCTGATTTTTCGGGCCTTTTCGTCTCCCACAAGAATGGAACAAGCTCTGTTAAAAGTCCTTCACTTGCAAGAGGAAAACAGTTGCTCTGTAAGAGTTTGAACTAGCCTCGTGGGAACTCTTTCATCGCTGGAGTAGTTTATCTCTCTGAGGAGACTCAACCTATGCCCTCTCCAATTTCACCTAAACCATTGGAACAAGGAGAAGGGCTTAGAGAGTATCTCTTTCCCAATCTCCAACCCAGTCTAGACATGTCTGATTTGGTGGGACAGCAACATCAGACTTCGAGAAGGTTTTTCTCTTGCGATCAAGAACCCAAACCATGTGTTGTATTCAGATGCTTCGGTTTTGGGTTAGGGAGCTCCACTGGACAGTCTGGAATGCTCGGGTCTTTGATCCACGGATCAGAAGGAATTCCATTTAAGGCAAGTTACATCTCTCCTTTGGCGAGATTTGTGCAAGGAAAACTGAATGTCTTGGCGGACTGCCTCAGCAGAAGAGGACAAGTCATCTCCATGGAGTGGACGTTGCATAATGCTGTGTGCGAGAAGCTATGGATGACATGGGGTCAACCCACCATAGATCTTTTTGCGACTTCTCTGACAAAGAGGCTCTTGACTTTCTGCTTTCCAGATCCAGAGGCAGCCCACATAGACGCTTTCCTGCTGGACTGGTCTCACCTGGACGTTTATGCCTTTCCACCTTTCAAGATCCTAAACAAGGTACTGCAGAAGTTCACCTCTCACGAAGGGACCAGGTTGACATTGGTTGCTCCACTCTGGCCCGCGAGAGAGTGGTTCACAGAGGTACTTCTATGGCTGGTAGACGTTCCAAGAAGTCTGCCGTTACGGATGGATCTCTTGCGACAGCCTCACGTAAAGAGATTTTATCAAAGCCTCCCCACGCTTCGTCTAACTGCCTTCAGACTATCGAAAGACTCTCTTGAGCTCGAGGGTTTTCGAAGGAGGCAGCTAGAGCGATCGCGAGGGCTAGAAGATCCTCTACCATCAGGATCTATCAGTCGAAATGGGAGGTATTTAGAGACTGGTGCAAGTCCTCCTCTATTTCCTCTTCCAGTACCTCTGTAGCCCAAATTGCGGACTTTCTCCTGCATCTGAGAAATGTTCGCTCCCTTTCTGCTCCCACTATTAAAGGCTACAGGAGCATGTTGGCGTCTGTTTTCAGACATAGAGGCTTGGATCTGTCAAATAACAAGGATCTCCAAGATCTCCTTAAGTCCTTCGAGACCTCTAAGGAGCGTCGTATGTCAACTCCCGCTTGGAACTTAGACGTAGTCCTAAGGTTCCTAATGTCAGACAGGTTTGAGCCATTGCATTCAGCCTCCCTGAAGGATCTCACCCTCAAGACACTTTTTTTGGTGGGCTTGGCTTCGGCTAAAAGGGTCAGTGAGATCCATGCTTTTAGTAAGAACATCGGCTTCTCTACAAATAAAGCTACATGTTCGCTTCAACTTGGTTTTTTGGCCAAGAACGAACTGCCTTCTCGTCCTTGGCCTAAATCTTTTGAAATACCTAGTCTGTCAGAAATCGTAGGTAACGAAGTTGAAAGAGTGCTGTGCCCCGTTAGAGCTCTTAAGTTTTGCTTAGCTCGATCTAAACCATTACGAGGTGGTTCTGAGGCCTTATGGTGCTCCGTTAAGAAGCCCTCATTGCCCATGTCTAAAAATGCGTTATCGTACTTTATTAGACTTTCAATCCGGGAGGCACATTCTCATTTAAATGAGAGAGATCGTTGTTTGCTTAAGGTCAAGACGCACGAAGTGAGAGCGATAGCGACTTCGGTGCCTTTAAGCAAAACAGGTCTCTTCGAAGTATTATGGACGCGACCTTTTGGAGGAGCAAGTCGGTGTTCACTTCATTTTACTTAAAAGACGTCCAGACTCTTTATGAGGACTGCTACACCCTGGGTCCATTCGTTGCAGCGAGTGCAGTAGTGGGTGAGGGTTCTACCACTACATTCCCTTAATCCCAATATCCTTTTAATCTTCTCTTGAAATGTTTTTAATCTTGTCTTGGGTTGTACGGAAGACTAGGAAGTCTTTCGCATCCTTTTTGATTTGGCGGGTGGTCAAATGTTGTTTCTTGAGAGCGCCCAGATTAAGGGTATTGATGAGGTCCTGTTATAGGGGTGTTCGCCCTGGATATAACAGCTCCTGGGAGTCTTTCAGCATCCTGAGAGGATGGCTGGGCTTCGTGAGGAAAGCGGACTAATGAGGCAGAGTAATAATCAGAGTCTGCTTCCTTACCAGGTACCTATACTTAAGTCTGTTTTTTGAATAATTGTCAAAAACTCTTGAGCATATACGCCTTTATTGTATTAATACTGGTCTCTACCAACCACCATGGGTGTGAATCAGCTATTATATATTCACCGGCCAAGTTTAATATTTAAAAATGATGTTTTGATTATAAAATAAATTTTTGAATATACTTACCCGGTGAATATATAAATTAAAGGCCCTCCCTTCCTCCCCGATAGAGACCTAGGGGACTGAAAAGAACTGGAGATGTTTACAAGTATATGCGGTATCTGGCCGATAGTCGGCGCTGGTGGGCACACCCGCAACCTTCACGGCGATCGCTCGCGAGTTTTTGGAATCTGTCGAGCCGTCGGAGACGTCAGCTATTATATATTCACCGGGTAAGTATATTCAAAAATTTATGTTATAATCAAAATATCATAATTCTGTTTTGGTTACAGCTCTCCTTCCGTGAGTGTAAGTGGTTGTGAGGGCACGTGTCTGTTGTGTAATTCTTGTTTTCCTTTCCCTCGGGATTCCTCTTCGGAGCCTTCCCGGGGGAATGAATGTTAACTAATGATTTTTGTTTTTATTTTCCACAGTTACCGATCTAGTTCGTTTCTGTAATGTGACAACGGAGTGAGCTGTCTTGTTGAGGCCTGGGGATTCGGCTGTGCTGCCTCCCCTATAGACCTTCGTCAGGGGCGTGTCTCCTTCTCCTGGAAGTACAACCGTGATGATTGACAGCTCTCCAGTTCATTTTAGAACACTCAGGAGGCTCGCCTCCTTGGGTGGGGAACTTTCCTTTCGAGGAAAGTTTTCCTGTCCAGGCTTGAGTTTTTCCCTTGTGGGGGTTCTTCTCTTGCCTTTTTTCGTGCGACTATGCTCTTGGTGCTGAGTGGTCGCACCTGCAGTTACGCTCAAGGGGCTGGGCAACTGCAGGAGCCCCTCTTCGGAGGATTGCTCTTTTTAGGTCATTGGCTGACCCGTCTCTTCTACGAAGTGTTTCTCTTTCGTTTGCGAGAGAGTACACTCATAGAGACTCCTCTTCGGAGAACTCTTCTGCTGTTGTTGCTGTTGGCCGCCTTCGCCGTAAGGCTCACCGTCCGCTACGTCGTAAAGGCCTCCCATCTCCCTATAAGGATGCTAAGAGGCGCCTTTTTGAATCTCCGTATACAGCCTGCAACTCCTTCTTGACCTTCCGCCCCTGGTGCAGATGGACAGCAGTCTGACCTCGTCTTCCGACGGGCAACGGTCTTCCGACGGACATCGGTCTCCCGACGGACAACGGTCCATTCGGGGCAATTGCCTCCCACGGGGGTTCTTCCCTTGCGTGTCAGGGTTCCCCTGCGCGCCCTTCTGCAGTGTCTCCTGCTCAGTGTTAGCGCACAGGCGCTCTCCTGCTCAGTGTTAGCGCACAGGCGCTCTCCTGCTCAGTGTTAGCGCACAGGCGCTCTCCTGCTCATCTGCGTTTTCCTGATCGGTAGCGCTCTCCTGCTCATCCGTTTTCCTGATCGGTAGCGCTCTCCTGTTCGCTAGCACACTCCTGTTCGTCAGCGCTCTCCTGATGATCGTCTCTGCTGTTCCTGTTGGTTCCTTTTACGCGCCCTGTGCGCCCACGTTTGCCCACGCGATCTGGAACTTCGGTTCAGGTCTTGGACTAGGACTCTTCTTCTACGCGCAGGATTCCACGCGTTGCCTTCTGCTTGCCAGCGATCACCAGCTCGCCAGCGACCACAGACGCGTCAACGTTCGCCTGCTTGTCAGCGATCTCCTGCGCGTCAGCGATCGCCATCGATCTGCCACGCGTGTCAGTTCCCCTGGACACCATCAGTAGCGATCTAGCACTCGCCTGCTGTGGACCACGATCTCCGGTAGCTGAGTCTTGCCGTAGATCTTCCTCCTGCTCGCCAGCGCTCACCTTTACTTCTGTCCTTCTGTGCGCCAGCTTTCTTCAATCGCCAGCGCACATCTGTGCACCCTTTCCTGCCACGCACCAATGGGCGCCAACGATTTTTCCTGACCGTCTAGGATCGCCTGATTAACAGCTTGCTTCAGCGCTCACCTTCCTGATGCACCTGCGCGCCTTCTGTTAGTGCGATGCGCGCTAACCATCCCTAGTCTCTTACGCGTTAGCGATCGCCTACGCGCCCGCGCGATTCTTCGTCTGTGCGCTAGCGTTTTGTTAACGCACCACCGCTCGCCAACGCGCCGTCGCCTGCCTACGCGCCATCGCTTGCCAACGCGCCTTCACTCTCCTACGGGCCATTGCTTGCCAAAGACGCGCCATCGGTTTCCCGACCGCCTGCGCTCACCTGCGCGCCCACGTGCCCACGCGCCCACGCGACAGCACGCCCACGTGGCCGCGCGCCTACGCGCATGCGCACCCGCGCACATGCACTTCAATGTTCGCATGCGCGCGAACCAACGGTATTCCATAGCGCGGACCAACGGTGTTCTGTCGCGCCATCGTGCGGACCAACGTTGTTCCGTCGCGCGAACCGACGGTGTTCCATCGCGCGAACCGACGGTGTTCCATTGCGCGAGCCTACGGTGTTCCATCGCGCGAACATCGGCTTGATTCCTGCAGTATCCATTGCTCGCCTACGGGTCATCGCTCGCCTGTGAACTTTCGGATTCCGACCACCAGCTCTCACCCTTCCTATCACGCTCGCCCTCCTTTTGCGCTCCCTCGCGCACTTTCGTCTGCGCTCCTGCATGCCCACGCATGGGCGCTTCCACATTCGGCCACACGCAAACCATTGATTTACCATCGCGCGAGCGCCAGGGCGATTGCGGCCGCGATTCCCGTCGGGGTTTCGCAACATGGCCAGCCTGGCGAGTCATCTGGAACGTATTTCCAGAACACTGTCTTCACCCCATAAACGCAGAGCATGGCACATGCAAGAGCAGGAAGAATCTTCAGGGAGGTCTAAGCAACATTCTTCTTTCCAGAACCTGGGTTAGCCCCTCCTCGTCATTCCCTGGAAGGGTCTTGCCAGGGAGCTTTCCGTTCGAGATTTCTCCGTCGGGCAAGGGGTGACTGGTCTACCCCTTCCTCTTCTCCATCTCGTGGAAGGGGCTTACCCAGTCCTTTCCCTCCCCGGTTGTGACCCGAGGTTTTGTACAAGGAAGCTCCAGGAAGGTCATGGGTACTTTCCTCCTCTCGGGCTCTAGTACCTTGGCGTTTCGTCGCCAAGTTTTGGTCCTGCGGCTGAGCTCGAGGTTGGACCATCTCGTCGCAGTGTCCGAGGGCTTCCTCTCGAGTGTCTCATCCGTGGATGTCGACAAGCCCAGACACTCTTCCATCCTTGGGAAGAGCTTGTTTGTGCTCAAGGACAGAGACATGGACAGCGGTTGTGCGGAGGAAGTCGACTTCTGTTTCCACTCCTCCAAGGCGCTTGCTTCCAGACCCTGCAGGTCCAGCGCCTCTTCTTTCAGCCTCATCGGCCTAAGTTATCGGACTGGCTACGGCAGCTAAAACAAGGTGTCCAATAGCAGTCCCCTCCTGTCAGGGACAGATAGCATGGGAAGTTCTCCGGGGGGGGGGGGCGTAATCCTAGAGGGAGCGGCAGAGTTCACTAACTCTAGGATTGGCAACCCCCCCTTGCAGGTCTCACGCTGGGAGGATGCCTAAGGTTACTCATCTTAGGCTTCCCGATGCCGATTCCTACACGATCTCCGTGATCAGCCTAGGATATCGCGCCTCGCTCTTACCATCTCTCCGTCTCTGTCAGCGAATTCAGTGTCATTGAACCTCTATGCCATGGGGTCGGCAAGAGTTTTGCCCGTTTGGGCAGAATGATCCATGCCTTAAGAGAAGGTCCTCCATAGGATCGTCGACGGCTTCACCCCCCGGCTTCTTCAGTCGATCCTTTCTCTTAGGAAAGCATCTGAGACGGGAATTCCGTGGTCGATCTCTCAGCTCTGTTCAAGTTTGTCGAACAAACTTCGTCCAGCATGGGACAGCAGAATCAATCAGACTGGTAACGAGGCGGCAGGACTCCTTAGGCCCCGGATCGGAAGGACGGGTACCTCCAGTTTCCATTCCATCCATCTTCCAGGAAGCTCTTGGAATTCAGCCTAGACTTAGGATGCGGTGTGGCGATCCCGCCGCGGCATCGCAGGATTTTCTCCAAAGAACTCTCCCTGCTTTCCTCATGGCCGCTCAGGAGCAGGCTTCCGCCTCCTTAGCCTTTTGGAGGTCTGGTCAACTCCGGTAGGCTCGGGTTCGACCTTCTTCGACGCCGGGACAGGCTTCCGGGTCCTTACCATGAGTGAGGGATCATGGTAATTTGCTAGGAGCCTTCTCTACTTCTGTCTCAACATCTGGGGTATCTAGCCATGATATTGAGTCAACGGCCTTACCACGTTGGAAACACCGCGTCTCGTCCGATCAGCGAAGTTAAGCAACGTTGGGCTGGTCAGTACTTGGATGGGTGACCTCCTGGGTACGCCAGATGCTGTTGCCTCCTCCTCCGAGCCTTCCCTTCAGTTGATGGTGGCAAGGCTGAGGAGAGTCACAGTACCTGTTCTCAGCCAAGCAGAGCGTTCAGCCCAACCTTGGAACGTTTCCTGGGTCTCTTTTCCTCATTGACCCGTCTAAAAGTCCTGAACAGTCGCCTCAGGATAAGTTCCCTGTGGGGCAGCCCAAGTTCCGGTGGTATCAAAGCAACGATTAGCCGGACTTTCTGGCCCCTATGGGACCAGCGGAACGTTTAGACCTGCAATGGGTGTTGACCTATGGAACCTCTTGATGGGAGTGGATATTCTCGTCCTTTCCCCACATTTTGATGCTGTTCTCGGACTCGTCAAAGAAAAAGGGGGGGGGGGGGGGGGGGCGTGCATGTTCCGGTTCAGGCCTATGGTCAGGACCTGAAGGATACCTCTCCATCATTCAGGCAGGCTTAGGGCCCGTAGTATGGCCCCTCTACAGATCCTACAGTTCCTGCCGAGTCGCTCCTTGCGCGACGACTTCATGGTACTGGCGTATTCCAACCAGCAAGGGACGCATTTTCATACCTTCGCATCTTGCAGTAGAGATACTGAGATGATCCGAGGTCCTCTCTATACCACTATCGGCTCGCTCATTCCAGGCAGAGGAATGTTCTCTCCGACTATCTGGGCAGAGCCTCGCAGATAGAGGGTACCTGGGGGTCTTTGGCCTTTAATAGCCAGCAAATCCTGGCCTGGGGGACCTGATCGCGACAGCCTGGAATTTCAAGCTTCCGCTGTTCTTCCCCCCAGTCTCAGACCCCAAGACTCTTTGGCAAAATGCTTTCCGGTGATGGTAGGACAACATCGACGCCTGCGTCTTCCCACCATTGTTGTCTGTTGAGTATGGGTCTCAACAAAACCAGGTTGTCTGTCAACCTTTCGATGGCCCTGAGAGCTCCTCCGTGACTATACGCGGAACGGTTTCCGGACCCTCTGCTTCCCCTGACGGAACTCCCGGGAGAGCTTTTCCCACAGCACAGGCTACTCAAACACCCACACTACAACATCTTTCACGAGCCGTTGCATCGCTTCGGCTTCGCGCCTGGAGACACTACGCCGCCTCCTCAAGAAGAGACAACCCGCTACAGTCGCGGAGCGGAGGTCGCGTCACCTGCGATAGTCATCTGCAGGGGTCTACCAGGCGAAGTGGAGAGTTTTCTGTGGTTGGTGTCGTGGGAGAGATACCTCTTCCCTTGAGGCCTCTTCTCCAGCAATAACGGACTTATTGCTTTTCGGCGGGAGGAAACTCCTTTCCGCTCTCGGCAATGAAGCCTGTCGCTCAGCCTTTCTCTGCCCTTCAGGCTGAAAGGAATAGACTTTTTCCTCCCCGCTGGACCTTTCTTCGCTCATGTGAAGCTGCGAACGTCCCTGCCCCCAGTCGGAGTGAGACCTCCTCCATGGAGCATGGTTCGGACTTTTTAGGCCCTTAAGAGATCTTCTCAAGAACCATTACGTCAGGCCTCTGATCGTATTCCGTCTTGGGGTACGGTGCTCCTGCTCACTCTGGCCTCGGCCAGTGTGTAGGCAATCTTCTTGGTCTCGTACAACCACACCCTTTCTAAGGGATAGGGGAAGGCAACATTCAGGTTCGCTCCTGAGTTGTTTGCTAGACTCAGAATCTTGGGGTCCCGGCCCTTCGGTCCTACTCCTTCAAGATTTCGAGTCACCATTCTGTATCAGATGACCCAAACCTTCTCCTTCTTGCTAGTAAAGGAATCGAGGGGTTATCCTTGGGAACAGCTGCAGTTTGTCCTCACGTGCAGCCGGGTTGGGAGCACAGGAAGGACACGGGAGAGTCTCCAGTATACCTCTTCACCTCGGACTCAAGGACATTCATCTCGACCTGAATCCAGACCCTCCTCCATCATGTCGCCCTACAGCACGATGTCGGATACGTCGCAACGTCCCTCGCCTTCGAGTAGTACTACTCTGTGACGCAGGTGCTACAAGCTGGAGTCTGGAAGCGTCTAATGACCTTCACAGCCTGCTTCCTGCAGGACGTGACACACAGGAGTATCGATACGTTTCTATCGCTCTGTGGTGGCTACACAACAGCTGGTCTAACCTCAGGCTCCTTTTTGAACAGGTAGCAGAAGGTTGAGGGCATTGCTATCAGGTTTTAGTCTGCATGAACGAAAGAAGTATGTCTGGCCCTTACTTCTTTCTTCATCTTCCCCTCTACTGGGGAAGCAGCATCCTGGTCTCTGCATAGCTGACCTCAAACCTCTGCAGGTAAACCATGCTTCCTTGTGTTCCGAGTATTGAGTCAATACTGTCGCGTCCCCCATAACCTGATGAGGTGGTATTGGGAACGTCCTAACCCAGAGCTCCTTCTGGAACTCCAGGTCAACTGCCTAGGACGGGTCACACTTCTTCCTTCACACACAAGCTTATGTAGGCCACAAGTTTCCTTGCGGAGCAAGGAACTTGTGAGGTGCAGGGACTCCTTTTCTCGAGTGCGACTCACTCGGATTTTGAGTCCCCGGGTAAAGCCAAAGCCAAAGCCAGTATGGCTGGGAACTTTCCACCCTTCCCAAGGGGTAAGTCACCCAAAGTAAATAGCTTGGTTTGTATTTCGGTTACGGAACAAATGACAAATTCGGAGATAATTTGTATTTTTCCTAGCCATACAAACCTTAGCTATTTACACATATTTGCCCGCCAGCCCTGTCCCCCAAGACAAGTCCTACCTCTAAGTGAAGTGAAGCGAAGCAGTTCACCGGTGTGTGAGGGGGGGAGGGGTAGCTAGCTACCATTCCCCTACCCCCCGCTAACTAGCGTGGGGGTATTACACCCTCGTTAAATTCTAATGGCTCGTCGTTTCAGCTACGCTAAAAGGTAAACCCAATGTAAATAGCTAAGGTTTGTATGGTTAGCAAAAATACAAAATTATCTCCGAATTTGTCATGTTCTGACACAGATACAAACCTTCGCTATTTATAGGGTATTACTTTTGGCGCAGCTGAAAGAGGAGCCATTATAATTTTAGTGAGGGATAACTACCCCATCCGCTAGTTAGCGGGTGGGGGGTGGGGCATGGCTGTGAAGACATACTTCATCTTCTGTATCCTGAATCCCAGTCAGCCGCCCCAGCTGACTGGTAGGTGCCAGTAAGCATCAGCCAAGTCTATTGAGACTGTGTACGCCCCTTTTGGTAAAAGGGTCCGTATGTGTTGTAAGGTAAGCATCCGGAACTTGTTCTCGATGAATTTGTTGAGTGGAGACAAGTCTAGAATGACTCGAGTTTGTCTGAGTCTTTCTTGGGAACACAAAACAGCCTTCCTGGAATTTGATGGACTTCGCTTTTCTTATTACCTTTTTGTTCAAGAGTTCTGAGGTATATTCTTCCAACAAGGGGGTGGAGTGTTGGAAGAATTGAGGAAAAGGGGGTGGAATTTTGTTCCATTTCCAACCGAGTCCATTCTTGATTAGGCTGTGGGCCCAGGGATCGAAGGTCCAACGATCCCGAAAGTGGAATAGTCTCTCTCCTACCTGGAGCCTCTCATTGCTGAGAGGTTCCTGAGGATTTGTTTCGGTGACCGCGTCCTCCTCTACTCTGAGGGGTTTCTTGAGGAGCCTCTTTTTGAGCCTCTACCTTTGTAGGGTCGAAAGGTAGTTGTGTGCCTCTCAAAACCTTGGTTGAATACAGGTGATTGGGATACTAGCTGCTGAGGGACCATCTGGAAGGTGGTTTGAGGCTGAGTTACCATTTGAGGCACTGGCCATGGTCACGGTCGGAAGTGGTTTCTTTGTCTTCCTGTTCTAAGGTTGGGGACCACCGTCAGAGGATGATTTCCTCTTGGAAGACATGCCCCGCTTTTGGAGAAGGTTCCTATTCTCCATGGCGGCTTTGGCGATAACCTCCTGAACCACATCTTGTGGGAAGAGGTCTTTGCCCCAGATGCATGAAGTGATCAGCTTCCTGGGTTCGTGTTTGACCGTTGCTGCGGCAAACACATGCTCTCTACAGGCCCTCCTGGACCTGACGAAGGCATACAAGTCCTTCACAAGGGTACCCGTGTGGGATTTGACTAAGACCATATACATGTCTGGGTCGTTGGTAAGGCCTGCACACATTTCCAGGCAGTTCTGATGAGACAGAAGCAGATAGTCTCTCTTTTGTCTCCTGTTCCCTTCTCAAAAGATGCTCCGGCAGCTTTGGAAGGTTCTCATTGAACTGCTGATCTGCTATCTCCGGATCCAACTTAGAAACGGAGAAGGTTAGATGAACTTCATTCCACTTCTCACAGGTAGGCATGGCTAGAGATAATGCTTTACATTCTTCTAGGAATGGGCACGGTTTGCCCTCATCGACTGCTCTCATGACACAGTCAATGGCTTTCACCGAAAAGAGGAAAGCTCTGGAGGAAGGAGCAATGAAGATTGGATGCCTCTTGCTCAATGGCGAGACTTTGGAGTTGGTATATCCGGCTCCTTTTAGGGTCTTGGATAGGATAGCCTGTGCCTCATCATGCTCGAAGACAATGACTTCCTTCGGTACCGTCTCCTCACGGGATGCTGGTTCATCCCGCAGTCTCACGTAACAATCTAAGCATGCTGAAAAACTAGGCCAGAATTGGAGATCTTCAAGGGGTCTGGCCCCCAACTTCTCGGAGATATAGAGCTTCCCATTCATCATGGGCATGTGCCCTGTGTACCTCCAGGGGTTGGTTTCGGAGCAGTGGGGTAGGTCAGATACTCTAAGGGGCTTAGCAAAGCCTCTGGAAGCGCCAAAGCGTTTCCCTTCCCTTACCTCTTTCTTCGTCTCTTTGAGATCTTGCTTTATCTCCTGCTGTTCCTTCCGGAACACTGCCAACATCTGCTGGATCGACTCTAGGAGCGCTTCGCTCCTGCTGACCTGCACATTCGGTCGGGAAGTTGGGGCTGAAGAGGTTGACGGCACAGGTTGATACGGCGTCACGGTGAACTGAGGGTCCTCAGTTACCGTCGAAACGGATCCATCTTCCTCCGTAGGTGGTTGAACCACATCTTCTTCAAGGTCTTCTTGTAGAAAGTCCTTTTCGGTGTCGGTAGACACCTCCGACATCCGTTCTTGGTGGATGTCCATGCCTTCCAGTGCCTTGTTAATGTCTGCGTCCACTGTCCGTGGATGAAGGGAGGCTTGACCTGTACCTGGGGCACAATTGCACTGGATTGAGCCTTAAGGAACAGAAGGCACCTTAAAGATTCATTAGGTAGGTAAGGTCCTGGAGATTTCTTCTGGAACCCTCTTACCCACCTCCAAAGGGTTTCTCTTGCTGTATCCCTTGACTCCGTAGTGTCAGGGATCTCTTATCCAAAGCCTTCGGTCATCAGGGCCGAGCAGATGGAGTAACCCTTCGGGTCCCAGTACCTCAGGGATCCAGATACGATGCAGCATGGGGCATGAGACCTACATATCGTATGCCTACAAAAGTTCTTGCTCTTGTGGTTGCAGAACACGACTGCACACTTCACCATTGGCTCCTCCTGTAAGGAAAGAAAAGGTGAAATGGGTGTAGAGTTGTTTATATCATTGATATAAATGCATACTTATCAAATAGTAATACAGTACTTAATATTATATTTAATAGCTTAGGATAGTAAGCTAGAAAGGAAATAAAAAAAACACACATCTGTGTTTCCTCTCCCAGAAAATTGCTGTGACCTCCATCAATATTAATATATAATTTCCTTATAGGGGAAAATACAGTGGAATAACTCTCGTACGTAGAGCCGGAGTCAGTGAATATTTACACTAACTCCTCCACCTGTAGAATATTAATACTGAACAGTGATTTATAAGTGTCCCAATAATCAAAGGATTCATCAGGGTATTGAGGGAATACTTCACGTCAACATTTTATATGGTCCCAACAATAGACTGTGAAAGGATACACAGAATATGTTAGAAATACTTATACTACTGTATTGTTGTATACTGTAGTTATCTAACTACTCTATTGTTATATGCTGTAGTTATACTGGCTACTGTATTGTATACTGTAGTTTTACCAGTATACTTCTGGGGTTAGGCTAGTGCCTGGCGGCACTAACTGATAGAGAGAGAGAAAGAATAGAAAGGAGGATTTCCTATTATTATGGTATAGCACAATAATTGGAAGTGTAGGAGGGCTACTGCCGCCCACTGTCTCCTCCCCAGAATGAGAGTTCTAATGGAAGGGGAGGAATGCATCTGATTCTAGCTTCCATCCAGCCACAACTTTTGCCGCCGGCTGTACTGCCGGTTGCGAGGTTTATGGATGGCAGTCCAAGAGAGGACTGAAGAATTCTCAACAGTATAATGGGTTTCCCACTGCCAGCCGCCAGGGCCGGCTCAGTCTTTCCCCCCGGGGCATTCGCTTCCGGTGAAGGAAGGACATGAGGGGGAGTTGGCCAAGGTGACAACCTAACCACTGCTGGTTGGGTTTCGGCCAGCAACTTTGTCAACACAGAAAGCCGGGATGATTGTAGAATGACGGCCAATAGAATGTTGTGACGGCTAGGCCGACACTAAAGGACAGAGGGGGGGAGGGAAAAGGGTCATAGTTTACAGGGGAGAAAGGCGGAGGCAGGCATGCCGTCTACTTTCGGCAGTAAACCAAGGAAGCATGGCTTCCTGTGCCGATGCCATCATGGTCGGTAGAGGAATAAGAATTCCCCTGTTACCGACATACTTCGAAGCCAGGATACTCGGCGGCAAAGAAGATCGACGGTAAAACTATCTAAGTCAAGCCGGAGTTAACTACTTGGTGGCGATGATGAAAGATAGGGTTGCCACTTGGAATGGCGGCACGGGTGGGGGGGGTGGAAAGGGTTTATCCTCCTTTCTCTAAAAGAGAAACGTATCAAATTATACCAATAAATTCTAAGGGATATATATCCCCAACCAAAATGATAGGAAACGATACAAGAGGTTAAACAATGAGATTTACATTAGTAACTTATACAAAACGGGTTAGGCTAGCCTAACTCGGGTGGGGACCGCGGCTACGATTGATAGCACTAGGGCCCTCGTCGTATACGAAAGTAACGTTCTATATCGGAAGAGGAAATATTATATGTATGCAATCTTCACTAGTATAATTTGCCTAACTAGGTAAAAGTTTCTTATAGCTAAATACCGGGAGCGTCACACTACTAACTAAATAATTTGTATTTATGGCGTGTGACAGCGGTCTCAAAATGGCCGCCTCTGGAGTTGGCTGCGCTCCACTTAACACAATTAAATTATACACAGGAAAGATCAAATACTCAACTTTCCAGAGGATGAAGATGCTGGAGATTGCATGATAATAATCCAATAAACCGTAACAACACCGAGCGAAACGTGGGAGCGCACTTAGCTTAAATTCTACAGTTGAAAGGAATGATAGGCCGTAGTAGTACAGGGAGGGGGTCCACCGGGTACCTTGATAACGGCTCCCCTTTTGTTCGCCACTCTTCCCTCTCAAAGAGTTAAATCTATTCGGGGTGAAGATTGCTATATGTCGTATCAAAACATACGTCCCCTGATATTATGTGATACTGTATCCTTAAAGATGTATTAAGGATACTCGCGCCAGGAGTTAGAATTCTGGAGACCTATGGTTAATTCTCTGGGAGTATTACTGTAGCAAATATCCCTTAGAAAGCTACCTAAAGGAACCTTCCATCAGGACGACATGGCCGAGCCCTAATATATATACTGTATATATATATATATATATATATATATATATATATATATATATATATATATATATATATATATATATTATTATTATTATTATTATTATTATTATTATCATTATTAATATTATTATTATTAGCACTACTTGCTAAGCTACAACCCTAGTTGGAAAAGCAGGATGCTATAAGCTCAGGAGCCCCAACAGGGAAAATAGCCCAGTGAGGAAAGGAAACAAGGAAAAATAAAATATTTTAAGAACCGTAACAATATTGAAATAGATATTTCCTATATAAACTATAAAAGCTTTAATAAAACAAGAGGAAGAGAAATTAGATAGAATAAGTGCCCGTGTTTACCCTAAGCAAGAGAACTCTAACCCAAGACAGTGGGAGACCATGGTACAGAGGCTATGGCACTATCCAAGACTAGAGAACATTGGTTAGATTTTGGAGTGTCCTTTTTCTAGAAGAGCTGCTTACCGTAGCTAAAGAGTCTCTTCTACCCTTACCAAGAGGAAAGTAATCACTGAATAATTATATTGCTGTAACGAACCCCTTGAGCTAGTAAGAATTGTTTGGTAATCTCAGCGTTGTCAGGTGTATGAGGACAGAGGAGAATATGTAAAGAATAGGCCAGCCTATTCAGTGTATGTGTAGGCAAAATGAAAATGAGCCGTAACGAGAGAGAAGAATCTAATGTAGTAGTGTCTGGCCAGTCAAAGGACCCAATAACTCTCTAGCGGTAGTATCTCAATGGGTGGCTGGTGCCATGGCCAACCTACTACCTACAAAGGAAATTAGTGATATATATTTATATATACAATATATATATATATATATATATATATATATATATATATATATATATATATATATATATATATATCGAAACAGATAGTTACAATACTCAACTTGGGAGCAGGGATCTCCAAAATGTCAGACATCTCCAAACACAGAAACACAGAAGCTATGAAAACAAACGCGTGTGGATATCACTGGTGCTAGAGAAGGAATGAGGGAAGAAGCATGGATAATGGTAGGGGTGGGGGGGGTAGGCGTAGTAGCGGGCAGTTGTCGGATGTAGAACGGCACCTTGTAGTATCCGGGGATATTGAGGAAGGAGAAGACTAATTGGTAAGGGACCTCTGGTAGTGGTTATAGCACGCCCCAGTTACTATACCGACACTCTATAAGGGTGAGCGAGCTGGGTTTATTCTTGGCATTCCATGCAACTTTTTTCTCTGGTATATTTAGTAGTATTTATACCTTAGAAATGGTGCTAAAAGTAGTATTTCACGGAGCGACACAGGTTGAGCCCAGAAATATATATACTGTATATGTAATGTAATATATATATATATATATATATATATATATATATATATATATATATATATATATATATATATACATATATATATACATATATATATATATATATATATAATATATATATATATATATATATATATTATATTAAATATATATATATATATTATATATATATATATATACACATACATTTTGATACTTTGATAATCCTAAAACATGATGATAATTCAAGATATTTTCTTTAGAATATGCCTCTAATTTTATCTCTCATTTACCATTTTATTTTTTTTTTTTTTTTCTTTTTCATAGGTTGCTGATGCATTCTTGATTGTCGTTCTTAGTTTGTGCAGCATTTGTGGTATCCACATAGTAACTGTGCTTTATGGAGCATATTTGATTGAGTGAGTATTTTTATTCATTGTTTGCATGTTCTGTGTTAAAGGAGGAAAAAAAGTGTCCATATAAGAATTTACATTTGTTCCTAGATGCAATACATACAAACCTCTACCTTTAATAGATGTATGGAAACTGGCTTTTGACGAGGTAAACACAGCTGGCTGTTGGGTGGCGGGATAGCCCTACCCCACCCAACAGGTAGCACTTACCTTCACCTTGACCTGGGCTACTGTAAAATACAGACATACATTTCAGCACTTTGTTGAAATTTTTAATCGTTCTGATTTTTCTTCCAGTTGTCAGTTGTATGTTTTGGATTGTTGTTGTGTTGTTGTCTCCGTGGTCAGACATATAGCTGTATCCCGCCAAACCTTGTGAAGGCTTTAGCCGGTACATGATTAAGCCAGAAGTTGACCAACATGAACTGTGTATATACTTCAGGGAACATTCCTGTTCATAAGAATCCCCCTGTCCTGAGTATAGGGACTGGTTTCTGGTAAAGTGACCTAAGTTTGCAAAGAAATGGAAGAAGATGAAGAGGAATTATTTGGAATTTGTTCTGGATATGCCCAAGAAGCTCTCAGGTTCCTTTTTCCCTTCTTCGGGTTTGAAGGCTGTTGTGCGCTCTTCCTCTTCTCCTTCCGAGGCAGTGTCCATCAGAGGAGGGAAAGAGGAGGAGACCCCTGCCCTTCCCTCTGAGTCGTCAATGGTTACATCAGTGGGAGAGCTTTGAGCAAAAGGCAGGGGGCCATTCCCTTTGCTTAGAGGAAGGTTATAGTCCTGTAACACTCAAAAAATGTTCTTAGGCCCATGTATCTTATACATCTCTTTGGCTCATTACATATCTTGCACATTTCTGAGTTCTTCACACATTTTTCTTAGCCCTTTTACCTACAGTAGTACAGTATAACCACGTGTCCCTAGGTATTTTTCCTCAACAGGTCATGTAGCAAATATAGCTTTGTCACTGGATGAGAAACATTTTGTCTAAGATAGCCGTTGGGATGTAAATCTAGGAGAGGGAAGATGTACTGGTCATTCTACTTTTTTTTCCTTTCCCTTCCTTAGGGGTGATGAGGTCACTATTATTTGCTTGATCAGATGCTAGATGCAGGTAAGCCACTTGATCAATCAAGTTTTTGTTGGAAATGAGTTTTGTTTAGAAATATCTTATCCATCTTCTCAGAGAAAGGAAAGGATGGCTAAAAGTATGCAACCTATTTCTCAAAATGACCTTACAGTACATTCGGACATAATATCGTTCACACGGATATAGGTTTTTTCCTTGACTGTCTGCCAGTCGCTGGTAGTGACTTAGTCCAACATCTGTTGCATCTTCATGCCCTGATTGTTGGAAGGTTGACAAGAGTCATCACTTTCACTCCTACACAGGATCCAAGTGCTTTGACATTCCTGGGAAAGTAAACCAGACAGTTGGTTATAGGGATTTTCTCCATCCTAAGGATAAATCTTCTCAGGAGGGATTGTATGATTGTAAGAAGAAATCACATTTTTAAAGTACAATGGAACCTCTACATACGATCTTAATTCGTTCCGGGACCTGCTTCGTATGTTAAAACAATGTTGGAGAAAATATTCCCATAAGAATACACTGTAATTTCTAATGTACCATAAGTTACTCTAACTTACACTACGTGAAATTTAACCTAACTTAGCTTATTTATTTATTTTTTTTTTTACATATATTTCTTTTACTTTTTTCTTTTTTTTTTTCTTTAATTTTCATCACTTTCACTCAGTCAATCTAAGTTTTCTTTGCTTCACTTTGATCCCCTTTGATGGTTTGACTGCTTTAATGGCTTCCTTCTGTTTGATGATTGTCGAGATCGTAGACATTCCGGGCATATTGTTTAGCCAGATCATTCACGCACACCGCGCTCGTGTTTTTCTATAATTTCTTGCTTCAATTCTAATGAAAGCATTGCCTTCTTCCTTTTCTCACCACTACTAATACCTGTACCGAAACTAAGCTTCTTAGGACCCATGATTATACGTGAAATCAAAAATGAAATGTGAGAAAAGGAAGATAATAAGCACTGTTAATAACGGACCGAACAGAGGACAACCACACGATGCGCACGAGAACAGAGAACTGACCGACTCGAGACTCAATGGCGTCCCTCATAAGTGCTGCCGTCTACCGGCGTAAACAAGATCTACGTCAGATGTTGGAGCATGACTTCGGGTGTCGAGACGAAAATTTGATCGAATTTTACTTCGGATGTTGGAACAATTGTATGTAGAGGTTCCACTGTAATTTGTGTTTTTTCTAACCACAAACCCAAGTCATTTGTTTCACACTTCCATTGTCAATTTCCCTACAAGTCCTAGGGTTTTAGGTCAAAGTAACCAAGTTCCAGATATGCGTAGAACATACTGCATTCCTATTAAAATACTCAGGTTTGTATTGTTTGGGTACATACATACTGTATTACTTTTTAGAAATTTATGATTTCTTATTTAAAGAAAATACATCTTATTTAATATACTATAACAGGCATGGTCTGTACAGTAGCATAAATGATATTCACATAACATGCAAGGTGCTTAATGTCCCTTTGGCTCTGATTACCCCCAGTTGCTTAGATATGCATTTCTGAACAATACTGACCCAAACCTAAAATGCTTGGATATTTGCAGGAACGTGGAAGAAACCTTGACATTCAGCATTCTATTGGCATCACTGGCACTCATCAGACCATTAGTTACTCTTGGACCCAAGGCTTTTCAGATTCTCCTGGAGAGGTAAGTTAAAGGATTGTGTTCATGGCATGTAACGGAATTCCCTTTTAGCAAAAGGAATTTCTTGATTATAATCCTAAATCAAATTTGTTCCCATACTAACAAACCAGTTATTTATTGGATTATCTTTCGGCAAAGTGCTAGGTGGCAACCCTGCCCAACCGCTTGACCAGGTAGGCCAGGGGTTACCCGGCCGCCTCTATATATACTCTCACAGCAGTGAGGTACGTCACTTTTTCTTTTGGGTCGATAGAGATCGGATGTGTCCTCTCTCCCTAGACTGTCATTGGACTTTTTTATTTTCTTTTTCTTTTCAGGTGTGCATATTTTCTGTCCGATCACCCTCATGCAAACCTGTTCAGGGCGCGAAGGTGCAGCGTGCAGTACCTTCATGTCTTTGTTGGAAACTGACCCGCACTCTTTGTATCCTTCTTGCAGAGGGCACTGATGCCAGCAAGGTTTGCCACGTAAAAACTGTAGGGAGTGAACTGCCTCCCAATGAGAACAATTTGGACAGCACAGGAAGAAGAAGGCCAAGCGCGATCTTACTCCCTAAGGGTCGAGGAAAGCGCGTTCTTCTTCGTCTCGTACCCCCAAATCTCTCTCAAAATCTCCTTCTCGCTCTCGCTCGTGCTCTTCCGAGGACCAATCGATTAGGAACACAGACTGTCTAACTCCTTGGGAACCCTGGGTTACTGGGGGATTGTTGCTTCCCTTAGAGGAGCAACTTCACCTCCAGCCTCCAGGGAACCATTTTCCCTTTCAGATCTTTTGCAGGTGTGGTCAACCTTAGGGATTTCGGGACCCCCTTCGAAGGAGGAGCTGCTACGTCTCCTTTAGCGCGGTGCCAGGAAGGATCCCTCCCCAGAGCCTTCAACATCTCATGCTCTGGAACTGTGCAAAGTCCATCTTTCGCCCTCTCTTGGTCCTTCCACGCGCGGCCGAGGTGATCGCTCGCGGTCATCTCTCCAACAACCTCCTGCTGACGACGAACCCCCTCTCCATCCTGGGACCTCGTCGTCCTGTAACCCTCAACCCTTCGTTTCTCCCCACAAGAACTCGTAGGTTGCAGGTGTTGATCTTCCCTGGGACCAGCACTCCTACCATCAGCAACGTTAAAGGACGAGCAACGCCATCGCCTTACCCTTCTGGACACACTTCCCCTGATCGCCGTTCACGACGATCGGAAGATCTGACAGATCGTAAGTTATCACGATCCGAACACTCTATTCTTCTAGAAGACGTTCACGGTCTATAGCTTCACACTTACGAAACCCCCAGTCTGAACGCTCTCCTTGGAGGCGTTCCTCTAAGTGAGAAGTCTCGCAATTGCATTCTGCACGATCACGAGCACAGTTTAGACCCAGGTCCAGACGCTCGCATTCTAGGTCTCTACAATCTAGATTCGATAACGGCGCTCACGCTCGCGAGGGTTATGTTTGTGACGGGCCGAGAGAGGAGTTGTTAACTCAAAGGCAGGATGCAATCAACTGAGTTTTATTAAGGAACACACTTCTTTATATACAAAACCTCAAGGCAACAGGACATGACCTGTTCGAGGGACAGACAACGTTACAAAGCAAAACGGAGACATGATCATTCAGGTTCTTTTTAGTGCGAGGGAAGAGCGCAGATACAAGCATAATATATACAACATAATTATGTACAATTGTGTGCCACACGGTTGGTACATGGCTCCCCCCCCCCCTAAAAATGACGTACTGCACATGTTAAATAGGGCGCCCTGATCTAGAGAGGCGAACTGTAGGCGGGTCATCTGGCAGAAGATAAGCAGGTTTTAGACGATCAATGGAGACCCAGTCTTCTTTGTCCCGAATGTTTAGTAGGAATGCTTTCGGACTGCGTCGGATCACAAGAAAAGGGCCCGTGTAAGCGGGCGTTAGTGGTGGCTTGCTAGTGTCGTTGCGCAGGAAGACGTGCGTTGCAGAGTGCAAGTTCGTTGGTATGTGATGCTTCGCTTGGGGCTTGTAAGTCTGGCGGCACGGAGTAAATTTTCCCACGACGTGACGTATGCGCTGGAGATCGTCGGAGGAGGTTGTAGAAGGAAAAAATTCGGCAGGGACGACCAACTGAGTTTTATTAAGGAACACACTTCTTTATATACAAAACCTCAAGGCAACAGGACATGACCTGTTCGAGGGACAGACAACGTTACAAAGCAAAACGGAGACATGATCATTCAGGTTCTTTTTAGTGCGAGGGAAGAGCGCAGATACAAGCATAATATATATAACATAATTATGTACAATTGTGTGCCACACGGTTGGTACATGTTCAAGAGAACTACGTTCACGAACTAGGCATATGTGACGTTCACGCTGTTCTCGAACGAGAACTAGACACTACCGTTCGCGAGCAAGGTTTAGACGTTCCTCGTCTAGAGGTAGAGGTAGGCACTCAAGCAGTCCATCAGCACGTAGCCCCTCAACCCGACCTTCTCCCAAACGACCTCGGACCAAACCTGATCATGAGAATGGCCACTCCTCAGACAGGCATCCAGCTAAAAGCTAAACCCCCTGTGCCTTTCACTGCCTGGGGAGTATTAGCAAAGCTCTTGCCTATGCAACGCTTGGAAACGC
Source organism: Palaemon carinicauda (assembly GCF_036898095.1). Lineage (NCBI taxonomy): Eukaryota > Metazoa > Arthropoda > Malacostraca > Decapoda > Palaemonidae > Palaemon > Palaemon carinicauda. The sequence goes on along the minus strand of NC_090733.1, from coordinate 104,850,492 downwards.
GTCCCAGTGCGACACGTTTGCCAACAATAAGAGTTGTCCCTACTCGGAGGTATCCTCTGCCAACTTTGTCAGACGTAGGTGCTTCTCTGAGGCAGCAGGAAAGCGTTATACCTTCCTCTTCCTGTGTAGCTCCTAGTGCTCCTGTTGCGAGAAATTCTGCTCTTGAATTGCGTCCGTTGACGCATGAAACCCGATTTTGCTTGCGAATCGTGATATCGTAAGCAAATCGACCTTGTCCACAAGCAATTCACGTGCAGATGTGTCGGAATCGTGAGCAAGTGCGGTACCAACACCTTCGCCTCGGCCTTCTGCTTCTTCCACCTCCAGCAGCCGGCCAACACCCTTTTCAGAAGGTTTCAAGGAGCCGCCTAGTAGGTTCGCTAACGTTCCTATTAGTACGGACCATCCTTCTCGTCCATCAAGAGAACGTGCTCCTCTTCCTCAGGGACTCCCTGCGTCGACTGAAGCTCCTTCTAGAGTCCCCCCCAAGGGACGTTCTTTTCGTAGACCTCCAAGGAAAGCCCAGGGCTTACCTAGGGGAACAGTGCTTCCTGCATGGGTGAGTACTTTTCTCACCATCTTGCTGAAGTCTCTAAATGTGGCTCCTCCACTGCCACAACCTCCAACTGCTTCAGGCAAAGCAACCTGAGGATTCCCTTTGAACCCTCGTCGAGTTCGTCCGTTGTGAGTCAAGATCCTAGAAGGAAATCAACGTTGGACAAGGTTCGCAGATCATCTCCACCTCGATCACGTGCAGGTCCTCAAGCTTCTGACTACTACATTGCCAACCTACCCTTTACTCAGTAAAGGCTAGGGAAACCATGACCAAGAGACAGAAAAGGAGGATGAGAGGCATAACTCCACCACACACTGACATCATCCGCCCTAGGACGATTAGGGACTTGGGCTCGCCCATGGCGATACCCATCCGTCCCTTCAATCCTCAAGAGATTGAGGTAGTGCCTCCTGACCAGCGCCCGATTTCTTTACCTCCTCCAGAGGAGGAGCCTTCAGCTCCTGCTGCCAAAATCTCGTCAGGGGCCTCGAAAACCTTGCAAGTTCCCCCTCCTAAGACCCCGGAGGAATGTCTTGTGCGTAGGGAATCGATGGATGCCAAGACGAAATCCAAGGGAAGCTCATATGGCAGAGGAACAAAGGTCCCCTGTGGCGGGTCCGTCTAGTGATACAATTGATGGCCTGGACCTGCCCCAGTCTCTGGATGTGAGCCTGGAGGTGGACGACCCCTTGGTTCCTGATGACGAGAATCTTCCAGAGGCGGCTAGTCCAAACCACCACTCCATAGAGCATACATTTAGCAGGTCCTCGCTTGCATGATGACCATTAATAGGCTGTCTACTCCTGGTTCCACCACCTTGGAGTGAAAGGATATGTTTCTCGATGAAATATTCGAGACCCAGAAGCCTTCCAGGACCGGTGCCGCTTTGCCCTGGTGTAAGTGTTTGACAGCCGCCAAAACTGGAACCAACACTCCGATCCACCAGACACTCGAGTTCCTATAACTCAGGATCAGGTGACATATTTGATATGGTGGAGGGCAGATGAAAACCTTTGACGGAGCCAGAATCTTCTCGTTCCCCCTCTGGATTTGATGCTCTTCACTGATGCATCAAAAGAAGGGTGGGGTCCTCACCTGCTGCACCATACGATCTCTGGCCTTTGGTCAGAGTCAGAAAGGTACCAGCCCATAAATCTGCTAGAGATGAAAGCAGCTTACCTAGCTCTCCATCAGTTTCAACAGTTGCTGGCAGATCACTGTGGTGTTGATGAGCGACAACACCACAGTAGTGGCTTACGTAAACAAACAGGACGGTACCTTTTTGCAGCCTCTATGCCATCTTGCAGTAAAGATCCTCAGGTGGTCAGAAGATCATTTGGTGTCCCTATCAGCTCGCTTCATACCCGGCAAGAAGAATGTACTCACGGACAATCTGAGCAGAGGAACTTAGATAGAAGGCTCCGAATGGTCTTTGAATCATCAGATAGCCAATAAAGTCCTGACTTTGTGGGGTTACCCGACTGTAGATCTGTTCGCAACATCTCTGAACAGCAAGCTTTTGCTGTACTGTCCTCCAGTACTGAACCCTCATGCTCTATGGCAAGATGCATTTCAACAACGGTGGAACAACATCGACATGTACAGTGAGAATGCGGTTACTTGCATAAGTCCTCGGCTTCATCTATCAGGCAAAATGGAGAGTATTCTGTGGTTGGTGTTTTGGGAGGAATCTCTCTCTGCTCGATGCCACTATTCCAGTAATAGTGGAGTTCCTTGTATACCATTGGGAAGAAAAGCTCTTTTCGGCCTCGGTGGTGAAAGGCTATCTCTCAGCCTTAAGCCTCGCATTTAGGCTGAAAGGAATTGACATTTTTCTTCGTTGGAGCTTTCTTTACTCTTACGGAGTTATGAGATCACTTGCCCTCAGTCAGAGATAAGGCCTCCTCCTTGGAACGTGGTTTGTGTCTTGAGATCCTTAAAAGGACCTCCCTAAGAACCATTACGCCATGCAACTGACCGAAACCACAGTTTGAAGACGGCGTTCCTGCTCGCTTAAGCATCTGCAGAGAGAGTTGGTGAATTTCCAGGCCTCTCGTATAACATTGCCCATTCAAGGGGATGGGGGAAAGTGACACTCAGATTCATCACCGAGTTCATTGCTAAAAATCATAGATTATGGCCCTTTCAGATTGAGAGTCTTTGTTCCATAACCATTGACCCAGATCAGTTGTTACTATGCCAGTGAGGAGTTTGAGATACTATCTTGAACGCACTGCAGCAACATGGCCCCGACTAACACTTCTAGTTTGTTAGCTCAGGAAGAGTTAAGAGGAGGATCACTAAGAAACCCGGTTTCCTCCTGGATCCACCAAGTGATCAAAGAAGCCTAGGCTCCAGATCCTCCTCTGGCTCGCCGACCTAGAGCCCATGATGTCAGGGGAATCAGCACTTCCCTGGCATTCAAACGCAACTTCTTCTTGTTGCAAGTACTCTCCAAGCTTGCGTGTGGAAAAGACAGACCACCTTTACAGCCCGTTACTTAAAAGACGTGACCCACAGGAAACTTGATACATTCTCTATCGGTCCTGTGGTGGCTGCTCAACAAGTGATTTAAGATACCTCAGGCTCCTTGACAGACAAGTAGCAGTTGGTTGAGGGCATTGTTTACCCTGGTTAAGACTGGAATGAATGAGAGAATGTCTGGCTTTTCTTTCTTCATCTTCCCCTCCCTTGAGGTACAGCACCTTAGGTCCCTCTGCAAGCTGGCTTCATCCTCTGCCGGTAATTATCACTTCCCTTGTGTAGCCTAGTATAAATAATAAATTTGTATACTGTCCCCATTGCTTTCTGCGAGGTAAGCAATTGGATACGTCTTGCTTTCCTATATAAACTCAGGTGTTCATACAAGACAACAAACTCTATTACACTGTATTGCACAGGCTACTATTATACTCACTTTGTATATTTCAGCCAGGTTTCAAAGTTTTCCCTAGACTACAGTCTTGCACTGTACTAGGTAAAACTGTCAATGTCCATGCCAGACTTAGGACTTCCACCCACCTAAGAGTGGGTCATCCAATAAATAAGGTTTGTTAGTATGGGAAAAAATAACAAATTCGGAGATAATTTGTATTTTTCCCTAACTAAAACAAACCTGAAGTTATTTATATAAATTGACCTGCCATCACCTGTCCCCTAGAAGTCCTGCCTGCAATAAAAAATGATACACCTCACTGCTGTGAGAGTGTGTATATATATATATATATATATATATATATATATATATATATATATATATATATATATACACACAGTATATATAATGTACACAGTATATATGAAAATACAAATTATCTGCGAATTTGTCATTTTTTGGATGTATGTGTATTCAGAAGCATATTATATAAACTGGCAATTATTCTCTATTATCATAGAATGTTATAGTATTTTATTTACCTTGGTTTTTTTTTTCTATATTTCAAGGTGGTTTTGTCTGAATGTAAAGTATATGTAGAAGGTTATGGTCCAGAACTAGATATATATAGAGATTAGATATGTTTATATTTTAGTCAATGTTCATTTGTCAAATTTTTTAAGTTTTCACATAACATTCACGAATTTCACTACTGTACAGTCCTGCAAAATAATTGAAATAATACTTTTGGGTCTTTATGAGAATCATGGTTAAATAACTGCTAGAGCATATTCAAAATGATATAAGGGTGAGTGCACCTTAACTGAAAAGACATAAAAGATTTTATTACGTAAAGTATAAAAGAATATTATGTCCCTATTATTTTGGCACAAGACATAAGGACGACTGAATTGGAGTATATTTTATTTTTGTAATCTTTACTTGTAGGTTAAATTGGGAAGAGGAACTTGACCTACAGTGTATTGCTGTCTTCTTAGGTGCATGGTTAGGCGCATTACCAATTCCTCTTGACTGGGACACCCCTTGGCAGGTAGGTCATTGTTTTATGGGGGAAAGATTACTGTACCTCTGAACTGGGACTTGTCTATGTAAGATTGAAATGAGTTCTGATGCAAAAACAAACCTTCATTTAACAATTATTGTTACTACAGTATTACGACAACATATGGAGTTGCATTTTGTGGGATCCTTAATCTTGTTAAAATTATTAGGATACAAAAATAAACTTTTAGCCCAATGGTTTAATGATGCATTTCTGTCTTTATATTGTCATTACCCCTAAGATCCAGCATTAAGAAATAAAAAAAAAAAATTAGAATTAAATTGACATATGAAATTCAACATTACAGTACAAATAATTTTTCTTTCCATCCTCAAACCAATAACAGGCTTACAGATGTAATGTCAACAATTAGAGGGCTTTCTTATCCTAATTTCAATTGATTTCAATGTTTTCATAGATACAGGACTCCAAACGTTCCGAGATTCTATGTTTCAGGAGGTTTTTCAGGGGGGGCACGCCAGCCTGAACTTGGTGCTGGTCCCAAGCCCGGGTAAATGGGGAGGGTTAGCGGCAGGAAAGGCATCCGGCGATGAAAAATTAGCCAAAACAAAAATGTTCATGGAATATAGTCAGAATGAAATTAATGCTAGGGTGTTCCCCATAGGCGACACGTTGGGACCTCGCCTAATCCCTCTGAAAAATCGGTAAGGACTACCCAGTCATGAGCGGGCTGGGTCAAAAAGGCAAGTTCAGAGGAAAATATCTGAGGAGAGGATGATAGTAGCAACTCTGAATGTGGGGACAATGACTGGAAAAGGGCAGGAGCTGGTTGACCTTATGGAGAGAAGGAAGATTGAGTGGTGTGTGTGCAGGAGACCAGGTGGAAGGGAAATAACGGAAGAGAACTAGGCGAAGGTTGTAATTATATTACCATGGAGCAAATATGGAAGGAAGAAATGGAGTAGGAATAATATTATTGGAAGAGTTGAAGAAAAGTTTGATTGGGGTGAATAGGAAAAAGGACCGAATTATGATTTTAAAGCTAGGGCAAGCAGGATGGAAGAATTGGAAAAAAGTGCGTGGAGTACTATGCGACTGGAAAATAGGATTTAAGTTGAAAGGTAAAGTACAGAGGACAGTTGTGAGACCGGTAATGATGTATGGAGCGGAGACGTGGGCAATAAAGAAGACAGAAGAGAAGAAGATGGATGTGGCAGAGATGAGAATGTTGAGATGGATGTGTGGGATGACAAGAAGAGATAAGATACAGAATGAGGTAATTAGGGGTAGCACAGGAGTTAGAAAACTATCAGATAAGATCCAAGAAAGTAGACTGAGGTGGTATGGTCATGTCATGAGAAGAGATGAACAGTATATTGGGAGGAGAGTGATGGAAATGAAGGTACAGGGAACAAGAAGGAGAGGGAGACCAAAGCGAAGGTGGATAGACTGTTTCAATGATGACCTTTGATCAAAGGGATTAACTGGTGATGAAGTATGGGACAGAGGTAGATGGAGAAAGCTGACCAGAAACATTGACCCCGCATAGAAGTGGTAAAAGATGCAGACAAAGAAAGAAAGAAAGATTATTATTATTATTGTTATTATTATTATTGTTATTATTATTATTATTATTATTATTATTATTATTATTACTTGCTAAGCTATAACCCTAGTTGGAAAAGCAGGATGCTATAAGCCCAGGGGCTCCAACAGGGAAAATAGCCCAGTGAGGAAAGGAAACAAGGAAAAAATATAGTATTTTAAGAACAGTAACAATATTAGAATAAATATCTCCTATATAAATTATAAAAACTTCAACAAAACTAGAGGAAGAGAAATAAGATGGAATAGTGTGCCCGAGTGTACCCTCAAGCAATAAAACTCAAACCCAAGACAGTGGAACACCATGGTACAGAGGCTATGGCACTACCCAAGACTAGAGAACAATAGTTTGATTTTGGAGTGTCCTCCTCCTAGAAAAGCTGCTTACCATAGCTAAAGAGTCTCTTCTACCCTTACCAAGAGGAAAGTAGCAACTGAACAGTTACAGTGCAGTAGTTAACCCCTTGGGTGAAGAAGAATCGTTTAAGATGAAATGGCCAAAGTACTGTCCTTCTCTTGAGCACATGTTTTTAAGGTTACCTCCTGGTAGAAAACTCCTCAATTGCTGCGAGTAAATTTTTACCACATGCAAGACCTCAGTTTGTCCGACAATTTTTCTCTATTAAAATATTTCTGTTCTGACACTACAAACCTTACACTATTTATTTATTAGGGATTATCTTTTGGCAAAGCTGGAAGACTAGCCATTAAGACTAAGCAAGGTGGCAACGTCTCAACCCGCTAGTTAGCGGGGCTGTGTTGGGGGTTGCCAGCTACTCCTGTCACTCACGTACTAGTGAATCTGAGCCACTTTTTCTTCTGGCTATGAGGAGAACGGATTAGTCCATTCTCTGTTCCATCAAAAGACTTTGGCAATTGATTTTCTCAGATTCTTTTCCTTTTCTGATGTGCTTGTTCCTTCTTCTGCACCTTCATGCGTACTTGTCCAGGGCCTGAAGACCGCTCTTGCGGTACCTTCATGTCCTCTGTCGAGACCAACCCCCATTAACTGTGTGCGACCTGCAGGGGACGCCGCTGTGACCAGGATAACACTTGTGAAGAGTAGGGAGTGGTCTGCCTTCCACTGGCAGATATTTGGCCATTGACGCAAGAAGTCCAGGAGGGATTCTTTGCCTTCGGGGTTTTCCTCAAGGGCGGAGAAACCTCGGACATCTTCCTTGACCCCATGGTATCTTCACAAAGCTCTTGCTCACTCGACCTCTGCTGAGGGGTGGTCGAGTAGGAGCGTAGACCTGCTAATACCAGGACAACCTCGGAGATCCGGGGACGTTGCTACTTCCTCTAGAGAAGCAACTTTATCCCCGCCCTCGGGTGAGTCCTTCTCACTTTCAGATGTATTGCAGGTGTGGCCGGGCCTCCTTCCAAGGACCTTTTTGGTTGGACTTCTGCAGCGCGGGCCCCAGAGGGTTCCTTTTCTGGTGTCCTCTGAAGTAGAAGTCCTTTCTATAGCGGGTGTAGTGATTGACGCTCCTGCTGTTTGCGAGGCTCACCTCTCGCATTCTGCTCCTGCTAGTCCTATGCGCTGACGAGACCAGCTTGCCCGTTTGCCTCCCCAATGCCAACCTTCTGCTGACAAAGAAGTCCCATGCCATCCTCGGATCTCTTCAACCTCCTGGGATCATAGTCATATTCACGCTCCCAGACGTTTGTCCTCGCTTCAGGGACAGACAATTTTCTCGCCATTCTCCTGCTAGTGATTGTCACTCACCTGCTTGATGCTCAACCACTGCTCGCTGCTCTCCAGTTCACGATCACTCGTTATCTAGTGAGTGATCGCCAGCTCTCTATTCACCATCGCGCAGCCCTCCAGCTCGCCATTGGCCATCTCGTTCTCCGCCTAGACGGTCTCCTATCAGACGACGCTCACCAGCCCAGCGCTCGCCAGTGTGCCGCTCTCCATCTTGCCAGCTCCCTCTTGCCATGTCTCCGCTCACCAGCGCGATGCTGTACTGCTCGCTGATCTCCAGCTTGCTGCTTGTCATCACATTACTTGCCAATCATCTACACGTTGCTCCCCCACGCATTGCTTGCCAACATGTCGCTCGCCTTCTCGTCGATCTCCAGCATGTGATCGTCACTCTCTAGTGCTCGGTCGCAACTCCAGCAAGATCGCCACGCGTGACTGATGTTTTCACGTGCAAGTTTCCATTCTTTCGCGCAAACTTCATGCACTCCCGTGAGCAATCTAGGTCCTGCACCCGGGCAGTCCAGTTACAAACCTTCCAGAGAGGTGGCAGCAGTATTGGAGCAGCCTACACCTCATCAGGCTTCACTAGCAAAAGCCGGACAGCCAGTTCCCTTCCCCAAAGAGTTCATGGAACTTACAAATAAGTTTACTAGGGTTCCCATTACCACAGATCTCCCCAAGAAGATCACCCAGGAAGACCTGCAGATGCCTCTGTGGATTAATCAAGGTAAGCAACCCTCTCCCCCTCAGTTCCAGGTACCGAGACTGTTCTCTAAGGACTCTCCTAACCTGTCGTCTGTGGGAAAACTGCCTTCTTGGTTTGACACTTTGATCAAAGCCGTCAGTTGTTGACACAACCCAGCAAGAGCAGAAGTTTGTGCCCCCAACGCAACCTCCTAAGTAGAAGTTGGCAGTGGCTTCTACTCCTAGGATTCCTTTAGAGAAGTTGGTGTCCTCCTCCTCTTCCACTTTTGCAACTAACCCTAGGAGAAGACCTGTTTCTTGCAGGGCCCCGGAGCCCCTAATATTTGTCTCACCCATCAAGAGACACCGTGGAACTGCGAGTGGGGGTGCCGAGATTTCGCAAAACTTCTCTTGCCTGCAATTAGCACCGTTCCTGACCACAAATCAGAAGAGGAAGATGATGAAGCCAACTCCTCCTCACGCCGACCTTCACCATCCTCGTTAGAGCAGAGACTTAGGATCTCCGCGGGAGATCTCTCTAGTGCCTTATTTTAGATCCTCTCCTATAGAGGTATGGCCACCGGAGCTTCGTCCCATCTCAGACCAACGCCGGGTGATGAGGAACTTCCTGCAAGAGAGGTTCAGCCCTCCAGAGGATATCAGGAACCTTCCAGATGATTCAGCAATAGGATGCTTTTAAATTACCTGGCCTAACTAGATGTCCTGCATCCATAGATGATAAGACCTTGGCATAACTCTTGGTTTTTGTTAGAAGTCGTTTAGCATATCCCACACTGATGTGCTCTGCATCTGACTTTTGAACGGCTGCTTCTTCTTTTCGATATTGAGGACATTGCCTGTTGGTTGGCTTGTGATCCTGGCTACAGTTAGTGCACCTTGTAATATTAGTGCAGGGTCCATGCTCAGGATCAGAAAAATTGTTACAGATCTTTACGTTTTTACATAACCCTAGATGGATGACCAAATATGAAACAATTGAAGCCCTGCAATGGTATCTGTTTATACAGTAATACCTTGAGGTACGAGCTTAATGCGTTCCAGGACCCGAGCTCATATGTCAATTCGCTCGTATCTCGGATCAGTTTTTCCCATATTAAATAATTAAAAAAAAATTAATCCATTCCCACCCGCTGAAAAAACACCTAAAAACAGTATATAACAGTGGAAAAACATGTTTTTAATTGTTCTAATTCACAACCTACGCTCACAAAATAACAAATACCTCTGTACTGGTAATGATCTGCAATAAAACGTGACCATTATTATGGAGTTCTTACCTTCAAGACAGACGGTAGCGGCTAGTGGCGGTGTGTGCGGCGGAGGAGGGAGAGAGAGACTTGACGGCTACTCGTTCGGTACGCTACACTTTTGTAACACTACGTAACATAACTTAAACTTTAAATTTAACTTGAATGAAATTAGCTTACTGTACACATTTAAAAATAAATGTCAATCTTACGTTACACTAAACTTAATTTTAATTTTGTTTTCATTTTCATTTTTTTACTTTCTTCTTCCGTCTTGACTCTTTTTGACTCTCTTTCACCTTCACTTTTTAAAAGGAACCTATCTAGGGATGTTTGCTTTTGTCTCCCCTTCAAAATGTTATGAAAATAACATACACAAGTGTCGTCACTAAAGGATAACGCACGACCACACCCCAACTTGTCCGGACTCCTGCCACTTCGCTAACATGTCTCTGATTTCCTTTTTTATAGCATCTTTCTGCTTGAGGATGGTACATATTGTTGATGTAATCCTCTCATCCTCTCATATTGGCGAGCCAGCTTAGTCACTCGTACACCACTGTCATGGTTTTCGATTACTTCATGCTTTATCTTGAGTGTCATCATACGCTTTTTCTTTTCACTACCCTTCTTTGCACTCGCTTGTTTTGGACCCATTGATTATTCACTTAATTCTGTACTGATTAACGTTAAAAATGCAAACACTACGGCAGATGCTCGGAGATAACTTTACGCAACGGAGATCCGGCGGGAAAGAGCGAGCGATGCTGTCCTCGTAAGCAGCCTCTTGCACACTCGGCCACATAGGGAACTGTCTCGTATCCTCGTATCTCAAATTTGTCTCGTATCTCGGGGCAAAAATTTACTCGAAACTTTCCTTGTCTCAAATTTCTCGTATGTTGAGGTATTACTGTACAGGTGAACTGGTATCCTCTCATTTTCAATGCATATAGTATATGAGAGGGTACATCATGGTCTTCAAAGGTGAAAATAATCATAGTGGTTCTGGGAATCATTTGAACCTTCCATATTTCTTTTGGGCACATATCTAATATTTCATCCTTGCTAAAGTGTTAAAAATTACTTCTCTTCCATTGCTAAAATTCAAATGGGGTTTGATATCCACCATGAGATTTTCTTCACTTCTTATATTATGTAACAAAAGATTCTGTTCTAGATCTGGCATGAATCAAGATGGATTTCTTACCAAACCTAGGAATGTTTTCACGCTCTATGGTACCTAATATCCTTTGTATTATCTCACTAAATTTAAAGTAATTAAATTCTTCTGCCTTAGATGTAGTAATTAGTCACATTGGTGGCATAGGCTCTCTTTCCAATATTGGATTTACAGTCATTGGGACAATATACATCCATGTTACCAGAAGCTGCATTGCACAGCGCTCTGGTAATCTCACAATTATTAACTTTTTTATTTTAGAAATGTCAGACTGTTTTGAAAGCCTCCTCATGATTACTGAAGGAGATCCATGCTTCCCGTTTCTTATTATTTTCTTTGAATTTCATCCTTATTTCACAAATTATACAGCATGGTTTAAAATTCAGCCATAATGATTCATAATGGAAATTTATTGGTATATCACATATGTGGATGACCTTTAATTTCCTTACATTTCCATCAAGTTTCTGAGCATTTGAAGATTGGTCCCTATTAGTTCCTTGGTCGTCAACAAAACTTTCATTAATTAGACTTGCAGAGGTTGTCAACAGTGTCAGGGGCAAGTCAGCATATCCATGGGAAGGGGTGGGTCGTTAGCAGAATCCATAAGAAAAGATGGGTAATGTTTTATTTTAATTTGTTTGATTCACCTGCTCGAGAATATCAAGGCATCACACGCCGGAAAGGAAATTTGCACTCTCCACTATCAGCACAACGAGAGTACAGTATTCCCTCGAATATCACGGTAGATAGGGACCGAGACCACCAGTGATATTAGAAAATCTGTGAAGTAGGACAAAACCATTATTTTTACCTTACAGTGAGCCCTCGTTTATCGCGGTAGATAGGTTCCAGACCCGACCGCGATGGGTAAAAATCCGCGAAGTAGTGACACCATATTTACGTATTTATTTAACATGTATATTCAGACTTTTAAAACCTTCCCTTGTACGTAGTACTGTTAACAAACTACCCTTTAATGTACAGAACACTTAATGCATGTACTACAGTACCCTAAACTAAAACAGGCACAAATATTAAAGGCGATTTTATATCATGCGTTTCCTAAACACGCCAAAAAGCACGATAAAAAATGGCAACCAATGTTTTGTTTACGTTTATCTCTGATCATAATGAAGAAACAAACGCATTTACACATCTGTGTATAGGTTAGTTTTTGCATCGATTATATTGATTATTCAGTACAGTATGTTGATTTTGTTATTACCAATGTTTTACTTAATTTTTCTTAGGACTTCCAAATGAAATGTTTTTGTTTATGACGCCGCCTGAAACGACGGCGTCATAAAGTACGCTCAGTAAACAAACGAAGGCATTTAACGCACATGATGAAAGTGATGAATAATGATATTACAGTAAAAGTTTTAGAAAATATGTTATTACAAATATTATTTACCGTATCTATATAAAATCATACATACGTAGCAAAGCAGGAAAACAATTTACGAGAGAGAGAGAGAGAGAGAGAGAGAGAGAGAGAGAGAGAGAGAGAGAGAGAGAGAGAGAGAGAGAGAGAGAGAGAGGGAGTTGTTTTACGTACGTAAATGTAAATTCTAAACAAAAAAAAAAAATAGCCCCATTTCATATAAAATAGGTTATTACAAATATTTTACTTTATCATTTACAGTACTCTGTATAATACTGTAAAGTTCAGTACAGTACAGTATGTTGTTGTTATAGTCGTGGCGATAAAATTCTCACGAAACAAAAACACGGCATTCGATTACAACAGCTGATTCATTCATTCTCTCTCTCTCTCTCCTCTCTCTCTCTCTCTCTCTCTCTCCTCTCTCTCTCTCTCTCTCTCTCTCTCTCTCTCTCTCTCTCTTTGTGTTATACAATACTTCTCTCTCTCTCTCTCTCTCTTTGTGTTATACAATACTTACATATAGATGAAGAAACTATAATTAGTTTTCTTAGTGTCAATTAAATACGAAACGAAAAAATTATGCCGAGTTTACATCCATTTCAATCGTTGCTAAAAATACGGCATCCGATTTCATCAGCAAACCACTATTTTTTGGGAAACATCATTTTATTCTAGAAAATTGCTACTCTTTAAATAGTTAATTGCACATTAAGAAAGCGTGTACTTTTGTTTTTAAATTTCGGGTGTGTTTTAAAAATCGAGTATTGTTGACTTCTTTTTGTTTTACTTTTGGCTGTGATTAGATCAGCTGACGTCTAGCTACTGCTCTTGAGAGTGTACGAATACACTAACAAAGTATCGTGTATACCATTTCTTAACTTATTCAAACCGTCTACAGTATACAGTTGATATTACATAAGCACCAATGTGTTATAACCTATAAATTTTTTTTGTTTATTACATTTAAAACAACACACACACACTCTCTCTCTCTCTCTCTCTCTCTCTCTCTCTCTCTCCTCTCTCTCTCTCTCTCTCTCTCTCTCTCTCTCTCTCTCTCTCTCTCTCTCTCTGTGGGCTACTTTTCACTACCTCCCATTCCTTACCCCTCTCTATCTCTCTAACAAATGATATCTTTGTTGCTCCTCAAAGTTTCATTTATATTGAAAATCAATCATGAATAAATTTTCCTTACTTTCTCCAATCTCGCACCATCGGTCACATCGCGGTATTTTCGAAATTTCCGGAAAATCCGCAATATATGTATATACATGCGTTATGAAAAAAACCCGCGAAGTGGTGAATCCGCGATGGTCGAACCGCGAAGTAGCGAGGGATCACTGTATTTAATTGTTTATAAGCTGTTTAAAACCATCCCTGTAATGTTTATAACCCACCCTTTACTATATTGATAATAATAGAAAGATTGTAACACTTTTTAGGTTGTACAGTACACTATTACAGTTCAGTACTGTAAATGAATACACCTGTAACACTAGAGAATTAAGCAAGTACATACATGTTAGTTAAAGTGACAATACATGTGCAATACATACATATGTAAAAAAAAATTGATTTCTAAAAAGAAATTACAAATTAAACAAATAAATAACTATTAAAATAAAATGAAATAAATAATTTAAGAAAGTAGAGAGAGAGAGAGAGAACCTTTACAATACGTACATATGCACATCGCCTTCTTGTGGTTCCTGTGGTTCCTTGGCACCATACACTTCGTAAAGTTTCCGCGCCTTTGTCTGGATCATATTTGTATCAAACGGAATATTTTTCTTTCTACAGTTGCTTATCCATATCGATAATGCCGTTTCCATCTTCACAATTGCCTTGTTCCTTTGAGTTACAACTCGCTTTTGTGTTTTATTGAAGGTTATGGCACCAGTTCTCCTAACTTTCAGAAATCAAAAATAGTTTTATTGCGTCTATATATGCATAAACATATCGTACATGCTCTCCAGAGTTTCAGCCAATTATTTTTACAAATAATGAAGATATAGCGGTCTTTAAATAATGCCGTCATCCTTACTGCATCATCTTCATGACTGAGTTTGACAGAATCGTCTTTGTGTGTTTATTTTTTGCATATACAGTATATAGCGATTTTTTCACTTATGTTTTGAAATCTTGTACGTATAGCAGAAATGGAAGGCATTGGTAGAGCGTAGGTAAACAAAATCTACTCCTAGAGAACAGCAGCCAGAGATTCCAAAGACGTATAGAAGTTATAATGCAAGTGTTAGTTTACTTGCAGTTCGTATGTACATTGTGTTTTCAAAACATCGCAGGGAACTTTATAGCAAGGTCAATGTTACCTAAGGTCATAGAAAGAACAAATAGTCAATTATTTTTTTGGGCTCAGGCCATGTCGTCCTGATGGAAGGTTCCTATAAGTAGCTTCCTAGGGTATATTTGACTACAGTGATATTCCCAGAGAATTCACCTTTAGGTGTCCAGAATTCTAACTCCTGGCGCGAATATTCTTAAAATTTCTCTTAAGGATATCGCATAATATCAGGGGACGTATATCTTGATAAGGCACATAGCAATCTTCACCCCGAATAGCGTTTTCGCTTTGAGGGGGAAAGTGGCAAAAATAGAAGGGGAGCCGTTATCAAGGTACCCTTCCTCCGTTACTACTTTGAGTATCCAGATGGCGCTTTACGTCACCGCCATGTTTCATTCCTATAAGTGTAGCGCTACAGCTCGGTGATTTTCCCTATTGCTCTTTTGTGTACGTTCTACTGTTTGGATTGATCATGCAATCTCCAGCCTCTTCTGCCTCTGGAAAGTTGAGTATTTGATCTTTACATTGTATAAATTTTAGCTTTTGCCTCACAGTGAAATTAGGTTAAATCAAGTGAGAGAGCTGAACCGGAGCTGTTATGGGTGCTGTCGTTCGTTACGCATGAGTTATTTAGTTAGCCCGAACGACTTTCCCGGTATTAATAGCATGAATATCTTGAAGCTATTCAGTCTTCATTGCTAGGAGTTAATTATATTATGCCGATTGTATTCTTGATAGTTTCGGCGATTTAGGTAACCGAACCTTGCCTGCACTAGGCTTCCTAGCCTATGCGTTTTAGTTTACTTTCATGCATGATATAATAGACATTCCTAGTGTAATTACAATTAAACGAAGCTATTTAGGCAATTTATACGTGTAAGATACATTGATTGCATATAAATATTCCTCTTCTGAGATCGTATACGAGAGAGTTTCTGCGATTAAGGTAGTCGATTCTCACCCACCACTAAGCATCTAGCCTAGTGCCTTTAGTATACTTTCATACATGTTCCCCGGTTACCCTCGTGTATCGTTTTATCAATTCAGGCAGAGATAGATATCTCCTAGAATTATTATATAAACCGATACTCGTCTCCAGTGGAGATTTAAGGGTAATCCCTCCTTCCCTCTGAGCGTAGCCTTAGGCTACAACCCTAGTTGGTCTTGCCTTGAGTAGACACTCAGGCATGACTAGGCTAGGGTTTTCTGTCTCTTCCCTTAGCCGCAGATAGCAGGGTTTGGGTTTCGGTCAGAACCTCAGAGTACTGTATATAGTCTTTTGCCGGCAGCCGGCCAGCAGGGTGAATAGTCATTCCCCTGCCAGACTAGGCTGCCGACATAGGAGGCTAGACCTCCCTAGGCCGCACTTGAAGTGGTTGTATGATGCCACCACCTTCTCCCTGCGGTCTAATAGACTAGTCCTGTGCTCGCAGACCCTAAGCTGAAGAATAGATATTCTTCTGCCGCCTAGGATGGTGCCGGCACTGGAACTCTGTTTCTCCCTTGTTGAGAGGAGGCGGCAAGTTTGCTGCTGTCCCCTTAACTGTATTGGCAGACCCTAGGCTGGAGAATAGATATTCTCCTGCCGGCTAGGATGGCGCCGATACTGAAACAGAGTTTCTTAGGGGTGTGGAAGGACCGGCAACCATGCCAGCTCCTTCCACACCTCATACAGGGCCCTTTTACCTCCCCCCTCTCCTTTAGTGATGGCCTAGCCATCGCAACCCTTTGGCCATCGTCTTACAATCCCACCGCTTGCTGGCAGGTTGTGGGGCAGGCCGGGACTCCTACATGCAGTGGCTTAGTCGCTCAGCTCTCCCTTATGGACGCAAGGCTCCGGGGAAGGCTGGGCCGGCTGCTGGCAGGAGACCCCTTTTACTGTAGTGTGTTCTTCAGTCCTCTCTTGGACTGCCATTCACATACCAGTGGCCGGCAGAGACTGGCAATGGTTTGTACTTGGTTGGAAACCTGAATGATACATTCTCCCCTTTCATTTGAACCCTCATTCAGGAGGAAGGCAGTAAGACTGAGTACTTACACCATTATTTACTATTAATACACATTCAAAAAGGTACCCTTCACTCCTTGCTTTCTCTCTCTCTATCGGCTAGTGCCGCCGGGTACTAACCTAGCCGGCAGTTGCCAGCCGGGTTGATGCTGCTGGCCACTACCCCAGCCGGTAAGGCGCCGGCTTGACCAGTGCGCTGGCAGCCGGCAGGATTAACCTTGTTGGCAGGTGCCGGCTGTGTTGATACTGCTGTCCACTACTCCAGCCGGTAAGATGCCAGCTGGACTGTGCCGCCAGGTGCTACCCTTGCCGGCAACATGCCAGCTAAAACTACAGTATATGACTATACAGTAGCCAGTATATTTGCAGTATAGATCATACTGCAGACAGAAAACTATAGTATAAATTATACAGTAGTTATTTTTTCAACATACCCTGTGTATCCATGCACAGTCTATTGTTGAGACCTATGATATATTTCTTTCCACATACTGATAGATGATCAGTGACAACTTACCCTCATCATTAAAACCTTTGGGAAGTCAGCGTTAAGTTACACTTATCTATCCTTACAGGTTAGAATTCTTCCATTGGGTTTCCTGAATAGAAAAACTCTAGGTTTTAATTTTTGGGGGAGGTCGCAGCAATTGGCTGGACAGGAAACACAAGTATGTGTCTTTCTTAATTCTTTTCTAGCTTGTCTATCCAAAGCTATATGCAAAAATGTTAATAATAATATTTGAATAGTTTATCAGGTGGGATGAACTACCGCATACTTATTTAGTTTTCCTCTCTTTACAGGAGGACCACCCCAAGTGCCTGAGAGTCTTTTGCAGCGTAAGGAACAAGAACTTCTGCGTCCATGTAGAGTGTAGGGCACACTCTCTCTGCTCCATCTCCAAGGGACCTCTAAAGTACTGGGACCCCAAGACAGCGGAGTCAAGGGATGCAGCACGGAGTAAGCTGCGCAGATGGGTTTGTGGCTTTCAGAAAAATGCCACGGGGCCTTACCTTCCGAATGAACGGATGCGTGCCTATCTGTTCCCTAAGGCAACTGCGGATGCCTTTATACCACAGCCTCAACCTGAGATCCCTTGCGTCCAGATTTCCGTAGATACGGATGTCTCTTGACGCGATGAAGGACATCCACCTAGATGAGAGGATGTCAGAGGTGTCTGAGGACACCGAGAAAGACCTTCTTGCGAAGGGTCTAGAAGAGGAATCTACCCTGGCTCCCGAGACTGAAGAGGATGACATCGAATTGGCGTCCGTTTCGTCGGTTCCAGCCCCAGAACCAGTACCCTCTACGTCTTCTGCTCCTCCATCAAACAACATGGGTAAAATTTTGGCTAGTCTCATGACCTTGATGGAGAGTCTTCATAAGCAGAACAAAGAAAGGGACGCTGAACTGATGAGAAGGATGGACCATCTCGCATCGTCCCTTGGGTCTCAGAAGAGACAACGTGAAGGATCTTCCTACTTGCTCTGAGGTGAACCCTTGGAGGCATGCAGAGTACATGCCAATTACAAATGGGAAGATCTTCATTTCAGAAAAGCTGGGGGCTGTCCTCATAGAGGATGTGGACTTTGTGGCCCAGCTTTTAGTCTTACCCAGACTGCTTCATCCGCTTGAAGGCGGAACCTGTGTCCAAGGAGGAAACAGAACCAAAAGAGGTCATAGTTCTTGACCATGATAAAGCTCAGGCTTTGCTAGCAAGTAGTCTGAAAGACAGGGGCTTCACTCATTCAAAAGTGCCAGCCCTTAGCAAGAAACACCCTTCTTTTCTTGCTCCAGCTAAACTAGCCTTTCCCTTTGCAGAAAAAGGGTTTGAGGCAGTTATGAAGGCAGTGGAAGCAGGGAAACCTTGCCCTATACTCGAGGAGTGTAGACCCTTATCCCTAGCTCTGCCTACAGACGACAAGGACTGGAAGGAAATACAACTTACCTTCTCAGTTGGGAAGTTGGAGGCGGATATTGCTGGACGCCAGTTCAGCGAAAACCTCCCTAAGCTGTCTGACTTTCTCTTGCGTAGAGAGCAAGAGACAACGGAGAGACTTGCCACATCCGTGTCCCTCCAGATTACCTTGGAGGCAATGGCAAGCGATAACAGATCCCCAGACATGCTCATGGTTGTGGCCAAATCACATTTGGCAACGCTGACCAAAGACCTATATGGCTTCGTTAGGACCAGACGTGCATGTAGGGAGTTCGTGTTTGCTTCGGCTGCAGTGAAACACGAACCCAGGAAGCCGATAGCTTCCAATATCTGGGGAAAAGACCTCTTCCCGAGTGAAGTGGTCAAAGAAGTAGTTGACAAGGTCGCCACAGAGAACAGGAATCTTCTCCAAAAGTGGGGCATGTCGGCAAAGAGGAAGTCTTCCCCGGATGAGGGTCCCCAACCAAAAAGGAAGACAAAGAGACCTAGGTTGCCCTCTCGCCCTGTCAGGAAACAGCAACAACTTCCTGCAGTTCCTATGACTGCGGTGCCCCAGATGGTGGCGCAACCCCAGCCTACCTACCAGATGGTGCCTCTGCAGCTGGTTGCCCAGTCACCAGCTTTTACTCCTGCTTATGAGAGGCAGACCACTACCTTTCGCCCTAAAGGTAGATGGTCGAAAAGGGGCTCCTCTAGACACCCCCCAAAAGGAAGAGGGGGGTAAGGGAGGACGCGTTCAAGGAGGCAAGTCCTCCAGACAGCCTAAGCAATGAGATGCCTCCGGTAGGAGGAAGACTCCAAAGATTTCAGGATCGCTGGACCTTCTATCCCTGGGCCCACAGCCTAATCAAGAATGGACTAGGTTGGAGCTGGAGGACAGCTCCACCATCATTTCCTCAATTCTTCCAACACTCCACCCCCATCCTGGAAGAATTCACCCGAGAACTCTTGAGCAAACGGGTGATAAGGAGGGCAAAGTCCATCAAATTCCAAGGAAGGCTTTTTTGTGTTCCCAAGAAGGACTCAGACAAACTCAGAGTTATTCTGGACTTGTCGCCACTAAAGAAGTTCATAGAAAACAAGAAGTTCAGGATGTTAACCCTTTAACACATAAGGACCCTGCTGCCAAAACGGGCGTACACAGTCTCGATAGACATGGCTGATGCCTATTGGCATATTCCAATCAACCGCCCACTCTCCTACCTAGGATTCAGGCTACAGAAGAAGAAATACGTCTTCAGAGCCATGCCCTTCGGACTAAATATAGCACCAAGGATTTTTACAAAGCTTGCAGATGCAGTCGTTCAACAACTATGCCTAGAAGGTGTCCAGGTGGTGGCCTACCTTGATGACTGGCTGGTTTGGGCAGCGTCCGAGACGGAGTGCATGCAAGCATCCATGAAAGTGATCCAGTTCCTGGAACATCT
The DNA here is from genome assembly GCF_036898095.1 of Palaemon carinicauda. NCBI lineage: Eukaryota > Metazoa > Arthropoda > Malacostraca > Decapoda > Palaemonidae > Palaemon > Palaemon carinicauda. The sequence goes on along the minus strand of NC_090733.1, from coordinate 104,830,528 downwards.
GGGATTCAAGATCAACATCAAGAAGTCTCGATTATCTCCAGCTCAGGAGTTTCAATGGCTAGGAATACATTGGAACTTAAAATCACACCATCTCTCCATTCCCCCAGGGAAAAGGAGAGAGATAGTGGGATCTGTCAAGAGACTACTGAAATCTGACAGGATATCAAGACGCCAACAGGAGAGAGTACTGGGTTCTCTTCAGTTTGTATCAGTGGCAGACCCGGTGCTAAGAGCACAGCTAAAAGATGCATCAGGAGTCTGGAGAAGATACGCATCAAACGCTCGAAGAGATCTAAGAAGACCGATACCGACTCGACTACGATCACTTCTTAAGCTATGGTCGAAGGCCAAGAACCTGAAGAGGTCCGTGCCCTTACAACTATCTCTACCTTCAGTCATCATCCACACGGACACATCAAAGGAAGGATGGGGAGGTCACTCTCACCAACAGAAAGTCCAAGGGACTTGGTCCTCTCTATTCAAGACCTTCCACATCAACGTTTTGGAAGCCATGGCAGTCTTTCTCACGCCGAAGAAACTGTCTCCTCGCCATTCAGTCCACATAAGACTGATTCTGGACAGCGAGGTGATAGTGAGATGTTTGAATCGTCAGGGTTCGAGATCACCCCAAATCAACCAAGTGATGTTGACCATCTTCCGCTTAGCGGAAAACAAGAGATGGCATCTATCAGCAGTTCACCTTCAAGGGTTCTGCAATGTGACAGCGGACGCTCTATCCAGGCTCTCGCCGATAAGAGTCAGAATGGTCCCTAGACGCAGGATCATTCTCCTTCATCTTACGTCAAGTCCCAGAACTGCAGATCGACCTCTTTGCGACGAGTGACAACAAGAAACTACCTCGTTATATGGCCCCATACGAGGACCCTCTAGCGGAAGCGGTGGACGCCATGTCCCTCGACTGGAACAGATGGAACTGGATTTACCTGTTCCCTCCAACCAACCTCCTATTGAAGGTTCTCAACAAGCTGAGATCTTTTCAGGGAACGGCAGCTCTAGTGGCTCCCAAGTGGCCAAAGAGCAATTGGTTCCCTCTGGTATTGGAACTGAAGCTGAGGCTGGTCCCTCTGTTGGACCCAGTACTGACTCAACAAATACAGAAATCGACTGTCTTCGCTTCATCACAGAAAACCCAAAACCTTCATCTCATGATTTTCTCTCCTTAGCAGTTAAGAAAGGGTTTGGGATCTCGAGAGACAGTATAGACTTCTTAGAAGAATATAAGTCTAAGTCTACTAGAAGACAATATGAGAACTCTTAGAAGAAGTGGGTTGCTTTCGTCAAGGCAAAGGGACCAAAAGAAATCTCAACAGATTTCTGTTTATCCTTCTTTATTCACCTTCATGAACAAGGTTTAGCAGCCAATACAATAACAACGTGTAAATCAGGCTTGACTAGACCTCTGCTATACGCCTTCCAAGTAGACTTATCCAATGAAATCTTTAACAAGATCCCTAAGGCTTGTGCTAGACTTAGGCCTGCAGCACCTCCGAAGCCTATTTCATGATCTTTGGATAAGGTCCTACACTTTGCTTCAACAGTGAACAATGAGGATTGCTCTCTGAAAGACTTAACCCTGAAAGTTATATTCTTGTTTGCTCTAGCCTCGGGTGCCAGAATTAGAGAAATAGTGGCCCTTTCTAGAGATGAGGGCCATATTCATTTCACAGAAGCGGGAAAACTGAATCTTTTTCCTGACCAAAAGGTGGGGTCCCTGGAGAATCTGCCCTCTGAAGGAAGATGTCTCGCTGTGTCCAGTAGAGTGTCTAAAGGTCTATCTTCATAGAACTTCAGACTTCAGGGGAGGACAGCTCTTTAAAGGAGAAACCTCAGGGTCAAACCTATCCCTAAAACAACTAAGGGCGAAGATCACCTATTTCATTCGCAGAGCGGATCCTGACAGTACACCCACAGGTCATGATCCCAGGAAAATTGCTTCGTCATTGAATTTTTTCCAAAACATGGACTTTGAGCACCTTCGCTCATATACTGGATGGAAGTCATCCAGAGTGTTCTTTAAGCACTATGCGAAGCAAGTGCAAGAGTTGAAACGCTATGTGGTGGTAGTGTCCTGAAACCTGTCATCTAGTGCTACGAGGAACACTGAACTGATTGGGACTGTTAAAGTACGGGTGAAGGTGTTGACACTTCACAGTGCAATACTTAAAGATAAGTGTCACAAAGGTGGCACTATGGACTGTTCTAGCTATTAAAGGTGAAGAAACATAGAGACAACACTTGTGCCGTGTGTTTGTACACAGTGTGAAGAAACAATCATTATCACAGAAATGTACATTAGAAAATTTAATAAATTTTCAGTTTTTGTGGCACTAATAACCTTTTCCCTTTTAGGTGAAATAATCATTTCTGGTCTTGATTGTAATATACATGTTTCTTATTGCATTCATTAACATTATGTTAACCTTATGTTATGGATGTTGATTTTGCTGGTTATTTATTACCAATAAATATTTTATGGGTATTTGCATCTTATTTTGCCCCAAATCTGATTCAATAAAGATATGCTAGAGTATTATTTTCTTTTAATAATCTGCATATGTATATATGAACAAATAGTTAGTTATTACCTTTGTTCTGATATGAGTACAACCTTTCTCTGCCTACACATACAGGGAGACCTGTATGCCTTTGATGCTATGTTTGATCATATGGTATATGCAAACCTTTGTTCCTACATGAGTACAAGCTTTGCCTGGCTACGCATACAGCAAATCCTGTATGCTCTGGATGCTATGTTGGCTCATATGGTATATGCAAACCTTTGTTTGTATTCGAGTACAAACTTTACCTGGCTTTGCATACAGCGAGACCTGTATGCTCTTGATGCTATGTTTGTTCATATGATTTATGCAAACCACGAGACTCTTTCCTAAGTCTAGTATGACTCTTCCCTGCAGGGGCCAGGAAGCACTAACATGGTTTATGATTAGAAGTAATGACGTATAATGCTAACGTCATATGTCTCTATGGTCTGGATGACCAAGGAAGTATTGTCCTGAGGTTAAGGCACATTTGGAAAATCCACAGATACAGTACTTTCTAAATAATGCTCTGGTAACCTTCCATCAGGACGTCATGGCCTGAGCCCAAAATACGGATTTTGAACGAAGCGAAAAATCTATTTTTGGGTGAGATAGCCATGTCGTCCTGGTGGACCCGCCCTCCTTTTCTAGAGAAAAGGCCTTGGCAGGATCCCTCCCGAAACTACTATATCTGTAGCACCTTGCTCAACGCTACAAGGATTAAAACATGGCGGCGACGTACAGCGCCATCTGAATACTCAAAGTAGTAACAGAGGAAGGGTACCTTGATAACGGCTCCCCTTTTATTTTTGCCACTTTCCCCCTCGAAGCGAAAACGCTATTCGGGGTGAAGATTACTGTGTCGTATCAAGATATATGTCCCCTGATATTATGCGATATCCTTAAGAGAAATTTTAAGGATATTCGTGCCAGGAGTTAGACTTCTGGAGACCTAAAGGTAAATTCTCTGGGAATATCACTGTAGTCAAATATACCCTAGGAAGCTACTTATAGGAACCTTCCATCAGGACGACATGGCTATCTCACCCATAAAATAGATTTTTCGCTTCGCTCTAAATCCGTTTTATGAATAATGGAGATATAGCGGTCTTTAAATGATGACGTCATCCTCACTGCGTCGTCTGCATGACTGAGTTTGACAATAGTCTGTGTTTATTTTTGCTGCTCTCTCTCTCTCTCTCTCTCTCTCTCTCTCTCTCTCTCTCTCTCTCTCTCTCTCTCTCTCTCTCTCTCTCTCTCTCTCAATTTGGACTGCCATCTATATCAACCAAACGCTATCACTCCAAAGTTAATTCTCTCAGTATACTGTAACATGATTAATGATTTCTCTCTCTCTCTCTCTCTCTCTCTCTCTCTCTCTCTCTCTCTCTCTCTCTCTCTCTCTCTCTCTCTCTCGTTTCGAAATCTCGTACTTCTGGCAGAAATGAAAGCCATTGGTAGAGGGTAGGTAAATGAAGACTACCAGCTATGAGAACAGTAGCCAGAGTTTCCAATGACGTATGTAAGTTATAATGCTTGTGTTTGTTTACTTGCAGTTCGTATGTACATGCGTTTCACAACGTCCTCAGGAACTTTATAGCAAGGCGTATGTTACCTAAGGTCTTAGAAAGAACAAAAGTAAGCAGAGAACATAATGTTATATTGATTTCTTTAAGAAAGGCAATGAAAATTTGTTACAAATCTTTGGGAGCTCATAACTCAAAAACATACTTATTCACACTTAAGGTACATTTTTCTCACGTATTTATTGTACAATTTTAGAGAGAAAGGTACTATTGAAAAGAGGAATGAAAGACACGATTCTGTCAATCGGAATTTTGATTTTGATTATACTTTCTTTTTCACGATTATTTTGCATCTAGACGAGGAAAAAAGTAAAAATTCGTAAAAAAAAAAAAAAAAAAAAAGGAAAATTGGTTTTTAAGTGTATTTTTTAAATATAGGTTATTATACTTAACCCTTTTACCCCCAAAGGACGTACTGGTACGTTTCACAAAATCCATCCCTTTACCCCCATGGACGTACCGGTACGTCCTTGCAAAAAAATGCTATAAAATTTTTTTTTTCATATTTTTGATAATTTTTTGAGGATTTTAAAGCAATTTAAAAAATATATACTGCAAAATGTGCTGGGAAAAAAATAACCCCCTGGGGGTTAAGGGTTGGAAATTTCCAAATAGCCTGGGGGTAAAAGGGTTAAATAATTTTTTTATACATTTTATTACTGTTTTATTCTTCCTATGATATAAATATATATATTTATAATACACAATTTTTTATATTTTAATTATTTTTGATATTTAAATGTTCCGACACAGAGACTTACCTCGAAACACTTTCTTAGGAGTTACTGGAACGGTTTCATTGTAGTGAATTACATGGCAATGTAACCTAGGAAAAAAACTACTGTTTCTAATAGAAAAAATTACGCTCTCTTGGAAAATGACACTCGTTCCAGTCGCAAATTAATAGTTTCAGAAATATATATACATCTATATCCTCCTATGATGGGGGACCCCCAGTGGGAACTCGGGGTTTTGGGTTGGGAAAACATACTGGGGAATCGATATATAAACGTAAAACAAGCCTTTTCTTCTCTATACATTACCTTCTTGAAATTATAATAACCGGAGGAAAATACAAAACAGTATATCTGGATAAACTTTGGAGGTGCCGTTACAAAGATTGTGTCATGAAAAAATACAGTAACCAGTACTGCCAGACAGTACTACATAGGACCCTTCTCTCTGGTTACGGTTCTTTCCCTTTGCCTACAAAGACACCGAATAGTCTGGCCTATTCTTTACAGATTCCCCTCTGTCCTCATACACCTGACAACACTGAGATTGCCAAACAATTCTTCTTCACACAAGGGGTTAACTACTGCACTGTAATTGTTCAGTGGCTACTTTCCTCTTGGTAAGGGTAGAAGAGACTCTTCAGCTATGGTAAGCAGCTCTTCTAGGAGAAGGACACTCCAAAATCAAACCATTGTTCTCTAGTCTTGGGCAGTGCCATAACCTCTGTACCATGGTCTTCCACCGTCCTGGGTTAGAGTTCTCTTGCTTGAGGGTACACTCGGGCACACTTCTATACTAGTTTCTCTTCCTCTTGTTTTGTTAAAGTTTTTTTTTATAGTTTTTATAGGAAATATTTATTTTAATGTTGTTACTATACTTAAAATATTTTACTTTTCTTTATTTCCTTTCCTCACTGGGCTATTTTCCCTGTTGGGGCCCCTGGGCTTATAGCATCCTGCTTTTCCAACTAGGGTTGTAGCTTAGCATTTTATAATAATAATAATAATAATAATAATAAATGTTATTTTGTGACCTGTCATACTACTAGGCTAGGTTAGGTGGGTTTGTTAGGTTCTGTGCCCTTTTTGTACCTTTTACATATTGAGTGAAACTTATATGGAGAAATTATTTAAAATACATATGGAAATATCTATCATTACCATCTTTAGTAATGTCAGCGTGCCGTTGGTAACTCTGTGTACCATACGTCAACGTTGGTAACACACTGTATTATTGGTAACGTTACTAATGTTATCGTTCGTTCGTAAGAGAAGTGACACCGTGCAACTCAAAGTTATCCGAATTGGTTGATCTGTTTGTTTCCGATTGAAATGAACATCAAATTCGCTTAATTCACGTTATTTACTATAGGAAAACAATTATATTTCGTTTCCCCAGTATGTTTTCCCCACCCAAAACCCCGAGTTCCCGCTGGGGGTCCCCCATTATCGTAGGATATAGATGTATATATATTTCTGAAACTATTCATTTGCGACGGAAACGAGTGTCATTTTTTAAGAGATCGTAATTTTTTCTATAAGAAACAGTAGTTTTTTCCTAGGTTACATTGCCATGTAATTCACTACAAAAATACCACTGGAACCTCCTCTCAAACGACCAGAGTTTTTTGTAGTTTACCCTACTCCCATTTTCTATAGTGGTAGTCCTAGCGAGGGAAAACGTGCCCTGAGGGAAAACCAAGGTAGGCCAGCTGCTTCCCAGGTCGCACCTCTTCAGTAAGTTTTCTGGTCGCGTCGTGTTATCACACGCCACTCCTCAATTGTCAGTGCGACCCCCTTTGTGTTCATCACCACGGGGTTACCACATGGACTTTACTTTCTTTACGAGTGATTAGTGCTATTGATGTGTGCTTTTACTTTCGTTCTTCCGTGCTTTTATTGGCGTTTTAGTGCGTTCTTTCCTTTGTGCTTGTGTCTAGCGAGCTTTGTGTTGTGCTATGGAGCATGCTCGCCGTTGTCCTGGGCTTAGAGCCGGGAAATCGTGTGGGGCTTTCTTGTCGAAGCCCGATGTGGATCCCCATTCTTTGTGTACCTCGTGTAGAGGTAAAGCGTGTTCGCCTTCGGACACGTGTCCGGGATGTGATGGCTGGAGCGAGGTTCAATGGGTGAAATTTGGAACAAAGAAGAAGAAGGCTACGAAGCGATCTCCAAGGAAAACAAGTTTGTCTTCTCCTGCGACGTCTGCGGCCTTCTTCTTCTCCTACCCAGAGTAGGGGACGAGGTAAGTTGTTGAAAGGGAAAAAGTTGGTGCCTCTTTCCCAGGGGATTGATGTTGCGGGTGATTCTTCTGTGTTCATGGCGGATCAGGTGCCTGTAAGTGTGTTTAGTGGGGGTCCGAGGGACGTTGCTCTCTCACATGGGGAGCGCGTCTCGGTGGAGGACCCAATGTGGAATAATATTGTGCCTTTTTCGTCGCCAGATTCTACCAACGGCACCTTCCGCAGCCGAAGCGCCTGAGACATCCACCCAGGAATCTGGCGACGAAAAAGGCACATTATTATTCCACATGGGGTCCTCCACCGAGACGCGCTCCCCACGTGCGATAGCAACGTCTCTCGGACCCCCACTAAACACACTTACAGGCACCTGATCCGCCATGAACATAGAAGAATCACCCGCAACATCAATCCCCTGGGAAAGAGGCACCAACTTTTTCCCTTTCAACGACTTACCTCGTCCCCTACTCTGGGTAGGAGAAGAAGAAGGAACCTTACATGATCCCTCGGCCGCAGACGTCGCAGGGGAAGACAAACTTGTCTTCCTTGGAGATCGCTTCGTAGCCTTCTTCTTTGTTCCAAATTTCACCCATTGGACCTCGCTCCAGCCATCACATCCCGGACACGTGTCCGAAGGCGAACACGCTTTACCTCTACACGAGGTACACAAAGAATGGGGATCCACATCGGGCTTCGACAAGAAAGCCCCACACGATTTCCCGGCTCTAGGCCCAGGACAACGGCGCGCATGCTCCATAGCACAACACAAAGCTCGCTAGACACAAGCACAAAGGAAAGAACGCACTAAAACGCCAATAAAAGCACGGAAGAACGAAAGTAAAAGCACACATCAATAGCACTAATCACTCGTAAAGAAAGTAAAGTCCATGTGGTAACCACGTGGTGATGAACACAAAGGGGGTCGCACTGAGAATTGAGGAGCGGCGTGTGATAACACGACGCGACCAGAAAACTTACTGAAGAGGTGCGACCTGGGAAGCAGCTGGCCTACCTTGGTTTACCCTCAGGGCACGTTTTCCCTCGCTAGGACTACCACTATAGAAAATGGGAGTAGGGTAAACTACACAAAACTCTGGTCGTTTGAGAGGAGGTTCCAGTAACTCCTAAGAAAGTGTTTCTCGGTAAGTATGTTAGGAAAAATACAAATTACTAAAAATTTGTGATATTTTAAATATTCGATTATCACGGTTTTTAATGGATTTATGGTGGAAATCCGCTATATTAATTTATTGAAAAACCTGTGAAGTAGCGAATCCGTGATAATTGAACCGTGAAGTAGTGAGGGGTTACTGTATAGTTCCCAGATGGTCCACTCCATACCCTACCTGAAGGATAGCATCACCACAGATACAGTTTAGAGGCACAGGTGTAAGCTGAATCCGCTTGTTAGGACTGAGACCAAGAAACTATGGAATCATTCTCCCCATGTCTGTAATATGGGCTTCCGGCTAGAAGCCAAGAGTCCCATCCCAAGCATTGGATCCCCCTGGATTCCGAAGACCCAACCCTTGAGAATAGTTCCGCCAAAAAGGCCAAACCATCTTCGGGATGGCCGAGATAACCCAATACTCACATATAGCTTTGAATGCAAATACCTCCCAGCCTCTCGTTGGTTGAGTCTGTTAGGTCACCTAACCTCTCTCCTCCATCTAGTTCCAAACGGCCACCTCAGGATAAGATCTCTGCAATGGCAGCTAAAGTCTTTGTGGAAACAATACTCAGAACCATAAAACTCAGGAACAGTTGACGGACTTGAGTTGGTGGATGGCAGATGAAAACCTTTGCAGGGGTCAAGATCTTCTCATCCCTCTAGACTTGATGCTCTTCACAGATGCATTAAAGGGGGTGGGTAGGTGGGTGGGGGGGGGGGGGGCGGCCTCACTTGCTGCATCACATTATCTCTGGGCTTTGGCCAGAGTCAGAAAGGTACCAGCACATAAATCTCCTAGAGATAAGAGCAGCAGTTCCAACAGTTTCTGGCAGGTCACTCTGTGGTATTGATGAGCGACAACCCTACAATAGTGGCTTACATGAACAAACAAGGCGGTACCTTTTCACAGCCTCTATGTCATCTTGCAGTAAAGATCCTCAGATGGTCAGAAGAACATTCATTGTCCCTATCGGCTTGCTCCATTCTAGGCAAGAGGAATGTGCTTGCGGACAATCTGAGCAGAGCGACTTAGATAGTAGGCTCCGAATGGTCTTTGAATCGTCAGATAGCCAATAAAGTCCTGACTTTGTGGAGTTCCCCGACTGTAGATCTATTTGCAACATCTCTAAACAGCAAGGTTCTGCTGTATTGTTCTCCAGTCCCAGACCCTCAGGCTCTATGGCAAGATGCATTTCAACAACAGTGGGACAACATCGACGTGTACGCCTTTCCCCCATTTTGTCTGATGAGAAGACTGTTCAACACGACCAGAGCGTCCGAAGATCTAATGATGACCCTTGTAACTCTACTATGGCATCGTGCAGAGGGGTTCCTGGACCTCCTGCAACCTCTAGTAGATCTACCGAGAGAGCTTCCTCCACAACCAGATGTACTCAAACAACCACACGCAAACATCTGCCACAGAACTGTGCAGTCGCTTCGACTTCATGCCTGGAGACTATCCAGCGTCTCCTCTCTCAGAAGGGCTTTTTACGACAAGTTGCAGAGAGAATGTCCAGCTACTTACACAAGTCCTTGGCCTCAGTCTACCAGGCAAAATTGAGAGTTCTGTGGTTGGTGGCATGGAAGGAATATCTCTCCACGCAATGCCACTATACCAGTAATAGCAAAGTTCCTTGTATACCTTCGGGAGGTTAAGCTTCTTTCAGTCTCGCGGTGAAAGGCTATCGCTCAGCCTTAAGCTTCGCCTTTAAGCTGAAAGGAGTTGACCTTTCCTCTTTGTTGGAGCTTTTTTTTACTCATACGGAGTTATGAGATCCCATGTCCTCAGTCAGAAATTAGGCCGCCTCCTTGGAACGTGGTTCGCATCTTGAGATCCTGTAAAGTACCTCCCTACGAACCATTACGCCATGCAACTGACCGAAACCTCACCTTGAAGACAGCGTTCCTGCTCACTTTAGCCTTGGCAAAGAGAGTCACTGAACGTCATGGCCTCTTGTATGACATTGCCCATTCAAGGGGATGGGGGGAAAGTGACACTCAGCTTCCTCCCTGAGTTTATTGCTAAGACTCAAAATCCGGGGATATTGGACCCTAGATCAGTTGTTACTATGCCCAGTTGGGAGTTTGAGATACTATCTTAAACGCATTGCAGCAACATCGCCCCGACTAACACCTCTGTTCGTTAGCTCTGGTAGGGTAAAGAGGAGGATCACTAAGAACACTGTCTCCTCCTGGATTCGCCAGGTGAACAAAAGAGTCTTGGCTACCGATCCTCCTGTGGCTTGGACTTAGAGCCCATGACGTCAATGGCATTAGTACGTCCTTGGCATTTAAATGGAACTTTTCCTTGTTGCAAGTACTACAAGCAGGTATGTGGAAGATACAAAATACCTTCACAGCCCATTATCTAAAAGACATGATCCACAGGACACTTGATACTTTTACTATCGGTCCTGTGATGGCTGCTCAACAAGTGGTTAAAGATACCTCAGGCTCCTTGATGGATAAGTAGCAGTTGTTTGAAGGCATTGATTACCTGGGCTAAGACTGGAATGGAGGGGAATATGTCTGGCTTTTCCTTTCTTCATATTCCCCTCCCTGGGGGTACAGCACCATGTGTCCCTCTGCAAGCTGGCTTCAACCACTGCAGGTAATTATCACCTCACTTGTGTAGCCTAGTATAAGTCATAAATTTATATACTGTCCACGTCCCCATTTTTTTGTGCGAGGTAATGTCCTCATAAAAGATAACTAACTCTCATTACATTGAATTGCTCAGGCCACTACTATCCTCACTTTGTATATTTTAACGAGGTGTTAAAGTTTTCCCTAGACCATATACTGTACTAAGTAAAACCAGGTCAATGTCCATGCCAGAATTAGGACTTCCACTCACCTAAGAATGAGTCATTCAAATAAATAACAGAAGGTTTGTTAGTATGGGAAGAAATGACAAATTCATAAATAATTTGTATTTTTCAATATTAATCTTACCCGATAATCATGTAGCTGTCAACTCCGTTGCCCGACAGAATTCTACGGAAGGGATACGCCAGCGATCGCTATACAAGAGGGGGGTGTACTCACAAGCGCCACCTGTGGCCAGGTACTGCAGTACTTCTTGTTGACACCACCTCAATTTTTCCTCTGTCGTGCCTCCGGCTAGACCTACATGGATACGCTGTTGATTCTGGAGTTTTTGCTCACGATTTGGTGATGTATTTGCTCTAGATTTTAGCTTTCGCTATTCAGGAAGTTTTATTATTAGCTTAGCTAGCTTTTGGAATTAATTTGATTAATTATGGTGACGAAGAGAGTATGAACTCTCTTTCACTTTTAAATGGCCGACCCTTCCCTTAGACGGAAGTGTTGGTGTCTAAGAGAGTATAGACTCTCTTTCTTAATTTTGCTTAACAAAAGTTATAGATTTTATTTTATATCTCTCCGCCTTTTATAGGCCTCTTCGATTAACTTCCTTTTTTATAAACTTATTAAAATTAATTTTTATATTTGTTTATATTCGACCTTTCCTAATAGTAGGCGGTCTTTTCTTGTACCGAAGTTAATTAACATTGAGCCCGTCATTTCGGTTTTACCTGTTAACATATTATACTATTTTAATGTTTTTGAAAGAATTTCTTTGATAGTCTCGTACTGTTTTCAAAGTTGAACTAACGTTTTGTTTTGTCTCTGCAGTTGTTGACGTTCAGAACGTTCAACTTGCGCTCTATCGTTACGATAGAGAGAGAATTTTCACGGTGTCACGTTGCAGTAAGAGTAAACCGTTTCTAGCGTTTTGTTCATTCTTTCTTAGCTTAATGGTTTTAATTCTAATAAAGGAACTTTTTATTTGGGAAATCTTTCAGTTTTTTTCCTTTAACAATAATATGTTTTAACGATATATATGATTGGGCTCTTCTCTCAGGTTCTAAGTCAAGAGAGAGAGAGAGAGAGAGATAGAGACGGAGGGAGAGAGAGGAGGATAAACGTTTCGTTCAAGCGAGTAACGTTGTTATCGTTTTTGCTCTTCTCCCTAGTCTCTTTAGGGGAAGAAGGTAAACGTTTCTAGAGTTTTATTCTTGTTCTCAAGCTTTATGCGGTGAGAGATTTTAAACGTAGTTTATTTGATCTAGTGTTTAGTCTCTTTCCAGCCACTGAATTATTTATCTTTCATTAGATTTTTTCTGTTACATTGTAATTCTGTTTTCGCAATTATTAACTTTTAAGGAAGGATAGAATTGCGTGTTTCAGGTACAAACCACTTAAAGTTTCGAGTTCAGTGAAATAAGTGCAAACAGAAAATCAAAAGTGATAAGTGATAAGCGCAAAGTGTTACAGTGTTGCGTTCGAAGGTTCGTCTGTTCGTGCCAGTTGTTCGCCTAGTCTGGGACCTCTTACAAGCTCCCAAGCCCAGGGGAGAAGTAATGTCGAAGGACTTATGGGTTCAGCAGGCCTTGATCGACGAACAGACGTTTTCCCTCCGTGGTTTCGGGTGTATCTACACACGTTGCCGACGTGATCACCCCACCCACACAAAGACGAGAGAGCCCTTTCTTTCCTCGTCTGCGGTAGAGGTTTCTCGCAGAAACCATGGACCAATCTTGCAGCTTTTAAGTGCAAGTCGGTCCCTTCCGCACAAGTCCAACTCCTAGGTGTAGCCATTAGCCCTGGGTCAGTTCGGACTTGCTGCAGTACGACAACTGCACACCTCCCAGAGAGGCAAGGTGGTATCGCAACAGGCAGTAGCTCCGTCTGTTGCCGCACCAGCTGTTTTAGACCCTCAGTCTCAACGGACAGTAGCTCCGTTTGTTGTTGTCTTTCTTAAACTCTAGTGGTCTTTGCTGCAGTCAATGCAGTCTCAGCTTGCGGTGTTGATGCAGGAGTTTCAGGCAGAGGAGGTTAATACACCTCCTCCTGCGAACGCTCCTCCTCCTCTGCGCAGTACAATCTGCCAGACGTATGAGGTTGAGGTTCCTCAGGCTACCTCCATGCGTGAGCTGCCGCGTTGGGAGTTGCCAGTTACCAGCGTTGTGCAGCAACCTCCACCTTCCTTGAGGCAGGAATCTCTTACCACGCTACAACCTCCTCAACAATGGGGACAGGAGTCTTATGCCTTACAACCTCCTCTTCCTTTGAGGCAAGAGTTTCTTGCAGTAAGACCATCCTCGAGGCAGCAACCTCTTGAGGTACGACAACCTCTACCATCCTTGAGGCAGCCACCTCAGCTCTCGCAGCTACAACCTCAACTCTCGAGGCAAGCTCCTCAAGAACCTCAACTCGTGAGACAGGAGTCGCGTTCTGCGCAGCCGCCACCTCAACTCTCGCAGCTCACACCTCAAGAACCTCAACTCGTGAGTCAAGAGCCTCTCTCTGCGCAGCCACCTCAACCCTTGAGGCAAGCGCAACTCTTGAGGCAGGAACCTCATGCTATGAGTCAGCCACCTCAACGCATGCATCTGCCACTTTCTCCTCAGCTTGAGCCTCTTCCCATTCAACTTTGAAATAACAAATGACAATAATAACACCTCATTACTTTCATAACTTGCATTTGTAAAACATATACATGTATGCCTACACAAACATTATGATAATGGAGGTTATTCGTTTTACTTAAAAAAAAAAATATATATGTATTCCTTGCAATATATTTTTAACAAAATCGCAAAAATATGGCAAAAATATCTTCAAAACAAAAATGAATCATGAGTTATGAATATAATGTAAATATTATGTTGATATTAAAACCCCATGCAAGCATGCATGAAGTAATGCAGTGTTGCCAACAGGGCGAGTTTCCCTTTCCTGAGGTGTAGTAGATTATAGTACGTATATTTAGTGCAGCTTAATTCTACGATTATCATGCCGGCTATCAAATTCATCAACAAAACAGTCTAAATCAATTCCCTCGGCACGTGCACTTTCAATGGACAGTAATGCGATATTACTCAATCTAGCACTGGTCATGGAATTTCTGAGAAATGTTACACGCCATGCAACATGCTCTGCTTACCTTACAGCATGCTCTACATACAGCATGCTCTGCATACAGCATGCTCTGCATACCTTACCGCATGCTTCTCAGTCACACATCTTTGGTTGTTGCCAACTCACTAGACTGTCAAGCAGTTTCATAACGTTGCCTTCTAGTCTGCTGCTTTTGCACCAGTGAAACCCTCACTGAGAGAACTTAGCTTTTCTCGGATATGGTCCCTGTAGATGAGAAAGTGCTTTTCTCCCTCCTTCTGATATTCCCTTGAGGACTCTGTCATTTGGAGAGGAGCCTTTAGCTGCGTAGCCTCCTATGGACTTTTATTTAAGCATAACATGCTTCCAGGGAAGGTAATGGTTCCACTTCAGTCGCTAACCCCGTCTGTTACCACACCTGCTCCCATAGACCTTGAGCTGTGTTGCAAGACATGCAGTCCAAGCTTAGTCCTTGTTAGAGGATTTTTTGTTTACGGAGTCAGTGTGTCACTGGGAAGACGTTCAACAACCAGCAGAAGTGACTTGTTGTGACGCAGTGCGGCAACCTCAGCAACCCGATAAGGAGTTGTCTGTACGACCCAGACAGTCTAGACAGCTTCGGGTTGTCACTGTACTTCCTCGCTTCCCCATGGTTGACAGTTCACAGACTGTGCAGCAGTACCATGATCTTGTGTCCGGCTCCGTCAGACGACTGGCTTTTAAGAGCTCCCACAAGTCGTCGCTGTCTGGAGATTCTCAGATGGACTATGGATCTGACCAAGGAACTGGGCCTCCTGGTCAATTTTGAGGAGTCCCAGCTCGTCCCATCCCAGACCATTGTCTACCTGGGTATGGATCTTCAGAGTCGAGCTTTTCGGGCTTTTCCGTCGGCCCCAAGGATCTTCCAAGCCCTAGAATGCATCCAGAGCATGCTGAGAAGGAACCGATGCTCAGTCAGGTAGTGGATGAGTCTAACAGGGACACTTTCATCGCTGGCCCTGTTCATCGTGTTAGGGAGACTCCACCTCCGCCCCCTTCAGTATCATCTAGCTGCTCACTGGATAAAGGACATGACGCTAGAGACGGTCTCAGTTCCTGTTTCCGAAGAGAGGAGGTCTACTCTCGCGTGGTGTAAGAACAGCTTTCTTCTCAAGGAAGTCTACCTTTGGCTGTTCAGAAACCCGTCCGCCGTCTCCTCTCGGACGCATCAGACACGGGCTGGGGTGCGACTTTGGACGGACAGGAATGCTCGGGAACATGGAATCAGGAGCAAAGGACACTTCACATCAATTGCAAGGAGTTGTTGGCGGTTCTTCTGGCCTTGATAAACTTCAAGTCCCTCCAGCTTAACAAGGTGGTGGAGGTGGACTCTGACAACACCACAGCCCTGGCTTACATCTCCAAGCAGGGAGGGACTCTTTCGTGGAAGTTGTTCTAGATCGCAAGGGACCTCCTCATCTGGTCAAAAGATCGAAAGCTCACGCTGGTAACGAGGTTCATTCAGGGCGGTATGAATGTCATGGCAGATCGCCTCAGCCGGAAGGGTCAGGTCATCCCCACAGAGTGGACCCTTCACAAGAATGTTTGCAGCAGACTTTGGGCCCTGTGGGGTCAGCCAACCATAGATCTGTTCGCTACCTCGATAACCTAGAGACTCCTGTTGTATTGTTCTCCGATTCCAGACCCAGCAGCAGTTCACGTGGATGCTTTTCTGCTGGATTGGTCCCATCTCGACCTGTATGCATTCCCGCCGTTCAAGATTGTCAACAGGGTACTTCAGAAGTTCTCCTCTCGCAAAGGGACACGGCTGACGTTGGTTGGCTCCGCTCTGTCCCGCGAGAGAATGGTTCATAGAGGTACTGCAATGGCTGGTCGACATTCCCAGGACTCTTCCTCTAGGAGTGAACCTTCTACGTCAACCTCACGTAAAGAAGGTACACCCAAACCTCCACACTCTTCGTCTGACTGCCTTCAGACTTTCGAAAGACTCTCAAGAGCTAGGGGCTTTTCGAAGGAGGCAGCCAGAGCGATTGTCAGAGCAAGGAGAACATCCACTCTCAGAGTCTATCAGTCTCAAGGGGAAGTCTTCCGAAGCTGGTACAAGACCAATGCAGTTTCCTCAACCAGTACCACTGTAACCCAGATTGCTGACTTCCTGTTACATCTAAGGAAAGTAAGATCCCTTTCAGCTCCTACGATCAAGGGTTACAGAAGTATGTTACCAGCGGTTTTCCGCCACAGAGGCTTGGATCTTTCCACCAACAAAGATCTACAGGACCTCCCTAGGTCTTTTGAGACCTCAAAGGAACGTCGGTTGTCCACTCCAGGCTGGAATCTAGACGTGGTCCTAAGGTTCCTTATGTCATCAAGATTTGAACCTCTCCAATCAGCCTCTTTTTAAGACCTCACATTAAAAACTCTTTTCCTCGTGTGCTTGACAACAGCTAAAAGAGTAAGTGAGATCCACGCCTTCAGCAGGATCATAGTTTTCACATCTGAAACGGCTACATGTTCCTTGCAGCTCGGTTTTTGCTAAACGAGCTTCCTTCACGTCCTTGGCCTAAGTCGTTCGAGATCCCAAGCCTGTCCAACTTGGTGGGTAATGAACTGGAGAGAGTACTTTGCCCAGTTAGAGCTCTTAGGTACTATCTAAAAAGGTCTTAACCTTTACGAGGACAATCAGAAGCCTTATGGTGTGCTATCAAGAAGCCTTCTTTTCCAAGGTCTAAGAACTCAGTTTCTTACTATTCAGGCTTCTGATTAGGGAAGCACATTCTCATCTGAAGGAAGAAGACCTTGCTTTGCTGAAGGTAAGGACACATGAAGTGAGAGCTGTGGCTACTTCAGTGGCCTTCAAACAGAACCGTTCTCTGCAGAGTGTTATGGATGCAACCTATTGGAGAAGCAAGTCAGTGTTCGCATCATTCTATCTCAAAGATGTCCAGTCTCTTTACGAGTACTGCTACACCCTGGGACCATTCGTAGCAACGAATGCAGTAGTAGGCGGGGGCTCAGCCACTACATTCCCATAATCCCATAACCTTTTAACCTTTCTCTTGAATACTTTTTATGGGTTGTACGGTCGGCTAAGAAGCCTTCCACATCCTTGTTGATTTGGCGGGTGGTCAATTCTTTCTTGAGAAGCGCCGAGGTTAAAGGTTGTGATGAGGTCCTTTAGTATGGGTTGCAGCCCTTGATACTTCAGCACCTTAGAGTTGTTCAGCCTCCTAAGAGGAACGCTGCGCTCAGTAAGGAAGACGAACTTATTTAAGGCAGAGTAATGGCTCAAGTCGACTTCCTTACCAGGTACTTATAATTTCATTGTTATTTTGAATAACTGATAATATGAAATACGGGATACTTAGCTTCTTGATATACATGTACACTGGTTTTCACCCACCTCCCTGGGTGTGAATCAGCTACATGATTATCGGGTAAGATTAATATTGAAAAATGTTATTTTCATTAGTAAAATAAATTTTTGAATATACTTACCCGATAATCATGATTTAATTGACCCACCCTTCCTCCCCATAGAACCAGTGGACCGAGGAAAAATTGAGGTGGTGTCAACAAGAAGTACTGCAGTACCTGGCCACAGGTGGCGCTTGTGAGTACACCCCCCTCTTGTATAGCGATCGCTGGCGTATCCCTTCCGTAGAATTCTGTCGGGCAACGGAGTTGACAGCTACATGATTATCGGGTAAGTATATTCAAAAATTTATTTTACTAATGAAAATAACATTTTTCCCTAACTCTTACAAATCTGTAGTTATTTTTATAAATTGGCCTGCCATCACATGTCCCCCAGAAGTCCTGCCTGCAATCAAAAGGGATGTAGCTCACAGCTGTAAGAGTATATATACAGGTGGCTGGGTACTCCCTTGCCACCCTTAGCCTACCCGCTCAAGCGTTAAGCAGGGTTGCCACCTCGCACTTCAAGTCTAATGGCTACCTTCCAGCTTCGCCAAAAGAATATCCAAATAAATAACTACAGGTTTGTATTAGTTAGGGAAGAATACAAATTATCTCCGAATTTGTCATTTTAACCAGACCAACCTATTATCTTCAGTCCCTGTAGAGGTTTAGTGCTGTCAGTGCAGTTTATGTATTACTAAATTGTCTTCACAGCATT
This sequence comes from Palaemon carinicauda, assembly GCF_036898095.1. Classification (NCBI taxonomy): domain Eukaryota; kingdom Metazoa; phylum Arthropoda; class Malacostraca; order Decapoda; family Palaemonidae; genus Palaemon; species Palaemon carinicauda. Next base: position 104,812,176 of record NC_090733.1, on the reverse strand, counting down.
CCTTTAACCCCTAGTTGCAGGAGAGTTCACCCTCCCTCTTCCCTCGCTACCTATCTCTTCTCCGTCCTCCATTCCTTATGTTGGACATTTAAGACATTGCAGAAGATAGTCACGTGGGGAGGCCTTTTGCTTGGGACTTATAGCAATCAGTCACATCCTTCGGGATGGAGTAATAGTACAGTACTCACTTGCTGACATGTAGCTTCGTATCAGTCAAGCAATCTTGAACCTGTGATATGGTTACCGCTGTTGCACCAGGAGCAGGTGAGCGGTCCTACTCAGACAAAACATCAGCGTTGTAGGCCAGGGGAAGGTCAAAGCATATGTGCCTACTTTTTTTATTATTCCTATCCCGATACAGAGAATTGTTCTTTACTCTGATGCTTGCCTTGTGCCATATAGAACTATGCTGCTAACTGGTACCTTTGAGGATGGCTAGTGATTGTGAGCCTTGTCCAACAACTACACCGATACTATACAGAACTGTACATGTGGCATTTGAATGAAATATCAAGTACAGTAACAGAGAGAGAGATTGTTATGGTTCAGTAAACTTGTAATGTTAACACATGAACCCCTTCTATACTGAAAATTTCTTGGTGTTTCAGAGTACAAAACCACCATGCAAGACTACTATGCAATGCGATTTTGCAAATTACCTGATATTGTACATGTAGGTGGTATGTATACCGTATTACCAACCTTCGTCTTTAGTTAGTTCTTTAACATTGAATATTGCTGGCTATCTAGATTCTGGCATTTGGATACAGTATACTTTTACACACTAGTGTATTCTCTCTCCGAAAAAGTGTTATAATGCATGGCAACACTACCTCTTAGTCTCATGTGGTAGCTGAGGAAGTGTAGTGCATCATGTGATGGTGTTATTTCTTGTGTTGGCATAATGTAGTACATACGTACCTCTGAGGCTGTGTTTAAGGATGGCTGGATAGAGGTAATTTTTTATGTGGAGTTCCCCGATTGCCCCACTGGAAAATGATGGTAGCACAGGGAAATGATTTCCATTTTGATTGCTGTAATCCCCTTTGTTGGTGCAGTCATTCGATGAATTTATATTCAGTACATTTTTCAGCTGGTTGGGCTTGCCATCATAATTATTTTCTGAACGACTAAAATCATAACTACCCTAATGGCGTCATTTTTCCTTTCTCGTTTTCAAGAGCTTTCAATCGCTCCTTCTCCAAATTGCCTTCCATCCTTTCGTCTATCTCCTTCTCTACAGGAAAATGATGAGCAAGAAGAAAAGATGTGACTTAAGGACCCATGTTTTTTTATGCCTAATTCAAAAGCTGAATGCACACAAGTTATAAGTAAAGTAACACTTCAAATGCTTGGTGATAATTGTTAAAATTCTTGCTGAAGTTAATAGTATCAGCCTTAGTTAGCAGACAAAATGTATGCTAATATTCCCACCCTAATAAACCAATGATTTACTAAAACATAATTGGAAAATTTTTTAACAAAAACTTGGAATTATGTTTTACTATTTGAACTCAAAGTTTATAAAGAGTAATGACATGATTTGATTCTCAACTTACAAAAGATTATGCATGTCTGTTTAAGCTGATATTATATGGTTACCTGATACATTTCTTAGACAAACTAGAGATTTAGGAATGATTTTAAAAGCTAAAGCTAGCGAAAAGTTTCTTACTTTCTTATGTAATATAGTATTAAAGTTTATCCCTTAGCTGCTCAATAGAAATCTTGTGACTTAGAAGGAACCTTGAGTGTTTGTTTTGTCAAGATTTTACCTCTATATAGTTTCACATACAGTAATTTAATTTTTTTCATTATGTATTATGCATATCTTTTTTTATTATGTATTATTTTTCATTTTTATTCCTCATTTACTTGAGAGTATGAGTGGGGAGAGTGTCGGTGACTTCATTGCATTAAAGGTTGTAAAATTCAAACATAACATATCTTTTTTTTATTTTTGTTTCTTCAGGTTTGGCCATTGACTTGTTGTATTGGTGCCATTCTTGGAGAATTGATTACTTCAGTGTACCTTTTGTCAGGACTCTTTGTCAGTGAATCCGGCAGGCGAAAGAACAAGGCTACTTGAGAAGCAAGAGTTATTTTAAATGCTTCTTGTATATATGATCCACTATTGAGTCTTATCATCTAATGAACAGTGTAAGTAAAGATTGTCAAGAGCTCAAAAAACTTTATGATTCTTGTTTTAATCAGTGGTTCAGTGAGAAGTTTTTACAAGGTCAAACAGATGATGACACTTGTGACCCTCTCTTTAAGCAATACCAGCTGTGTGTTAAAAAAGCTATAAAGAAACTGAATATAGACTTGCCTCATATAGCAGAATCTGAAAGTGAACCGAAAGTCAAGCAATAGGGTTATTTCAAAATCTAGTATCTCATTTTACAACTGAAAATTTAAAGGAAGAGCTTTCCTCAGAGTAAGATTTGTAGGCTGGTCAGTATTATTTGTCTTGAAATTATTGTAAGCTTAATATTAACACTTATTTATCACCATGTTTTCGGTAGGGAAAAAGATCTCCCATCTTTATCGTCAGTATGAACTCAATACTGCTATATACATGCTAGAACCTGCCGAAAAGCTTGCTATGCATACCTTCTTCCTTACTATCTGTGGCCTGATTACTTACTCCTCGTATGTTTATTTGCCACATTATACAAAAACGATGTTGGCCTTTTTCGGTGTGTTGGATATGGAGGAATAGTAGCCATACCTTTACACAGAAACATTTTGTTTGCCTTTTAATTTTTGCATAATTCTTTTAGTTAATTCTTAGAATTATGTTGATGTCTGGGACTGCTTTGAGCTCTTTATTTAAAGAAGTTATGCAATTTCATGTAATTACTCTGTACTGTATTTTTGGGTTTAGATATTAAATTTTTTATTAGGAATTAACCTTTTTTGTATATAGTGTACAGTATATGTAATTTAGTTCACATTCCTTTGTATTTTTTTCTAAAGATGGCACCAAAGGAAAACCAGAAGAAAGAAGTATTGAAAACAAACAAGAAGAAAAATAATTCATCAAAAAAGCACAAACCTGTCATTAAAACCACCTTGGATAATCCATTTTCTGTAAGTTTGCCAATAGTTTGGGAAGAACTAGAGGAGGAAATCAAATTACAGCTAGAATTGTGTTGTTCTGGTCTCAGTATACCCATTCTTACACCTCCTTGGAGAGAGGTATACTCATTGAAAGGTGAAGAACGTATACAGTACTCACAGAAGTACAAGAAAGAGGCTCTTGAGAAATTGCTTGACAATCCTGAATCTGCTAGTAAATATGAAGTTGCAAGGGAAGGACGTTCTCACCTTATTTTGGGCTACAATGCTGTCATGCGGGCCCTGGAGCAAAGCAAATTAGCTGGAATTCTTTTGAAGAAAGATATTGTACCAACTTTTTTAGGTGAAACATTCATTCCTGGTTGCCTGAGTAAAAATATCCCCCTTGTTCCTCTAAAGGGGCTGGATGATATACTAAAGAGGGAGGATACACTTGGTATTAAGCACAACATCATGGTTCTCGGACTGAAATCTTCTGTGAAAGAATCAACGTGTAGATTCTTCCCTCTTTACCGTTGTATGCAGAAGATACTTAATGGCATAACTGAGACCCACAGAAATCAAGATAAATTGATAGTTAAGGAAAATTCCAAAGAAAACAAGGTCAGAGGGCCAATACCTAGGCAGATATCTAGTGAAACAAGTGTTAAACAAAATTTTACTGAAATAGTTTCTGACAAAATAAATATTAAACAGAATATTGGGAAGGGGGACACAGAAAATGGTGGCAGTAACCTAACTTTACAAGGGGGACCTATTCCTGAATATAAGTTAACAACAGAGGAGATAAGCTCTTACCACTTGAAACGGGTTGATAAAAGTAAACGTGTTTTTATTCCAGACATCAAAAGGCCTAAGAAATTAGGTTTAGCAGGGGATAATTTGGGAAGTGCCGTGGTAGATGGAAGGGATATGATTTCTTTTGAGTCTTCAACAGATAATTTCGCTTTCAGGGAAGAATGTTTTCAGAAAAGAAGACCCATGTTAGAAGTAGAGAAAGTAAAAGAAAGCATAGAGGAGATAAAGCCAGTAACTTTCAGGTTTGATTTCTTAGGTGACACAGTTGGTCAAAAAGACACAAATGACAAAGAAAGTGTTTTCATTCCCGAGAATGAAGAAATAAACCCGGCAGAAGGTATAATTAATTTTGAGTCTCCGGAAGTTGGAATTTCTCCAAATAGAAATAAAAGATCAATCGATGAAGATGGTGCAACTAAACAGAAAAAGGAATACCAAAAGAGCGGGGAGGAAGTGTATACAGAGGATTTTAATTTTGAATTTTTCCTTGACACTGTTGGTAATCAGGAAGATGTTGCAGAAGATATAGCTTTAATTCCTGAGAATAAAAAGGCAAGAATTTTAGATCCTCCTGTAGATATTAGTTTTGAGTCTACAAATGCCAAAATTTCACCAGAAAGAAGTAAAATTAATCTTGAAACTGCTGCATCAAGCCAACTGAGAGGAGATACAGAAAATAGGATAGAGAAAGAAGTAAGTGGAAGTGAAACGGATTCAAATATTGCTACTTTCCCATATATTCCTGCCAAGGTCAGGAGAGTGAAAAATAATCCTGATAGAAAAAGTAACAAGAAAAAACTGTAAGGGACCATAAGTTTTCTTTAGATTAAGTCTAAAGGTTGGATACCTGATGTTGATGAATTATTGTTCTTTGAATTACCTTTTTGGGAATATTCACTGCATAATCAAAAAATAAAAAAGCATGCTATTTTAATGCTAATAAATATTAGAAGTCTGCTTATAGAATTATAAATATCAAATTTGCAGATTGTAATACAGTTTTATTATCACACATTAAACAATTTTTATCTTTGGAGTTAGGAATCTAAACCTTAGCATTTTGTCTTAGAAGAAACATAAATCTTGTTGATTGTATTGCTCACTATGCACTATTTGTCTAATTTGATTATTATACAGTATAATTCAGTATGCACATGCTTGTTTAATTTTTCCTTTTCAACAATGTTTATATCTTGTATACATTGTGTACAGTACTTCCATAGGATTCCATTTCACATAGGATGCAACCCTTTAAATTAAATATCCAATAGGTAATTACAGCTCATATGCAAATCATGAGAGTTGACTCTCAAGTTCATAACTTCCTCAATATTTGTCAAATAGAAAATCATTTACGAAGATGCCGTGAATGAAGGAGCTATCAAGCAATTTTAAGGAGGGCAATACCCTAAGCAATATATTTGAAAACAGAGAGCAATGATCTATTGAAGTTTAATTGAATCCATTGTGGGTTTATTTGACAGAATGCCTATGGTTACAGGAGAATTGAATGAGAAAAGCCTCCTGATTTGAGATCAATATTCCATTCAACTGATAACTGAAATAGATATTGATGGAGCACTGCAGTTCAATTTCTAAATTTTATGATATAAGGGTAATAATAGACATTTAAGAGATGGGAAAGAAACAAGTGCAGGACAAAGTTCTTCCAGTAGGATGTGTATGGCAGCTCATTGTAGGCATTACCTAAGGGTTTTTGCAGTGTTCCTTTGGCCCCTAGATGCACTTGCTTTATATCCTACATTAGCTCCGTGACTGCCTCCTTTCTACCTTGCTGTCCATCTTTCAAGTTTTACTTCATAGTGCAACTGTTGGGCTTTTCCCCACAGTTACTAATGGGTATTGAATGACCTCATGGGGCAATATAACAGGTATCCAGATCATAACCTGGAGGATTGAAGTCCTAACAGATCAGAAACTTTTACTGTAGTGTTAAGAGTTGTCAAACGTCGCACGTTAATGGGATTATTCTGTATTGGCTTTGTCAGTACACTATCACTGCCACCCCAGTGTTCAGGGTTACACCTAGCAAGTGATGGTATACCCCAACTGAGAGTGCTGAACAATAATTAGAGTAAAGACAATGATGCGTGTGGGGGAGTAGTGCTGTTTGGGCTCATGTGTACTAAAGCTCCTGCGGGCTTCAAATTATGATGATATAAGAGGGATTGTTCATTTCTGCAGCATAGATAGAAATGTAAGATTGCATGTTTACAGCAAAACCTTTGAATATTCAAGTTTTCAATATTAAACTTACCCGATGATCATATAGCTGTCAGCTCTGCTGCCCGACAGAAAAAACCTACGGGCGGAATACGCCAGCGATCGCTATACAGGTGGGGGTGTACATCAACAGCGCCATCTGTTGAGCAGGTACTCGAGTACTCGATGTCAACACAGAATCAATTTTCTCTCTGTCGTGCCACCGGCAAGACCTACTGAATACGCTCTTGTTTTCTGGATTGATTTTCACGTTATTTGGTGAAGTATTCTTTTCTGGTTATTAGCTATCGCTGTGCAGAAGTTATCTTCAATACTTCCTTGCATTCTTTTTTGGATTTTGGATTATTTGTTGACGACTTGGATAGATTTTGAATTCCCCCCTTTGACTAATTCAAGATGTCTGACCCTTCTCAAGTCCCCAAGTACAGGAAATGTAGCGCTAGGGACTGTTCAAGGCGTCTTCCGAAGGCCTCTATCGATCCGCACACCGTTTGTTCCAATTGTAGGGGTAAAGCCTGTCAATTGGAAGATCGATGTGAGGAATGCGCTGGGCTTTCGGAATTCGGGTTTCAAGAATTCCTGAAATATGCACGTAGGCTAGAGAAGGATAGGATCAGGAGGAGTTCGTCTCGCTCAATTGATTTTTCCTCTCCCCATGCCCCTCAACCTATTCCTTCCCCTGTAGTGGTTGCACCCGACCCCCCTGCTAGCTCTCATCAACCTTCAATGGCAGATATGATGCGTGCCATCCAGGCTCTAGGTGAGAGAGTCGAGTCATTGGCGAATGACCGCAATCAACTCATGGCTGACGTCAGAGAGTTGAAAGGTAAAAGTGCAGTGGGAAGTGAAGTGAGTGTCAGTGCAGTGAAAAGTATGTGTTACGCATGAGGGTGCGTCTGTTCGTGCCTGTCGTCCTCCCAGTCCGGGACCTCTTGCAAGCTCCCAAGCCCAGGGGAGAAGCAATGTCGTACGACCAAAGGGTTCGACAGGCTTTAATCAGCGGACAGACGTACCCTCCGTGGTTTCGGACGTATCTCACATAGATCGTCCCACCCACAAGAAGACGAGTGAGCCCGTTCATTCCTCGTCTGCGGAAGAGGTTTCTCGACAGAAACGATGGACCAAGGTCTCACGGCCTCTTAAACGTAAGGTCCCTTCCGAGCTAGTCCAACGGCCCAGGTGTAGCCACTGGGTCAGTTCGGACTCGCTGCAGTCCTCCGACGACTGCACACCTCCTAAGAGAGGCAAAGTGGTACCACATCAGGCAGTAACTCCGTCTGTTGCCGCACCCACTGTTTTAGACCCTCAGTCACAACGGACAGTAGCTCCGTCTGTTGCCGCTTTTGTAGACCCTAAGTGGTCTTTGCTGCAGTCTATGCAGACTCAGCTAGCTGCTGTTATGCAGGAGTTTCGTGCGGAGAAGGTTGCCGCTGCACCCGTTAGCCCACAACCTGCCACGGTTGTGCGCCCAGCAGACGCTGAGGCTGCCTGCTCCCACACGCCAGCTGTGAGAGCTCCTCCACCCATGCGCAGTCGACCCTGCCAGACGCATGCTGACGTTCACAGACGCACGGAACCCTCCGTTGCCGTGCGTGAGCTACCACAACAACAGGAGGGTGGAGTTAGGCTGCCATGTTTTGACGCGGTGCGTCAGCCTCCGCAACCCACGGTGGTCTCCGCTACCCTTCCACAGTCGGGAGTAGACTCTTTGCGCACCCACTCAGCTTTGGTTGTTGCCAGTTCTCAGACTGACCAACAGTGGCATGATGTTGGGTCCAGTGCAGCCACACATGCACCCGTGCTGCCGGACTCAGCCATCCAGCCCACTCCGTTGCCTCTTCCTCCTCAACATTCAGACGATGGTATCTCTGATGATGACGAAGCTGCACATCTTGACGACCAACACTCGGACATCGAAGAACCCAAGACCTCGCCTCCCTCCTTAGACTTTAGGAAAGTGCTTGCGCTGTTCAAGGATTTATATCCGGATCAGTTTGTGTCTGCAGCACCACGCTCACCTCCCTCTGAGTTCGCTTTAGGCATGCAGTCAGCAGCACCTGCCTTTACGAAGCTCGTACTCGCTCGCTCGTCCAAGAGAGCTTTAAGGGTACTGGGAGAGTGGTTGCAGTCCAAGAAGCAACTTGGGAAGACATCCTTCCTGTTTCCCCCGGTCAAGCTTGCTTCCAGATCTAGCGTCTGGTATGCCACGGGAGAAGTTTTCGGCTTGGGAGTTCCTGCCTCTGCCCAGGGCGACTTCTCAAGTCTGGTAGACTCTCCCCGCAGGCTGGCTATGAGACGCTCCAAGATTTGCTGGACTCCTTCGGATATGGACCATCTTATGAAGGGAGTTTTCCGCGCATTCGAAGTCTTTAACTTCTTGGACTGGTGTTTGGGAGCGTTGAGCAGGAAGACCTCCCCTTCTGATAAGGAAACTTCCATGCTCATCATGTCCTGCATGGACAAAGCCATAAGGGATGGTTCTAGTGAGCTTGCGGCTTCTTTCGTGTCTGGAGTTCTCAAGAAGCGAGATCACGATCACCTTTGCTCCTTCTTGTCAGCTGGAGTCACCCCATGTCAAAAGTCGGAGCTTATGTTTGCTCCACTCTCGAAGTGTCTCTTCCCTGAAGAGTTGATCAAGGAAATTGCTGCCTCCTTGATCCAGAAAGACACCCATGACCTGGTGGCGTCATCCGCACGCAAAGCCACCCCTTTGCCCTCCGTACCTAGACCCAGGATGGACACTCCAGCGTCAAGGTTCATTCCGCCCTTTCGTGGCAGAGCCTCCAGCAGAGGAGGTGCTCGTGCCGGAAGTCAACGTGGGAGCAAGAAGAAGGGTTCCAAGTCCTCTAGAGGCAGAGTCTGATTGCCACCTTCTTCAGACAGCAGTGGGAGCCAGGCTCAAGAACTACTGGCAGGCCTGGGAGAACAGGGGCGCAGACGCTCAGTCTGTGAAGTTACTCAGGGAGGGATACAAGATTCCATTCTTGCGCAAGCCCCCTCTAGCAACAACTCCCATCGACCTCTCTCCCAGGTACAGAGAGGAGGACAAGAGACTAGCTTTACAGAAAGAGGTGTCTCTCTTACTACAAAAGGGAGCGGTAGTCATAGTCCGGGACCATCAATCCCCGGGCTTCTACAACCGCCTCTTCTTAGTGCCGAAGAAGACAGGAGGGTGGAGACCGGTGCTAGACGTCAGTTCTCTGAATGTCTTTGTCACAAAGCAGACGTTCACCATGGAGACGACAAAGTCGGTTCTAGCATCGGTCAGGAAGGAAGACTGGGTGGTCTCGTTAGACCTAAAGGACGCTTACTTTCACGTCCCCATCCACCCAGATTCCCAACCTTTTCTAAGGTTCGTTTTCGGGAAAGTTGTATACCAGTTCCAAGCCCTGTGCTTTGGCCTAAGCACGGCACCTCTAGTTTTTACCAAACTGATGAGGAATATTGCCAAATTCCTGCATTTAGCAAACATCAGAGCCTCCCTCTATTTGGACGACTGGCTTTTAAGAGCTGCGTCAAGTCGTCGCTGTCTGGAGAATCTACAGTGGACTCTAGATCTGACCAAGGAATTGGGTCTCCTGGTCAATATAGAAAAGTCCCAACTCGTCCCATCCCAAACTATAGTATACCTAGGAATGGAGATTCAGAGTCAAGCTTTTCGGGCTTTTCCGTCGGCCCCCAGAATCAGTCAAGCCCAAGAATGCATCCAGTCCATGCTGAAGAAGGACCGATGTTCAGTCAGACAGTGGATGAGTCTGATAGGGACGCTTTCATCACTGGACCAGTTCATCGCGTTAGGGAGACTCCACCTCCGCCCCCTTCAATTTCACTTAGCTGCTCACTTCAGAAAGGACAAGACGCTAGAAGCGGTCTCGGTTCCTATTTCCGAGAAGATGAAGTCGTCTCTGACTTGGTGGAAGAACAACATTCTCCTCAGGGAGGGTCTGCCACTGGCTGTTCAGACCCCCGACCACCTTCTCTTCTCGGACGCATCGGACACGGGCTGGGGTGCGACGTTGGACGGTCGGGAATGCTCGGGCACGTGGAATGCGGTTCAAAGCGAGTTGCACATCAACTGCAAGGAGCTACTGGCAGTTCATCTGGCCTTGAGAAGCTTCAAGTCCCTCCTTCTAGGCAAGGTGGTGGAGGTGAACTCCGACAACACCACAGCCCTGGCGTACATCTCCAAGCAAGGAGGGACTCATTCGATGATGTTGTACGAGATCGCAAGGGACCTCCTCACCTGGTCAAGAGATCGAAACATATCCCTAGTAACGAGGTTCATTCAAGGCGACATGAATGTCATGGCAGACCGCCTCAGCCGGAAGGGTCAAATCATCCCAACAGAGTGGACCCTTCACCAGAATGTTTGCAACAGACTATGGGCATTGTGGGGCCAACCCACCATAGATCTGTTCGCTACCTCGATGACCAAGAGGCTCCCAATTTATTGTTCACCGATTCCGGACCCAGCAGCAGTTCACATAGATGCCTTTCTTCTGGATTGGTCCCATCTAGACCTTTATGCGTTCCCCCCGTTCAAGATTGTCAACAGAGTACTGCAGAAGTTCGCCTCTCACGAAGGGACAAGGTTGACGTTGGTTGCTCCCCTCTGGCCCGCGAGAGAATGGTTCACCGAGGTACTGCAATGGCTAGTAGACGTTCCCAGAACACTTCCTCTAAGAGTGGACCTTCTGCGTCAGCTGCATGTAAAGAAGGTACACCCAGGCCTCCACGCTCTTCGTCTGACTGCCTTCAGACTATCGAAAGACTCTCGAGAGCTAGAGGCTTTTCGAAGGAGGCAGCCAGAGCGATTGCTAGAGCTAGGAGGACATCCACTCTCAAAGTCTACCAGTCGAAGTGGGAAGTCTTCCGAAGCTGGTGCAAGTCCAAATCAGTATCCTCAACCAGTACCTCTGTAACTCAGATAGCTGACTTCCTTTTATTCCTAAGGAAGGAAAGATCCCTTTCAGCTCCCACGATCAAGGGTTACAGAAGCATGTTGGCAGCAGTCTTCCGTCACAGAGGCTTAGATCTTTCCAACAACAAAGATCTACAGGACCTCCTTAAGTCTTTTGAGACCTCGAAGGAGCGTCGGTTGGCCACACCAGGTTGGAACTTAGACGTGGTACTAAGGTTCCTTATGTCAGCAAGGTTCGAACCACTTCAATCAGCCTCTTTAAAAGATCTCACGTTGAAAACTCTTTTCCTCGTCTGCTTAGCAACAGCTAAAAGAGTCAGTGAGATACACGCCTTCAGCAGGAACATTGGATTCACATCTGAAACGGCTACATGTTCCTTACAGCTTGGTTTCTTAGCCAAAAACGAACTTCCTTCTCGTCCTTGGCCCAAATCGTTCGATATTCCAAGCCTTGCTAATTTGGTTGGAAATGAACAAGAAAGAGTACTATGCCCGGTAAGAGCTCTTAAGTACTATTTGAAACGGACTAAGCCATTACGTGGACAATCAGAATCTTTATGGTGCGCCATTAAGAAACCTTCTTTACCAATGTCGAAGAATGCAGTTTCTTATTATATCAGACTTTTAATTCGAGAAGCTCATTCCCATCTGAATGAGGAGGACCATGCTTTGCTGAAGGTAAGGACACATGAAGTTAGAGCTGTCGCAACTTCAGTGGCCTTCAAACAAAACAGATCTCTGCAGAGTGTAATGGATGCAACCTATTGGAGAAGCAAGTCAGTGTTCGCATCATTTTACCTTAAAGATGTCCAGTCTCTTTACGAGAACTGCTACACCCTGGGACCATTCGTAGCAGCAAGTGCAGTAGTGGGTGAGGGCTCAGCCACTACATTCCCATAATCCCATAACCTTTTTAATCTTTCTCTTGAAATGCTTTTTATTGTTGTTATTTGGGTTGTCCGGAAGGCTAAGAAGCCTTTCGCATCCTGGTTGATTTGGCGGGTGGTCAAATTCTTTCTTGAGAAGCGCCTAGATTAAAGGTTTTGATGAGGTCCTTTAGTATGGGTTGCAGCCCTTCATACTTCAGCTCCTAGGAGTCGCTCAGCATCCTGTGAGGATCGCGAGGCTCAGTAAGGAAGACGTACTTAAAAAGGCAGAGTAATTGTTCAAGTCGACTTCCTTACCAGGTACTTATTAATTTTATGTTTGTTATTTTGAATAACTGCTAAAATGAAATACGGAATACTTAGCTCTTAATGTTAACTTATATGCTGGTCTCTACCCACCCCCCTGGGTGTGAATCAGCTATATGATCATCGGGTAAGTTTAATATTGAAAAATTTTATTTTCATTAGTAAAATAAATTTTTGAATATACTTACCCGATGATCATAAATTAAAGGACCCACCCTTCCTCCCCAATAGAGACCCAGTGGACCGAGGAGAAAATTGGTTCTGTGTTGACATCGAGTACTTGAGTACCTGCTCAACAGATGGCACTGTTGATGTACACCCCCACCTGTATAGCGATCGCTGGCGTATTCCGCCCGTAGGTTTTTTCTGTCGGGCAGCAGAGCTGACAGCTATATGATCATCGGGTAAGTATATTCAAAAATTTATTTTACTAATGAAAATAACATTTTATTTAACTAAAAAATCATCAAGGTAAAATCATTGAGACATTTGAATATTTTTATTTTCTTTGATGCATCTTACATGAGGTGCAGATGTTGGTAATGATCACCAGCTCCTCATTCCTCACTGAAATTAAAACTGAAAGCACCCAACAGAAAGATAGATAGAATACCTAGGTTTGATAAGACCAAGCTTATAGAAGAAAAGCACAGAAACACTTGCAATTGATATGTAGTCTTAGAGACTAGGAGACAAAGAACAGATAATTAATGAAGAATCGTGTGATATTAAGAACATATATTAGTCAGTTGATAGTGAAGTCTTGGGACATGCAGTTACAAGGAGAAAGCCATGGATATCCAATGATACTTGGGATACTATTAAAAGAAGACAAAGACAGAAATTGATTGTTGAAAGTTTTTGAGGAAGTGATGAAAATTACAAGGTAGAACATGTTAAGTATTCCAGTATTGATAGTGAGGTCAAAAGTAAAGCCAGGAATGACTGGAGAGAGCATTTAGACAGTAAAGCAGGTAAGGCTTACAAAGCTATGAATTCAGGAACTGGCTATGGTGTAAGAATTGTTCATAGAATTATTAATGAAATCTCGACTGGGGCAAAGAAAAAAAAAACATACCCATCAAAAAGAGATATAGCTCTGTTATAGCAACAGAAGATGAAGAAAGACAACGTTGGATGGAACACTTTAGTGAGGTTATTAATAGGAGGTATGATGGGAATAATTTGATTGAAATACCTGAAGCTGATGAAGACCTTGATGTGCCCATGAATGAATTCAGTGGGTTTGAAGTCGAAGCTATTCTAAAAAACTAGAGAGATGGAAAGCCCCAGGATATGATGGAATAACTGCTGAGATGATACTGGCTGAAAATGACTTCGACTACTTGCAAGATTATTTTGTAGAATGTGGCATGAAGAGGCAAGACCTGATGAATGGTAGTTAGGAGTGATGGTGAAAATAGCAAAAATAAGGAGACCTGACTGATTGCAATAATTACAGATACATAACACTTAGGTCAGTTTTTATGAAAATATATAGTACAGTATGCTTATTCTAAAGAGACTGGAGAGAAAGATTGATGAAAAGCTGAGAGATGAACAAACAGGATTTAGAAAAGGAAGAAGTTGCACTGACCAAATTTCCATTTTTAGACATGATGTACAGCACTGTGTAGAATATAGAAATCCCCTTTTGATGGCATTTATGGACTATGGAAAAGCCTTTGATAGTGTGCACCGGCCAATTTTGTGGAGAATCCTGCGTTATGGAATTCCTCATAAATATGTAAATTTTATAAAGTTAGTTCATGAGCATAAGTGCAAAGTTAATGTTAATGGAGTCATATCAAGTGAATTTTCCAGTGAACAGCAGATTACTCCAAGGGAATGTGTTGTCACCTATGTTGTTTATCCTCATGGATTTTGTAATGCGTAGAACAGTCAGAGATGGTGGAGAAGGATTCGACTGGATTGGTGATAGGAATTTTGCAGACCTAGAGTATGTTGATGTTGCTGTTCTTGTTAGCAGAACACCACAGGATTTGCCATGCTTGCTTACCAGAATGCATGAAATATCACACGAGGGTGGCTGAAGATGAATAGAAGAAAGGTAGAGATGATGAGAATGGAGTACGCAATGGAAGATGAAATATCATTAGAAGGAGAAGGGATTAATAAGGTAGAATTATTCAAGTATTTAGGATTATGATCTCCTATACTGGGTCTTTAGAATTAGAGTTTAGTGAAAGATTGAAAAAAGCAACTCAAGACAATGGCTAGGTCAAGTAAAATTTGGATATCAAATTGCACAAGATTACATATAAAAAATCAGACTAAATATCAGTTTAGTGAGACTGGTATTACTGTATGGACATGAGTTATGGTATGACAATGAAACAATCTCCAATAGATTTAGTAGATTTTAGAACAAAGCCCTCAGATAGTGCTTGTGTCTTTTGAAGTTCAGTTGCGGTCTTCTTAAGCCACCATCTTGGTGACCCTTTTCATTCTATTTCTCAGCTATGACATAAATGACACACCCTTTTTAAATCCATTCTAATCCGGTAACAGGCTCTTTAGTTTGAAGAATCCGAGATGGTGCTGTTAGAAGGTCATTCAAGACGGGGCAGAATTTCTAACGACACTCGATCCGCCTCATAGCATTAGAGTCACGCTACAGGAAAAGGGAATCCTAGAGTGCACCCATAAAATCACTCAATGGGATGAAAATAATACCTCTCCTCCAAATGGTACTTGACAATCAAATAGGTGGTTTGAAATAGAATGCACCCTCACCTGGTGAGTGTAGTTCCAACAGGTGAAGCAGATATGCATCTAAAGAACTTGAGGTGCCATGTCAGAATTGAAAATTTGGATTTAATCTCTCAATCTATATATAATACCAGGAGTAATCCTGTGACTTAAGGGAATATACCTGTAAATAAAACCTGACTGTCTGTCCTATGAAAATGAAACAGAAGAGGCTGTGTAGTAAACCTTGAAATTTTTAAACTGACACTTTATTATTATTAATACCGAAGGTACAACCCTAATTGGAAGAGCAGGATGCTGTAAGCCCAAGGGCTCTAACTGGAAAAATATCTGGGTGAGGAAAGATAATAGAATAGTAAGCCCAAGTGTAACCTCAAGCAAGAGAACCTTAACCCAAGACAGTGGAAGCCCATGGTACAGATGGCATAATGGTTTGATTTTGTAGTGTCCTAGAAGAGCTGCTTACCCTAGCTATAAAGATTCCTGTACTCTTACCAAGAGGAAAGTAAGCTGCTGAACATTTATAGTGGGGTAGTTAACCCCTTGAGTGAAGAAGAATTTTTCTCTTATCTTAGTATTCAATTATGAGGAAAGAGGAGAATTTGAATAGAATAGTTCAGACTATTAGGTATATGTGTAGGCAAAGGAATAATGAGTCGTAACCGGAGAGGGATCCAAATTATTACTGCTATTTGGCTAGTCAAAGAACCTAATATAACTCATTATCATCATCATCATCACCTACTACGCCTATTGACGAAAAGTGCTTTAGTTAGATTTTGCCAGTCGTCTTTATCTTGAACTTTTAATTCAATACCTCTCCATTTATCATCTCCCACGTCACTTTTCATAGTCCTCAGCAATGTAGGCCTGGGTCTTCCAACTCTTCTAGTGCTTTGTGGAGCCCAGTTGAAGGTTTGGTGAACTAGTCTTTCTTGGGGAGTGCGAAAAGCATACAAACCATCTTCATCTACCCCTCACCATGATCTCATCCACATATAGCACTTGAGTAATCTCTCTTATAGTTTCATTTCTAATCCTGTCATGACATTTAATTACCAATATTCTTTTGAGGGCTTTGTTCTCAAACCTACAAAATCTGTTGGATATTGTTTCATGTCATACCACGACTCCTGTACATACAGTAACACCAATTTTACCAAACTGATATATAGCCTAATTTTTATTTGTAATTTCAGGCAATTGGATTTCCAAATTTTATTTATCCTAGCCATTGCCTGATTTGCTTTTTTCAATCTTTCATTAAACACCAATTGTAAAGACCCTGTATTGGAGATCATTGTTCCTAAATACTTGAATGATTCTACCTCATTAATCCTTTCTCCTTTCAATTATATTTCATCTTCTATTGCATATTCCGTTCTCATCATCTGTCTTTCTTCTATTTATCTTTAGCCCAACCTCCTGTGATATTTCATGCATTCTGGTAAGCAAGCATTGCAAATCCTGTGGTGTTTTGCTAATAAGGACAGCGTCATCAGCATACTCTATGTCCGCTAATTTCCTGTTACCTATCCAGTCCAATCCTTCTCCACCATCCCCAATGCATTACAAAATCCATGAGGAGGCTAAACAACATAGGTGACAACACATTCCCTTAGAGTACTCCACTGTTCACTGGAAATTCATTTAACAGCTCCACCACCATTAACTTTGCACTTGCTATGCTCATGAACAAACTTAATCAAATTTACATATTTAACAGGAACTCCATGATAACGCAAGACTCTCCACAAAATTGGCCAGTGTACACTATCAAAGGTGTTAGTAATTCAATGGATGGTTTGGAATGAAGCAGAAATATTTAATTGAAATAAACTATCTGATGTACAATTTACATTCAGGATTAATATAATTCATGCATGCTGTTTAAAGAAACATTCCATATGGATATCAAAGCCCGGCCTGACATAACGAACATCGAGCGATGAAGGGTGAATTGGAAAATGGAAGGAGCTTGGTAGGTGTAATGAATTATGGAAAGCATACGTAAAGATAAAAGAAATAAAGATAGTGTTGTAAACAATTATTATTATTATTATTATTATTATTATTACTTGCTAAGCTACAGCCCTAGTTGGAAAAGCAGGATGCTATAAGCCCAGGGGCTCCAACAGGGAAAATAGCTCAGTGAGGAAAGGAAACAAAGAAAGATAAAATATTTTAAGCAGAGCAACAAGATTAAAATAAATATTTTCTATATAAACTATAAAAACTTTAACAAACCAGGAGGAAGAGGAACAAGATAGAACAGTGTGCCCAAGTGTACCCTCAAGCAAGAGGACTCTAACCCGAAAGACAGTGGAAGACCATGGTACAGAGGCTATGGCACTACCCAAGATTGGAGAACAATGGTTTGATTTTGGAGTGTCCTTCTCCTAGAAGAGCTGCTTACCATAGCTGAAGAGTCTCTTCTACCCTTACAAAGAGAAAAGTTGCCAATGAACAATTGCAGTGATGTAAGAACAATTGTTTGGTAATCTCAGTGTTGTCAGGTATGAGGACAGAGGAGAACGTGTAAAGAATAGGCCAGACTATTCGATGTGTGTGTGGGCAAAGGGAAAATGAACCGTAACCAGAGGGAAGGATCCAATGTAGTACTGTCTGGCAAGTCAAAAGATCCCATAACTCTCTAGCGGTAGTATCTCAACGGGTGGCCAGTACCCCATTGCTGTGCATCATTTTGATTATTTTCGTGATATATTTATCTGTAGGCCTATACATAAATCAACCGTATTATTTTTCTTATATTTAGCTATTTTGTGTATATTGATGTTCTAACTTAGGCTTACTCGTTTCTTACACTAGTCTCATATAAATAAAACATTTATCTTTACATTGTCTAGTTATAATAGCCTGCATTGTCAAATTAATGTGGTAAAATAAATGGTGTCGTCGTTTATTTGATTGTCCAAGTCTGTACCTTATGTAAGTTGAGTTGAATGACATGGATACCGAAATATTTTTATTTAAACACATAGAGTAACATGTGAGATATGTTTGTTTATCATTATTTCTTAATAATAATAATAATAATAATAATAATAATAATAATAATAGGTCTTTTATAGACTAAAACTACTTTTTCAGGATCTAACGTCATAGGGAGATATATAATACTATACATGGGGAGAGATATAATGATATACATTGTTATTAAGAGACTAGAATATTCAAAATTCCCGTTTTATATATAAAAATAATGGGCCACTCAAGAAGCGTTGAATGACTGGTAACCTAGGCCCTAGCCTGAGCGTAACCACCACAGTTGCTAACTTACCGCGAGCCTGGCTGCCGCCTGCCTGAGCCAGTCTCATCTCAGGGCTGTTCAAGTCTCGAGGAAGTTAGTTTGGGCGTAACTTTGAAACCCTTATTGTCAACAGTTAGATTGTGTTGCCAGTCTGGTTGCAGGATCACTCAAAGAAGCATGGATATGATAATGGAGCCGCTTAAGTGTAAACCGAAGTGCAGGGTAAGTGGTTAGTTATTGTTGTATCACCAGATGTGTTACTAACGACAAAATAATTTCCTTTTACTATCGTTTTTGTCCAAGATAGCTTGAAAGTTTGAAACCTCAAGTGAATGACATTGTTGAAGTGATACTTGGCATATTACGATTCGAAAGGGACTGTGTTTCACCAGAGGTTACTTAGTTCACGAGAACATTATTTTAATGTAAGACCGTATAGATCTACTACTTGGTAATGGTCGGCCTCCAGATAAACTTTAATTAGTTTAGACGTGGCAAGGGTGTTAGGGTAGTGTCAACGGTGTTGCTCTGTCATAATAGTTTATTATACTGTATAAGGAATCACTAGTGTATGGCATTATTCACTCAGGATTTGAAAATTTGTTTAATGTAACATTTTATTTAATTATATTAGTTGATTATCATGGTACAGTCAAATTTTAGCATTGACTTGTGTTTGGTGAGGACTTGTAAAAACTGGACACAAATCGCGATAGAATCATTCCTTATATGTAAGAAGTTGGTGCTTCAACGAAGCCCAAAGTTAAACTCCGGTATTGTGATTTTTCACTGGCAGAAATCCTTATAATACGGCATTTACATTTTCCAACAGTAATGTCAGTAACTTTGTTAAATAAGACAAATTTCAAAAGTTGACGATTGTAATCTGCGTTAATAAAATATAGACATGAAGAAGGATTTTGTGACAGTAGATACGTTTAGAATTTAATATGGATTTATGTAGATTAACTTTAAAGATCTAGTCAGTTAGAAATATTTTTAAATGGCTGTTATGTATTCGCGGTCTCGATATATATATATATATATATATATATATATATATAGAGAGAGAGAGAGAGAGAGAGAGAGAGAGAGAGAGAGAGAGAGAGAGAGAGAGAGAGAGAGAGAGAGAGAGAGAGAGAACGCTGGCCAGAAACATCGACTCCACATAAAGGGGGGAAATGATGCAGACAAAGGAAATACACACACACACACACACACACATATATATATATATATATATATATATATATATATATATATATATATATATATATATATATATATATATATATATATATATATATATATATTTAATTTAAGATGCTTTGCGATTGTAAACTCCTGTCATTTAAAGACATCTCGTGACCTTGACCTATGCCATAGTAACAGTCTTTTTCTAGCGCCACCATTATTTGGGAAATTCATTCCCAAGGATATCGTACTACGCAAAACCATTCCGAAAGTTGGCCAAACCGGTGAAAGTATCGTGCTTCCACAAATATAGATAATTGTGACCAGAGCATTATTAGTAAATGGAAAACTCGAAACTTCTGTAATAATACAGCACAGTAGATTTATTGTAATCAGTTTATCTATAATCACCACTGGGTATCAGCACAAACCAACAAAATAGACGGTAAACGGCCATATATATATATATATATATATATATATATATATATATATATATATATATATATATATATATATATATATATACCGTGACGCTGTCTGGTGCCGAAGTATAACCAGTTGTAATATCCATTATATATACAGTATATATATATATATATATATATATATATATATATATATATATATATATATATATAATCCTTGAATACTAGTTTTGGGGAGATAATGTAACTTAGGTAGTAGGTTGGTCAGGGCACCAGCCACTCATTGAGATACTACCGCTAGAGAGTTATGGGGTACTTTGACTTAGCCAGGCAGTACCACATTGGATCCTTCTTTCTGGTTACGTTTAATTTTCCTTTCGCTTACACATACACCTTATAGTCTGGCCTATTATTTACAGATTCTCCTCTGTCCTCATACACCTGACAACACTGAGATTACCAAATAATTTTTTTTTCACCCAGTGGGTTAACTACTGCACTGTAATTATTCAGTGTCCCCTTTCCTCTTGGTAAGGGTAGAAGAGACTCTAGCTATGGTAAGCAGCTCTTCTAGGAGAAATCTACTCCCAAATCAAACCAATGTTCTCTAGTTTTGGGTAGTGCCATAGCCTCTGTACCATGGTGTTCCACTGTCTTGGGTTAGAGTTCTCTTGCTTGAGGGTACACTCGGGGCCACTATTCTATCTTATTTCTCTTCCTCTTGTTTTGTTAAGTTTATACAGTTTATTTAGGAAATATTTATTTTAATGTTACTGTAATTAAGATGTTTTTTTCTTTTTTTTTTGTTTCCTTTCCTCACTGGGCGGTTTTCCCTGTTGGGGTTCCTGGGCTTACAGCATTCTGCTTTTCCAACTAGGGTTGTAGCTTCGCAAGTAGTAGTAATAATAATAATGATAATAATAATAATATTTATTATTATTATTATAATTATTATTGTTATTATTATTATTATACAGCCAGTAGCCTATTTGGTTAAAGTAAGAAAATAAAATCAGGGGCACCAACGTTATGCAGTAGGGTCAATTTTGAGGCTTGTATTTATGTATGTATGTATGTGAGGAATGTGGTGGTCGGTTTTATATGGTGCTATATTTTTCTGTTCATCTAATATACAAATCTGAAAATTTTATCGACATTTTATTTGATAAATCCTTTTTTTTTTCTGCGGAATTCATAAATTGATCGGCTGTAAAATGCTCTTCACACAGTAACAATTCTTTTGTTGCTGATACTGTGACTTCCACCGGATCTAGCAGACTGTGGTGACATCAACAATTCTGGTACAATGAATTTTCTTTACACGTTGTGTGCCTATTTCTTGCAACTGTGAATTTTATCAGGCAAATCTATTTCTTCCCCTTGATGATTAGTTAAAATATTCGTAGGATGAATATTTTAAGAGTAGAGAATATGTTTATCTGAATTGAAAAAACATATATTATCGAAATTATGCGTCAATTATCGTGACCTATATTTCGAACACAAGACCGCTCTTAGTTATACCAGGTAGACGTTCAATACAATGAAAAATGAACAGCTATGCATGTAGGTGGTAATGGTGGTGTTACAATTGCATGTGTATGACATAAACTTTAACAGGTTTTCACCACCGTCATCGTGTAGTGTTTTCAATAGGTCTAGTAACACCACTTCACATATCAAATAACAATCGCGTAGATATCTACACTATTGTAGATACACATGAACGTGTGGTATGGTTTTAACCTGTGTTGTCGGTACCGGTTTTAATTATTTACTCAACGATTGCACCCCATTGATGAATATGGTATTGAATTATTTCAAATCCAATATCTTATTATCGTAAGTTAACAGTTAGATCCACCACTCTGACTACTGTTAGTACCGACGACCTTCAATCAAGTCTTTAAGTACCACCACTGTCGTGACTGTTTAAAGAATCAAAATGACTCCATCATTAAAAATACAAGAATAAACGGTTCTAGAGCTTGTTCTTCATTAGAGTGAAAAAAAGAAATGACATTTCCGGGCTGTTCCTACGTGAATTTGTGCAATTACATGCGCAAGAGCACCCACGACTTCGGTGCGTCCTTCCTATCATTTTTTGCTATGCAGTTATACTTTCACGCTTGGCGGTAGCACTATTATCGCGATTTACAATTCGCCTATTAGCGTTTACCGTCTATGGTATCAGCTTCCATAACTTGTAAGTTTTCGAATTGGAGAGAGAGAGAGAGAGAGAGAGAGAGAGAGAGAGAGAGAGAGAGAGAGAGACCATATATGTAGGGCTGTGACTAACATTGGCGATACTTAATTAGCAAGTTTTACTGTTTATATGATGCCCAGATATAATTTAGAAGCCAAGAGAACACTGTATAGTACAATGACTTTTAATGATCTCAATAGCATTAGAGGGATTATTTTTTTCTTTAATTCCCTTTAGTCTAACCCACATTAAATCTTTCATGGTTATCTTGCTTGTGTGTTTATGCATTTGTCTAATTTCTGTTATAAATCACTCGGAAACATTTTGTAGAAGTCTGATAACTATTTCTGAAATAGTTTGAACAAAATATTTGCATCTGACTAGTGTGTAGGACATACACACACGCAGTACAAGTATGTTGTTTGTCTTTGTATTGTTTTATTCGATGAAATAGTCCGTGTTCTAATCATTTCATTCTTCCAATGGTACTTTTCGTATGAACCTTATTGTCCCGGGAATATATGGTCTACCGAATTATTCTGTAAATAATTATCCTAGTATTTAGTAAAAGCTGTTATGCAGTTATAGTAATATTTCCATGAAATTCATGCAAGGTAATTATTAGTCATAATAAGTGTATAGGTGTTCTACGACACTAGTTTGCAAATGCAACACTCTCTCTCTCTCTCTCTCTCTCTCTCTCTCTCTCTCTCTCTCTCTCTCTCTCTCTCTCTCTCTCTCTCTCTCTCTCTCTAGGGCAATATCTTTTAAGTTGATGTACTATATTTTTTTTCTCCTGATGGTAATGGATATAAAAACTACATGAGTTAGATCTTATTTTATGAAGAAAGGTGATATCCTAAGTTATATATATATATATATATATATATATATATATATATATATATAGGCAATTAAATGTTATTTAAAATTATTTTATTAATAATATTACATCATGTAGAACTCAGATTGGAAATACTTTCCAGTTGCATCTCTGCTCTTCAGAAAATAAATATAATTAATGGACGCTATCCTTGAGTAGAGACGCAGACCCCCCCCCCCCCCCTTCACGGGCTCAGCTCAGATTTCTTTCCTCTAGCTGTCCAATCTTCTTGGCTTTTTACTTCGTGTTGCAATAATTTTGCTACCCCCACCCCATCCTCGTTGCACCACGGCATCGGATAACCTCCCTGGTCCCAGCGCTTGGTTATATAGTCCTATAGTCCAGTAAATCCAAATATTCCCTTCCATATATATATGTTGAAGGGGATTGATGCCCTTGTAGGGCACGGCCAGGGACTCGAATGTGGTTGTCGGAAATGGATTCTTTCTTGAGATTATGCAGCTGTTTCGGATCAAGCAACTGGTTGTATGAACTTCCCGGCTTGAAGTAATAGCCTATCTTCGAATTGGGTAGATGGGTACACTCGCTAAGCACAGTCCCTGACATTAAAAACTTGTGTACAAAGTTAATTGAAAACATTTCATAGATTCCCCTATGGACATATTGTCTTAGCTCCGAAATTCTTAATTTTTCAATGGAATAAGTTCTAAAAGGGTCGTAACTTATCTGTCTAGATAATGATGGCCTAAGCTAAGGAACAATCATGCCCTACACGGAAAAAAAAGGAGCATTTGATTCGCATGCGGATTGAAATGCTTGTAACGTTAAGCTTATCCACAAAATGTGAATACATCGAAAAGTAAGAGATAATTTTGCTATTGATAATAATCTCACACTATATTACAGAGGATAGTGGTAATTATAACAATAACCTTTAAATGAGTACGATAGAGATGAGAGCTTATATGACAAGAGGTTAGTCGTGCATTGCAAGTTTCTTATAACGGTGAACCAATGATCCCTTATGAATGGTTGAATTGACAACCTATTGGGTTTCAAAGGTTGGAGAGAGATTGTATCTGTTCATCAAATTAAGTTGACATGATAGCAGATCTTGTTGTTTTGATGCAGTAAGAGATTAGAGAGTTACCAGCTATACATATATTGAAGAAATGATTGATTTATTAATAGTATTTGTTTGGGTAAAGCCTGGGCATTTCTCTCAATGATAAGAAGCGGTCACTGGATATTAATGCTTCGTTTGATAAGTATTTATATTTTTGGATTAGATACAGGATTGATTTTGTAAGTGCAACTGTGGTTGCGTATGAAGTACTTCCCGTTTATAGTTTTTCTTTTTTATTGCAATACTAGTGTACGTGACCCGTTAGAAAGGACGGTTAAATATTTGGACAGAAATGCACACATTCAACCGCTCTCTCCCCATACCCAGGGCACGGAGAGAGAGCAAGTAGTCATACTTTTGATAATGTCACAGCGTAACAGGAAATATATATATATATGTATATATATATATATATATATGTGTGTGTGTGGGTGTGTACATATATATATATATATATATATGAGAGAGAGAGAGAGAGAGACTGGCTCTTTTATACTTTTATATAAGGGAGATACTAATTACCCTTAGCGCCACGTTTTGCCTTTTTAAAGGAGAAATCAATTTTCCCCAGAATGTAGATTCGTTCCGTTCCCATATGGAGGAAGTGCACCCTATGACGAATGGGCAATCCCAGGGACTTGCCCACTTCGAACGCCCCGGGAGGGTCAATTGCCCTTCGCCTAAAAAGGGGAATAGCTTCAGATTCATTACGTAATGGGTTAATGCTATGCATTGGTCTGTAGTTAGAGGAAACTTGTCAGGATGTTTAACGAAATTTATATACATGGGATTAAAAATCAACAAAGAAAACAGGAGTGGTAGTAGCTTAGAAAAACCTGTAACATCCAAATTGCAACCTCATAATAGACGGAACAAAAATGAAACAAACGAATGCCTTTGTATATCTAGGTAGTATAATAATGCAAGATGTAATAAAGAAATAGAAAAAAAAGAATCCTTACAGCAAAAATGCCTTCAACAATCTGAAAATAGTATTGGCAATCAACAGGATAGGGATTCAGACAAGAGTTAATACACTGAAAACCTATGAATGGCCCGCACAAAAGATATGCAGCTGAATTATGGCTTTACAGAAGAATGTTGAAGATCCCATGGACTGAGAGAGTA
Organism: Palaemon carinicauda; assembly: GCF_036898095.1. Lineage (NCBI taxonomy): Eukaryota > Metazoa > Arthropoda > Malacostraca > Decapoda > Palaemonidae > Palaemon > Palaemon carinicauda. Next base: position 104,787,009 of record NC_090733.1, on the reverse strand, counting down.
ACAAATGAAGAGGTATTGAGAAGAGTGAATCAGGAGAGGTCACTTCGAAAAGTGGTAAGGATGAGGCAGATGGCTTTTGTGGGACATGTAATAAGAGACGAAAAATTCGAACTTATGTACCTTACGGGAAAGATAGAGGGGAGAAGAGCAAGAGGCCAGCAAAGGAAAAATATTTTGGATAGCTTACTGAAGAATGTAAATGGGAATGTAACAGCTGGACAATTTATGCTATACAGGAGAGCTAGAGACAGAGCCAGGTGGAGGCAATTGACAGCCCAAGTCGAGGACATGGCATCTAGATAGATTAATAGATGCTTAGGCTTGCAAGTGACAGTGTGTGGCTAGAGGATTGTTGGATGCAGCATGAGAGATGGTAGTGAATGGTGGAATGAAAGAAGGAAAATGAAGGTGGAAGAGAAAAAGAGCATTTAAAGAATGACTGCAGAGTAATAGTGTAGAAAAGTTTGAAAGATATAGAGAGAAACATTTGGAAGTAAAACGTAAGGTAGCGGAGGCAAAAAGGGTGGTTGACTGGAGGTGGGGTCAGGGATTAGGTCGTGCGTATGAAGAGAATAAGAAGTTTTGGAAAGAAGTGAAGAGAGTAAGGAAGGTTGGGTCAAGAAATGAAGAGACAGTGAAAGATGAAAAAGAAAGGTTGTTGAAAGATGGGGGAAGGAAAATGTGGTCTGACTATTTTAAAGGTTGCTGAATGTTGAAGGTAATATGGAGGCAGATATGATTGCTGTTGCAGGTGTTAAGGTGCCAGTGATGGGAGATGAAAATGCAAGAGATTACAAGAGAGGAAGTGGAGAGAGCACTAGATGAAATAAGAGCAGGAAAAGCACTTTGTATGGCTGATGTTAGGGCTTAGATGTTAAAGGAAAGGGGCGGGTGACTGTACTTGAATGGTTGGTGAGATTGTTTAATATCTGCTTTATGTTGTCAATGGTACTAATGGACTGTGTGTGTGCGTGTATTGTTCAGCTGTACAAAGGTAAGGGAGATGTGGACGAGCTTTGTAATTCCAGGGGTATAAGTTTGTTGAGTGTGGTTGGAAAAAGTATATTGTAAGTTAATTGAGGATTAAGGATAAAACAGGATGCAATTTTAGAAGTGCAGGGTGGTTTTAGGAGAGGTAGGGGATATGCAGATCAGATGTTAGGACGGAAATGAAGTGAGTGAGTGGTTTCTAATGAGAGTGAGGCTGAGACAAGGATGTGTGATGTCGGCATGGTTGTTCAATTTATTTGTTGATGGAATTGTAAGAGAGGTTGAATGCTTGAGTGCTTGGTCGAGTATTGAAACTGATAGATGAGAGTGATCGTGATTGGGAGGTGAATCAGTTGTTATTTGTGAATGTTACTGTATAGGTTGCAGACCTGTAAGAGAAGCTGGGTTAATTATATCAAGAGTTTGAAAGGGTGTATGACAAAAGGAAGTTCAAGAGTTAATGTGGTAAGAGTAAGGTTATGAGGTGCAAGAGAAGGGAGGGTGGTGCTAGATTGAGTGTCATGTTGAATAGAGAGTTACTTGAAGTAGATCCGTTTAAGTATTTGAGGTCTGTTATTGCTGCAAATGGTGGAGTGGAAGTAGGTGTATATCAGAGAGTGAATGAAGGATGGGAAAGTGTTGGGGCCAGTGAAGGAACTGGTAAAGAATAAAGGGCTAGGAATGATTGATTGCTTTGAGGTTTTCTAGCACCCTGACATCTAAGGTCATTGATGCAGAGGTTAGGAATGATTGTTAATTGAGTTTCGTACAAGAAAGTGATTGCACCAACTGTGATGTATAGATCGCAGTTGTGATGGATGAAAGTGAAGGAGAAACAGAAATTGAATGTGTTCGAGATGAAGTGTCTGCAAGAGTTGATGGGAGTGCAAGAGAAAGGCTAAGGTTTGGTTGGATGGATGGAGTGAAAAACGCTCTAGGTGATAGGAGAGTAGATGTGAGAGAGGCAAAAGAGCATGCTAGGAATAGGAACGAATGACGAGCGATTGTGACGTAGTTCCGATAGACCCTACTGCTTCCTCCGGTCGCCTTGGTGACTGCTGAGATAGCGGCAGTAGGGGATTCGAAATATGAAGCTTCATTGTGGTGGTTAACGGGGAGGTTGGGCTAGGGCACCCTAACCGTACCAACCATACTCGGCTGAATCCCTCGTCAGGCCGGGAGGAACGAAGAGAAGAAAAATCCCCTTTTGTTCTTTTTTTTTTTTATGACGGCTACCCACCAAAAATTTTGGGAAGTGCCATTGTAGATAGATAGATATGCTAGCAAACACTTGTTATAGAGCTGCCTATGCCATTTGATTATTCTGATTATTGCAACTAAAAGCTGTATGAGAAGATTTTGATGTGCTTTGCACGGTACACATAACAAGGATAAATTATGCTGTACAGTACATATTTAAAATAAAGAAAACCACACGATTTGTTACTTAGCGAGACTATTTATTGTAAAGTAGTGGAGCCTAGAAGGAAATTGTAAGAAATTAGCTATGACAGAAATAAGTCAAGGGAGATGATGTCTATATTCGCTTTAGGAATTATGTATGGATTCGAAAGAACATACTTTATCATAGACGTAAACTATATAATATCATCAGCCATGATTAGTCTACTGCAAGACAAAGACCTCGAACATGGCCTTTCACTCTTGTCTGTTTATGGCCTTTCTATGCCAGTTTTTACGCGCACATACTCTTCGCTCGTTAATCCATCGTCTGTTCTTCCTTTCCCTGCTTCTTTTGCAATCTCTTAGAGACGCATTTTGTTATTCTTCATGTTAATCTGTCATTCTCATTATATGCCCTGCCTATTTCCATTTCAATTCCTTACATGTTAAATACCCTCTACTTTACACACACACACATATATATATATATATATATATATATATATATATATATATATATTGTATTTATAGATCACCTTTTGAAAATAAATGGAATAAAAGAGATATATTTTTTGTTATTCATCATATTAGTTGGGTACAGTTACGGCAATGTTTTGCACTAAGTAGGTTGTTATATATATGTATATATATATATATATATATATATATATATATATATATATATACAGAGAGAGAGAGAGAGAGAGAGAGAGAGAGAGAGAGAGAGAGAGAGAGAGAGAGAGGAAAATTAATAACTCGTCTCGTTTAGGAACATTAGCATTTCGTATATGAGTTGTTTTTATTAATTTCATTCGCCCCTAAAGAACACTGTAAGACTTACCATTAAGTGCCTTGAAAAGGTCACTGGTTCTTGGCAAATGTTACTCACAATTAATTCAGACATGTTGCAGAAATCATAAATTCTGTAAATCCATCTTATGCATGGAAGATTGTCTTCAAATGCGGCTTGGTTGCGTGAGGAAACATAATGCTTCCTCTCTGGCTCGCGTGTCACGTGGCAATTTGAGATAACCAATCTTTAGAGATTATTCTGCTTTTAGCCACGAAATCAGGTCGGTCTTGGCTGCCGACGTCTTTGAAAGTGCCCATGTTTTTGTAAACAAACTTTAGGCTATAGACCTTGTTTATAAACACTTGGGTGCTATTGGTAACCTTTTTTTTTTTTTTTCATTGGATTGTCATAAGAGACCCATTTTCTATCAATTTGAAGTACATGTAAATTATATGATCTGGAACTTATGATTATTCTGTATAGTTGATTACAATTAAAATTTTTTGCGAGTTGCTTAAGGTAACTTTTCGAGATCCTTAACAGCAAATCTCAGTGATTGTGCCTCTGCGTTAAAGAAATATTTTTTACAAGTTTTATTCTATCCTGACTGGCCAACGCTGATTTGAAAAGGTAAAAAAGTTTTTCCTATAATTTCTATTCATTTACATTCTCTCCTTGCGTCCGAATTGAGAAGTTGTGGCAGCTTTTTATAAACCTTTTATATAGAATACTTGTGTACCATTCGATATTGAATTAATTATACCTTAAAAGGTTTATACTTTATTGTTGAGATTGGCAGTGTATCCTGTACAGTAGCTTGCTAAATAGAGTATCAACGTTGAAAGAAGATGCGTTGTCCATCCATATACCAAGGCACTTCCCCTAATTTTGGGGGGGTAGCCGACATCAACAAAGAAACAAAACAAAAAGGGGACTACTCTCTACGTTCCTCCAGCCTAACCAGGGACTCAGCCGAGTTCAGCTGGTACTGCTAGGGTGCCACAGCCCAACCTCCCACAATTCCACCACAGATGAAGCTTCATAATGCTGAATCCCCTACTGCTGCTACCTCCGCGGTCATCTAAGGCATCGGAGGCAGCAGCAGGGCCTACCGGAACTGCGTCACAATCGCTCGCCATTCATTCCTATTTCTAGCACGCTCTCTTGCCTCTCTCACATCTATCCTCCTATCACCCAGAGCTTTCTTCACACCATCCATCCACCCAAACCTTGGCCTTCCTCTTGTACTTCTCCCATCAACTCTTGCATTCATCACCTTCTTTAGCAGACAGCCATTTTCCATTCTCTCAACATGGCCTCAACACATTCATATCCACTCTAGCCGCTAACTCATTTCTTACACCCGTTCTCACCCTCACCACTTCGTTCCTAACCCTATCTACTCGAGATACACCAGCCATACTCCTTAGACACTTCATCTCAAACACATTCAATTTCTGTCTCTCCATCACTTTCATTCCCCACAACTCCGATCCATACATCACAGTTGGTACAATCACTTTCTCATATAGAACTCTCTTTACATTCATGCCCAACCCTCTATTTTTTTACTACTCCCTTAACTACCCCCAACACTTTGCATCCTTCATTCACTCTCTGACGTACATCTGCTTCCACTTCACCATTTGCTGCAACAACAGACCCCAAGTACTTAAACTGATCCACCTCCTCAAGTAACTCTCCATTCAACATGACATTCAACCTTGCACCACCTTCCCTTCTCGTACATCTCATAACCTTACTTTTACCCACATTAACTCTCAACTTCCTTCTCTCACACACCCTTCCAAATTCTGTCACTAGTCGGTCAAGCTTCTCTTCTGTGTCTGCTACCAGTACAGTATCATCCGCAAACAACAACTGATTTACCTCCCATTCATGATCATTTTCGTCTACCAGTTTTAATCCTCGTCCAAGCACTCGAGCATTCACCTCTCTCACCACTCCATCAACATACAAGTTAAACAACCACGGCGCCATCACACATCCCTGTCTCAGCCCCACTCTCACCGGAAACCAATCGCTCACTTCATTTCCTATTCTAACACATGCGTTGTGAATAAAAAAAAATCTTGGTTGATTTGATACTTTAGCGATAATTTCGGAAATCCTAGATATATCACTATACTTTGTTTGAAATCCCTTAAACACCATTTACCTTGAAAATAAGTTAAAATTTTATTTTGCCTTTATTTTCGAGACAATATTAAGTTACATTATCATTCTTATCGAAGTATATATCAATTATTGTATGTATATTTTTTGTTTACCTGACTATCACTGTTAATAAATGCGTAATTTTTCTACCGATTTGACTGATGTTAAACATTTTATATTGATGTAATTTTTTTGGTAACTAGAAATGACACAAGGAGAGCAAAATGAGTCATTGGAATCTAAACCTATATTATTAATCTTTCCAATTGAGTTAATGTAATCATCTTGAGCCGGAATATCTATTTAGGAACTCAGTGCAGATGGAAAAACATAGATAATCCTGTGCACTTTATGCGTCAATCAAGTGTGAGTGCATCCTAAAGGTTTTAACCCCCCCCCCCTCTCTCTCTCTCTCTCTCTCTCTCTCTCTCTCTCTCTCTCTCTCTCTCTCTAAATGGAAATAGCCACATTCAGGGTTTATACTTTTTTCTGTAATTAATTAATCAATATCTCTCTCTCTCTCTCTCTCTCTCTCTCTCTCTCTCTCTCTCTCTCTCTCTCTCTCTCTCTCTCTCCCCTGATTCAATAAGAAACGGAAATAGTTTCGTTTAGGGTTTGCATTTTTTCCTGTCATGATTTAATTTCTATTGTTGGAGAGGAATTGTGTGTATATTTTTTTCTCTTAATTTTGTTGCGTATTTTATCAAATGATTATTGAACTACTTTAAATCTACGTAATTCAACCAAGGGGTAAATTTGTGTTAATTTTTGTCAATATAGTCCTCGAATATGCTCACCAAAAGATCATAAATGTTGGTAAGGTCGGGGTTTTAGTTGCATACCATAGTATATTAGTTATTTCCGTTTGGTTTATTTTGTTTATGAGGTAACCACCCTATAGCGCTCGCCCTGATATTTTTATTCAGAAATATACATTTACAATTTGTACAATTTATATCATAATATATTGATGTGAATAAATTTTTTAATTAACACATGTTCACAATTGCAACTTTCACTATTCATCTATTTTTTATTTTTCTAAATTACAAACATAATGCCTCGTGAATACTTTTTGAACAGAAGTTTTAAATCGTATTTTCTTTTAAAGATCTTACGTTATATAAGTTTCGGGTAATAGTGTTTTTCTGTGTTCAATGCTTGCATTTCGTTAGTAATTAATCTTTCAACTTTAAATGTTTTCTGAAGAAAACTATTTTATCGGTCATATAAAGAAGGATGAACGTACCAAGAATACATTTAAATTGGGTTTCCATATTTTCAGTCGAGATATATTGTGATATCGTATATCATCAATCATGAGAAGTTACAGAAGTCTAAAATGATTAAGCATCGTCTTAGCAGATGGTTTATTTCGAAAGATGAAATACTCTGCTTAAGAATTGGGAAGGCAAGATTGTAAGGCAATCTAAGGTGTGGAGTCTTATTTGAGGTTGGATTTAAAAAAAAATAATAATAAATTCATTCAAAGGATGATATCTTGTTAAAAATTGTATGATAGAGATGCAAAGTATCTTGCAATGTATAGAAATCTTACTATTACCATAGAAAGATTAACGGAATTTGTTTTCTAGTGAATGTATACATTAATTTTATATGAAAGAGCTCAATAGCCTGGGTGTTTGTCATGCCCTCCTAATGGACGAGAGTTTAGTTTACTGTCTGTGGCAACGTGGAAATGATTATTAAGCAATAAAGAGTCAATTATCCAACAACTTTTCATTTCTTCTTATCGTAACACTCGCTAAGTCTGGGACCTTTCGACTTCGCCTAATGCTGTTTCTCGCTTAGGTCATGACTATAGAGAACTCTGATGTCACTCGACTAGTTGGTGCAAAGCTTTCATAGTATTTTTGTCCATTTCTCGTTGCGTTCTCATATATATATATATAATATATATATATATATATATATATATATATATATATATATATATATATTCACATATTCATATATATGTACATATATACTGTATATATATATATATATATTTATATATTCACATATTCATATATATATATATATATATATATATATATATATATATATACAGAGAGAGAGAGAGAGAGAGAGAGAGAGAGAGAGAGAGAGAGAGAGAGAGAGAGAGAGAGAGAGAGAGAGCATTATATATTCCTTGAGGTATTATATAATTTTTGTGACTAATTTCTTTGGTTATTATAAGGCCAATTAGACACCAGACCCAGTTCCTCATCTAGTCAAAGCTTGAATAGAAAATAAAAATAAAAGTGTTTGGATTGATACCCCGCCTTAAAAGGTGGGTACACTTGCGTCTTCAAAGATTTCAACTGGGGAAAAGGGAAGCAGCGAGACCTAGAAATCTTAAGTAATTTGTTATTACTTAAAGATCTCTTATATTAAGTAGTCTACAGTATGAAATAAATATTCAAGAAATTTTTCGATTTAATTTGAAAAGGCTTTTTATAATTAATTTACAGTGTTCGAGTGATTTTTTTTATGAAGGAATTATCAACTTTCTAATTTTATTTTTGAAATATTTATGAGATTGTTGTTGTTAGATTAAGCTGACATTATATCCGTAGACAATACACAGGAACTGACCAACTGACTGTTCAAGAGCAGCAGTATTATTATTTATTTGCATCTAAAGAATACAGCGTTTTTATTTTTGTTAATCTTCATTCACGAGAAATTATTAACAGATCTTTTCACATGCTTATTTTTACTATCTTGTTAATTAGTCTTAGATTTAATTTTATGATTATAAGGTAATGAGTCCATAATGAGTCATTTCTCAAGCTAGACAGAGAATCGTGGTCTTGTATGTAGTATGAAAGACGAATAACGAAGTGTGAAGAGGAAAAGAAAATTCGAATGAAAGTACCTGTAAAGTTTTGATATCCAATGAGCGCGGGCGTCGCTCTTAATAATCCTTGAAGGTAACTTCAAACATAGGGAACTTTAATGATAGACAGTAATTGGCGTTTGTACAAAAAAAAAAAAAAAAAAAAAAAGAAGTCTTAAATTAAAGTATTTTTTCGGTGATGGGAAAGATGTGTGAAAGAAGAATGAGGGCAGTTAGCCAGCTAACCGTGGTAAGGAATAGTTTGGAAAGTTAGGTTAAAATCAAGAGAATCCCTGTCGTAAGTTGTTGTATTAAGGAGAAATAGATGTAAAGATGTGATTATGATATGCACTATCATTTATGTGCTGCAGGTGTCATATACCTGCATATGGAGTGTGATGCAACTCACTAATTCATAGTTTGTTTGATTAATTGACACATTTTTCACTTGTGTGGATTTCTGTTATTTTTCACTTGCTGTGTGGTTTTCTATTAATTTGATTGGATTTCTGTTTTTTCACTTGCTGTGTGGTTTTCTATTAATTTGATTGGATTTCTGTTTTTTCACTTGCTGTGTGGTTTTCTATTAATTTGATTGGATTTCTGTTTTTTCACTTGCTGTGTGGTTTTCTATTAATTTGATTGGATTTCTGTTATTTTTCACTTGTATGGTTTTTATTAATTTGATTGGATTTCTTGTTATTTTTCACTTGCTGTATGGATTTTTATTGATTTGATTTCAATCTGGGAACATCTATTGATTTAAGACTAAAAGTTTCCATGGTTTTTATAGGTACCTGAACACGCCAGCCCAGAAGATTCGAACCACATTCATAGTGAAAAAAAAGTGTCATTGAATGATAGTAGGCAAAAATATGCTTTATAAACTACTTTTAGTTATATAATTTGTTGCCTTAGTAACAGAAACTATAACTAACTTATGGAGAGAGAGAGAGAGAGAGAGAGAGAGAGAGAGAGAGAGAGAGATTGTCAGGGATGGGAACGTCCAAGAATGAAGCTAAAAACAAGTTACTTCTTTGGCCGTGATTATGAGCCTCTCTCTCTCTCTCTCTCTCTCTCTCTCTCTCTCTCTTTTATATATAAGCATGTTTATATACGTATGTGTATCTTATGGTAAAAGAAAAACGCCAATTTTTCAAATAACCTTTTATTATTGACACCGGCTGTTCATGTAATCTTGAATATTTATTCTCGTGATGACCTTGAAATTCACCACAATGCTTTACGTGATTAGAATGAATAGAATGACACGAAGTAATCATTTGCATTGCAGGATTAAATTCTTTCCCGCCGTAGTTCCCCGAGAGGACTTTTGCCCCAGGACACTGCAGTGGCAGAAGGGAGGGAGAGGAGGAGGGACAGGCGGAGGGGGAGGAGACAACTTGGGGGCGTGGGTATGGAAGAAGCTTTGGTATCTGAATGTGAGAGAGAGAGAGAGAGAGAGAGAGAGAGAGAGAGAGAGAGAGCTGCCCGTGGGCGACTGGGCTGGAGATTGCCGACCCTCGCCTTCTATAATGATACCCAGTCAACCAAGCTTTTTGTCCCCCGCTTCTCTCTCTCTCTCTCTCTCTCTCTCTCTCTCTCTCTCTCTCTCTCTCTCTCCTGCAAATGGTAGATAACGTTTGATTTTGGATCTGCAGTTTATATAGGAAGTGTGATTTTTTCGTTATTTCTATATTTTTAAATGCTTGGGCATATGGCAACTTGGTGTAGTGGTAATCGTGCTGATTAAGCGCATCCTTTTCATCTCTGGTACCTGTCGTGAGATCGCAGTTCTACCTCATAGCTCTATAGCCATGTTTTGATTCATTTCGTTATTTCTTCTTCCCCCTTTATTTATCTTTGTTTATTATGTAGGCTACGTATGCATAAATACAAACTTTGTGTGAATGTGTAGGATTATTTGCATGTGTCTCACATGCTCATATGTGGCTAAGTTTAGATAAATAAAGCGATATAGTGTTAGCAAATTGGAGAGTTTTCTAAAGGCAGCTTGTGTGCATGAAGATCAATTTTGACGCATTTGTCATCTGCATTTGACACTTGACAGGGACATTTTGAAAAATGTTTAGGTCCTGCTTGATGCAATTAAGCTTGTCCTTACATGAGGGATAACGTGAAGAATTGGATTTTGAAGATCAAATTGATTAGCATTTATAGCAAACGCACCTTTCAACTACTTCGTAGTACCAGTTTGTATCACCAATTTGGCCACAGCTGATAGATAGCATTACGGGAAGTAACACTATAGTTTTACCATCTCTCTCTCTCTCTCTCTCTCTCTCTCTCTCTCTCTCTCTCTCACATAATATATTTTGTTGTCTTTACCGTTTATTTTTTCTAGCTAGAAGTACATATTGTAGTCTTAACACGTACTTTTATTATGAAAAAAAAAATCAGACACGTTTTTTATTTATGGTTATAAAATTTAGTTTTTTGAACGTTATGAATTCTGAATCATAATAGCGTTTATGACAACGGGAGGAGAGAGAGAGAGAGAGAGAGAGAGAGAGAGAGAGAGAGAGAGATTTCCAGGTAGGAGAAAGTACCTTACTTTCACTTTCATCTTCCTCGCCCCGAGGAAGCTGCATCTTGACCATCATCTTGGATGAAACGTTGACCTTGAAATTTACCAGTTTTCAAGGTCACATTGCCTTGCCACTCGGGACGTAGAATGTCTGCAGGTTTATGTTAAATGAACTCTAGGAAAAGATTTCGGTTGGAGGTCAACCGGGTATTGTTAGTATGAGATGTGTGCTGTTCTTGTGGGTGAATTGATTATATAAGGAGTGAAAGGAGATGGTACCTTGATTAATACTTAATTTTAAAAGATATTTTTGTGTAAGATAATAATTTTTTTCACCAAATTGATAGTAACTCATCAATCAGTCGATCGTCATTTCTTATTTGCTCGATGGAAAAGATTGAAATTGTACAACGAGTGTTGGTTTTACTGAACATTGATATGTATATATATATATATATATATACAGTATATATTATATATATATATATATATATAGATAGATATATAGATATATATATAGATAGATATATAGATATATAGATATATATATAGATAGATATATATGTGATATATATATATATATATATATATATATATATATATATATATATATATATAATGTTTGGGTTTGTGTATTTGTGCAGTTGCGTATTTATGTTCTTGTGGATGATATATGCAGTACCTGAGAAGTAGGGACACATTATTTGTTTATTCGTATATAGATTTATTCATGTTAACATTGCCTTATGTAACACTGATCATTATCATAAATCTTCTGTCGTCCTCTTGGTTACGTAGGGATAGAGCAGTCTTCACAGCGGTTGCATTTTGTTATATTGACTGTACTTTGATATTTCTATTTTGCTTATTCATCGGTTTACTCTTTTCCATGTTCATTGTTATTTCCCTCTGTATTTTGATAAACTGACTACTGCATCTCTAACGTTTTGCTTTTCTCTTAAATATGCGAAAGCACTACTGTGAAGAACCTGATTGTGTTTTTAATTGATTTCGTAGATCATTCAACAAAACGCTGATAAGTTTCTTTTTTTTTTCTCTTAAATCTGTGTATTGCAAAAACACCATGAAATGTTAACGTTTTTGCTGCAGAAGTGCCAGGTAAGCCGAATAATATCCGGTTTACCGCATAGTTAGCAAAACATACGTAAGCTTGAAATTTACTGATCAATTCCATAAACGGTAGGAAAATCTCTCTCTCTCTCTCTCTCTCTCTCTCTCTCTCTCTCTCTCTCTCTCTCTCTCTCTCTCTCTCTCTCTCTCTTACACGAAGAAGTAGTTCCATCAATTCATATAAAGAAATTCAAGAGTTCTTACACGGATAGTGAAAATAATTTCTAGGCGACTATTAAAAGATTCTAAATAGTAACGGGTTTTCCATCCTCTCGTATTAGAAATTACTTAATAATAACACATTGAAAGTTTCGATTACTCTTATTTTATTTAAAACAAGGAAGCTAATGAGTAGCTTAATCGTTTTATTTTAGAATTACGAAAGGACTTAATCTACCAAATTATTAGTTTCATAGATGAGTATGGAAGTGGGTGATAGACTTTAGGATCAAATTCGTGTCAGACAACCATGGTGTCGTGCACATACAGGGTTGAACTTAAACTCTCTTTCATTAATTTCAATAAAACAATGTGCTGTTAAAAACGCAGCTCTGATCAAGGACTATATCGGTCGCATTTAATGTATTTTGAAAAAATACACCCATTTGTTTTTTTTCCATTTACTCGTTAGTCTCATTGTAGTAATAAGTAGTACTGCTTTGAGAAACTATCCAGATAATCCAGATAATGATTATATGAGTTATCCAAATCACAGACAGAAAAATGAAGGCTTTGTTAGTGATAGAAATTTAAAGTTAAATATTTTGTCTTTTGGAAAGCTTTTACCAAGAAGTTAACTAGAAAACTACAAGTCTTACCTAACATAATAGCTAAGACATTCGATTACACCGTAGGAATGTTTTGGTGTGTATCCAAAAGACCCCGAGGTTATAGTGAGTATGACTGCGCCAATTCGATTTGAATTACTTATGCATTTAATCCACGTAGTTTCTCATACGTTGGAGACTTGGTGATTGTGTTTTATTTTTATTTGAAATCTACCTTGCATACTGTATATTGTAAAACAACAATTACTTCTCCTCTATATGTAACTGACTATAATATATACTGTGTATATATATATATATATATATATATATATATATATATACATATATATATACATATATATATATATATTGAAATTAAATGTTTGAGTGTTATGGTAATGATTGTCCTTATTCGTGATGAGTATATATTTCCTGTGAACTAAACTGAATGTGTCATAGAATGTTTCAAGAAAAAAATACACGTGACAAAGAATCGAAAACAAATGAAGTAGAGCTGGAGTAATTATGCGGTGTAAATCAAAGAATCGATAAAGATTAAGATTACCAAAGAAAATAAGATAAAATTAATGTTCATAGTACTTTAGCCGAGTATCAATTCTTTTATGGCTGGTGACCATTGGCGATCACGATTATTGCTGGAAGAATGTGTTAAGAACATCCAAGACGCATTAATTCCACATTTTCCTTAAATGTTGTGTTTTGCCAACCATGTCAGTCGTTGTGTCTGTTAAAGATAAGGATATTTATAGTTTATCTTCTGAGATAGTACCTGATAAAAATGATGAAAATCTAATTGGTTTGGTTGTAAGACGAAACATATTTTACCTAGTTTACACCGTCAAGTAAATTATGAGTACTTAAGAATGAAACTGCAAAGGCCTATGTGCCTTTTGGTATTTTTTCTTAGTGGTCACTCTCCCCAGGGCTTCCCTGGCCCAGTGTTGCTTAACTTGGCGTTATAAGTCTTTATAAAGTTAGATTTTTTGATCCAGAGGAAAGAATTAACAGGTTCTTCGTTTGTCATTTAGCATTAGTCAAGGTTTTTAGGATAATTTTTTTTCCTAACGAAACGAAGCTTTCTTTCCAATAAACTATTGAGCATTGCCCTCTTTGCCAGTCGAAACAGAATTCCTTCGTCTTATCTAATAGATTAGATGCACCTAGATATATATATATATATATATATATATATATATATATATATATATATATATAGAGAGAGAGAGAGAGAGAGAGAGAGATACTTTGTCCTAAGTCTAACGATTTTCTATTGTCTCTATGGCTGTGTAACTGGCGTCCTGTTTCTCCCGGACACAGATAGCTTGTGAAGATCGCGATATTAAGAATGAACTATCAATAATTTCTCTTTCTCCTGTCTGTCCTGGCTTAGAAATGTATAGCATTCTCCTGGTCAGCCAGAGATAAAAATCTGCTTCAGATTATATGTAGAACACACCCCATTTGGACAGCACCTGGTCATATGGTTCAAATTTCACATATCCATCTAGCTGTTCACCTGTATCTTGATAAGGAACTTTAATCATGATAAGGAACTTAGTTGCATTTGCATTGTATCATCTTTTGCTCATAATTCTCGACTAGTAATTAGTATTTAAATTAAATCTCAAATTAAGTTGAAGTTATGAAGAATATTTTTGTTGCTTTGTCGACAACAATTGTTTAAGACTGACGACTTACAACTTTTTTTTCTTTTTCTTTTTACCGTGTCTTGATGGCAGTCCTTGCCCTCTTGACACAGCTGAGCTTTTGAGAAAAGCTTGGTTATGTTTTTTTTTTTTTTTCGTGGGGGTGGGAACTATGTCGCTTTTTGAATGTCTGTTATTAAACTGCTTATCTGCAGATTAACAGTAAACGAATATTCAGAATTGAATGAATATAATAAAATTTTTGAATTCCATTTCTAAACGCAGAATAAACCAAACAAAGTCTTATTCGAGACAATTTGAAATTTGGATAATCAATTATTGTAGCAACATCTGTCATCTTGCATTCCCCCCCCCCCCTTCCCCAACTCCCAACACTATCATCTCTCATCTCATGAAACATCGTCACTGGATATTGTGACAATTATCTTTTCTAGATTGCATAATGAAAACAAATATGACATTTCGGAAAAAAATATCCTCGCCTTTAACGTGTTGAAATATAGTTAATTAAAAACCTGAATTTTGATTTGAAATTTACAGATATAAGATGTTAAGTAATTGACATTTCCGAATATTTTATTAATTTCCTTTTTAAATGTATATTCCATCGATTTCTAACAGGAAAAGAAAATATTTCCTTTCTTGAATCTATTTTGCAATATAAAATATTTTATTATATCAAGTCTCTCTCTCTCTCTCTCTCTCTCTCTCTCTCTCTCTCTCTCTCTCTCTCAACGTCTGTTGTAAAACCCACATTCTATTTTTTCTATGTCTCTGACTGTCTCTCTCCCTGTTGTTCAACAAGTCCTGCCCCCCAGAATACCCGCATCCTCATTTAATAGACATAACGGAATTTCTCTTTTCAGCAGTCTCGGAACCTCTTCTTTTCAGCGGTCCCTTGAGCCAAAACCTTGCCAAGAATCCTATTAAAAACTACTTTAAGTCATTCTCTGTATTCCCTTTCAAAGCACATATGAAATGCTGGATATTATCTCGAGAGGAAGGGTTAACTTCAATGGCTTATCTATTGTGGAAGTGGACTGTGGACCTACAAGAAATTATGGTGGGATTTTAGGGAATGCTTTGTACTTTTCTCTCGCGCTGTTTCATTTTTTTAAGATAATTATTTCGATATTAAAGTTTGCTTCTCCTTGTGTTTATTGCAGTTTGTTCTGAAATGTACATTTACCATTGGCCTTCTCACTTTGTGCTGTAAGGAAACTAAAAGTACCGTGTTTACACAAAAAGAAAAAAAAATACTTTTGTTTTAGTTATCAGCTACGGGGAATTTTGCGATGAAACACATTATATCCTTTTAAATGTGTTTAATATATCGCTTCACATTTCTTGTAATTGCTACTTCAGTTTCTCACTCTTTCCCGGCCTTAGAGCCAAATTTCATTGGTAGCATCTATCTTCATTTACTTTGTGAAAAAAAATCTATATTGGTATTCTGAACGGTAACCCACGTACAGTTGGAGACAGGAATTCATGCCACACCTTTCTCTGAGGAAGTGCACCCTGACACAACTTACTGTGCTGCAAGTTCTTGTGTTTAGCCCAATCCACTACCTCAGCCATGTCTCTCTATACTATCTGCTTGGTTATTCGCAGCTTAGTAAGGTTTGAGACAGGGTGCACATGTTTAGAACGAGATGTGACAGGAATTATACTGTACAAACCAAATACTTTCAATATTGATAATCGTTTTAGTAAATACATGATTTTGGGATTCAGATAACAAATTTAGACTTAATTTTAATGAAGAGTTTTTTCTTATGATTAACAGAAGCAATTTGTTAAAGGAAAATTATCACGTCGCCAAGCTGAAGTCAAAGTCATAATTATTGGTGTATGTAGAAAACCTTATTGGTGTGTTCCGACTTGGATTGGCACAGGATTGGGATTGATCTATTCAAATGATTGGTAGGTAAGGTACAGTTGTGATTAGAAGGATTTAAGAATATCCAGTTGCTTATTAGAAAGATTGGGGAAGACCCTTTGAATTGAATTTATTTTGTTTGTTTACGTGACTAAATAATAGTAAAACGTTAGCTATTCTTTCAGGGCTGCTAATTTCTACCATAATTCGCGTTGTGTAGGTTTTTGAATACCGGAAAAATAAGTTATTTTAAAATGTATTAAAATTTTGGATAAAGAGTCATATTTATGATGATGATGATAATAATAATAATAATAATAATAATAATAACAATAATAATAATAATAATAAGCAACTGGAGAATTATTGGTGTCTATACCGTTATTTGATTTTTTTTTTATTGAAATTCCTATCATGAAGAAAAATGGTTAAATAGTGGGCCATCCGATTTTAAACCAATTTACTACAAAAGATACGTAGATGACACATTTGTAATATTAAAAAAGAAGGATGATATAGATTTTTTTTAATTACATAAATATGCAACATCGGAAAATCAAATTTACGATAGAAAAAGAACAGGTGATCAAATTCCCTTTTTAGACATTTTAATAAAAAAAAATCAAATAACGCTATAGACACCAGTATCGGCAGAAAACCTCACACGAGTCTCGGAGTTAACTTTTTGAGTAGATGCTATGATAATTTAGCACAGTGTTCTACCTAACATTTAGAATTGTAGACTAACATCATCTTTGGAAAATTTTCATAAAGAAATGTGTTTCCTAGAGAAGTTCTTTTCCAACACTGGGTTCCCATCCAAAATGTTTTATTACAAACTTAAAACATTTCTTAACAGTATATTTTGTCCTCAGTCAAAGAAGTTTGGAACTCTTCATCAAATTACTATATTTTAATGATGAAACAAACAAATATCTTAAAACCAAAATAAGTGTAATCCTGATTAAATAATTACCACAAATTAGGCCAAATATAATATTCTAAAATTATTCCAAAATAAAAAGTTTTGTTAATCATAAAGAAAAGCTACAAAAGACATACGAGTCTATGGTGGTGTACTTGTTTAACTGTCCAAATTGCCCATTAGCTTATATTGGCTCCACGAAAAAAGCATTTTTTCGCGCTACCAAGATCACAAGGAATTAGCAGCCGAACTGACAGAGCCTTGTCCAAACCTTTACAGTCCAGCAAAAGAGATCACTGTGACATGGCTTGCAATTGTTTGTTCTCTTTGGATAACTTTTCATCTGAAAATAAAATGAAAATATCAGAGTCAATTTTTATAAAATCTAAAAAGCCACAACCAAGAAATTTCTAGTTTCCCGTTGAAAATTGCGTGAATATGCCTCTTCCCATTCTAAATTAGATTTTATTTGTTTACAATATTTATGTACAGCTTGCTCTATATTTTTTTACTTTCTTTTACCCAGGAACATGATTATAAACTCAGATCTTTGAAACGTTGTTATTTATTGGTGATGGAATTAAATTTAAGAATGTTTGGCGTGGTCGTAATTCTCCGGTTCCTTATTAAACTGAGGTTCCCTTCCACCCGCTCAGTATCGGATAATAATAACAATAATAATTAGAATGTATTGACAACAACAACAATGGTAATTTTATCCACCCCGAGAAGGACATTAGAATAAATTCCCCTCAACTCCTCAATTTGGATGTTTGATTTGCAATTTAAGTTTAGATTCGGTATGATAACCATTCATTTTCCCTTGCCAGTTTTTTTTTTTTTTTTTTTTGACGTAGCCACTAAAAGAAAGTTTTACTCCATGTCGAGGTGGGATGGTAATGCGAGTCTTGTATTTTACTATATAACTTACATATGCTTTTAGACAAAGAAATGACAGGATACTGTCTTTGTCACACTAGAGAGAGAGAGAGAGAGAGAGAGAGAGAGAGAGAGAGAGAGAGAGAGAATGAATCGTGTTATTACAGTCTAACCGAAGTCTACAGATTCTATGATATTCTGAGACATGCTTTGTACATCCCCCGACCGTGTTTTGTAAAAGCGACGAAGGACATCTAAGTTTTAACGTATGTCATGGAATCTCATTCTTTTCTTTCACCTTGTGATTTTAATGGAACATGAGAACGGAGGTACTTTTTGTTAGTAGTTTAGGAGAGGATTTCTCTCTACTTGAAGGTGATACCTCGACACTAAAACAGTAATAGTTAATCATTCTCATTGTGCTGAAGATTTGTCACAAGTTATTCTCCCGTTATTGAATAGTATAACTATGACAGGGAATGTAAATATTTATTTACTAAAAGAATAGAGTTTTAAGTGATATATTGTTAACATGAATTTAACAGCAACCTTCAATTGAAAATCTTACCTGTATGGTGTCCCTAACGAACCACAAGAATCTTTTTTTTTTTTTTTTTTTTTTTTTTCTTCTTTTTTTTTTGTCTTCGAGAAGTAATTCTTCCGTGAAAGATTCTATTGTTTAATATTTCATATTGTTCTCCCAATTAATTATAACTCTATGAAAGGCGACACGATTCCTTTATCTTGTTATGAAATCAACCGTTTCGGAGAGCAGGGAACAGGCATGGGACGGAGGAAGGCGATGTTGTTAACACCA
Organism: Palaemon carinicauda; assembly: GCF_036898095.1. NCBI lineage: Eukaryota > Metazoa > Arthropoda > Malacostraca > Decapoda > Palaemonidae > Palaemon > Palaemon carinicauda. Next base: position 104,768,159 of record NC_090733.1, on the reverse strand, counting down.
AGAATGTTTTGTTAAGTCACTGTGATTGTCTTTTCATTTGTCTTTCATTTCCTGTTTTTGTTTTTTGTTTTGTTTTTTGCTTTTGATGATTCACGGTATTGCTAAAACTGTTTTCGAGTGAGGAAGGTGTCCATGGGTCAAATTGTTTTTTAAAGTTTAAAGGTCACTCGTAAATGGCAGGAGCAAGTGATAGTGAGTGCCCTAGAGGCTGATCACATACACTCACACTCAGACGCACACATACGCACGCGCGCGCACACACACACACACACACACACATATATATATATATATATATATATATATATATATATATATATATATATATATATATACAGTATGTATATATATATACATATACACGATCAGCTTCCAAGCACCCTCTTCCCCAAGCTAGGACCAGGGAGGGCCTGGCAGTGGCTGATGATAACTAGATAGATAGACTTATAGGCTCCCCCAGACACTACTATTTTTCTTAAAGACTTTCCAGAATGCTGTCGCCATACAGGAAGGTAATGTCGACAGTACACCACCTGCAGTGCACTTTAAACATTACTTTAGTGTCTTAGTGGCGTTCCTAAGGTCCATGGATGCACTCACTTCTCAGCTTTCTACTCACCCCCTATCCAGATTTCTTTTTTCTTGCTGTTCATCATTTTTTAACAATTTTCTTCTTGGTGCAACACCCCCCCCCCCCAGGCCCTTTGCAACATGGCGTT
>NC_090733.1:104757440-104764940 GCF_036898095.1 Palaemon carinicauda | reverse complement strand
TATGCTGAACAAATTATTAAAACATGTTTATATGTTTTGCAAGAAGCCTCGCATATACAGTATACTTTAAATTTGATTAAAACTTGTTTATATTTTTTTCCAAGAAGTATCACATATAAGTATATATATAGGTTTATACCAAACAAGTAATTAAAACGTGTTTAGTACCTTAGATTTGTCATTCATGATTGTAATTATTTTTCTTTTCCCGCAGGTACAATTGCACATTCATTTAGATGGAGCCATAAGACATGAGACGCTCTGGGAAGTAATGAGGTATGTTACCAATGCATGAAGCGTTTGAAAGCGTATATAACCCCCCCCCCCTCTCTCTCTCTCTCTCTCTCTCTCTCTCTCTCTCTCTCTCTCTCTCTCTCTCTCTCTCTCTCTCGTTTTGTTTCCGGATATTTTTGTGCAAACTGTAAAGAGCGAAAATTTTTTTGTGTGGCATTAGACATAACTGTTAACGACCCTATATTATATAAACAATTTATCGTATCCCGCAATAGGAATTTTATGAAACAAGAAAAAACAGGCCAAAATAAATTTCACATTATTTTTGTTGAAATAAATTGTCTTAAAGAACGACGAAAGTTTGTATTTATTTGATCTGATTGTGAAAGGACAAATGAACATAGTAGAGTGTGTGTAGTTTTCTATTCTTTTTTTTTTCTTTTTTTTTTTGTGGTATTGAATTATTGTATTTTGAAATAATTGGATATTTTGCGGTTTCTATTTCCAATTATATATAAGTGTCTCGGGAATGCTTTTGATTTCGCAGGTTTTCGCTGTAATCTGTTTCAAGCTGCTGGTTTAGGATAGTTCGTAATTAAAGGTTTAAAGGCCACTCATGAATGGCAGAGGCAAGGCACAGTGACGTTGCCCTATCAAGCAGGACAACGCTCTGGAGACTGACCATATAATATGATCAGTACCCATGACCCCTCTCCATCCAAGCTAGGACCAGGGAGGGCCAGGCAATGGCTGCTGATGATTTGATTGATTGATTTGGACTTTTCTTGCATCCTGACATCTACGGTCATTGACGCCGGTATTATTTTTTTTATAAATAAAGATTAAAAGGTAATTGAATTGAAAACAATAGAAGCAAAGACGTCCTTCTAAAAGTTAAATAGCTCTCAGAAGACCTGATTCTCAAATAAATCTAAAAATACCGCTAGCATAGTACAACACATCCTGCCCAAAAATCTTAGCAAGGAAGAATCTGCCATCCTCACCTCGAGCCTCAAGCATATCTATTTCTTAAGGTGCTAATAGTGTAGCATTCAGGCAACAAGTGCCTCACTGTCAGGGGCACCAAACAGTCGTCGCAATATGGCTGGTGTTGGTCATTCAGGAGAAGTTCGTGTGTCAACCGAGTGTGACCAATGCGGAGACGATAAAGAGACGTCTCCCACTTTCGGGACATCATGTTATACCTCGAATGAAATATAACATTCGTTATTTCTCTTATCATATTTCCATCTAAACTATCCTAATGCTGTTGCCAATTGTTTTAAAACAAATTCTTAATGCTGGGTAAAAGAATCATTACAAAGGATGGGATACCTTCTTGGTAGCAACTCGGCTGCAACATTCTTTGCCAGTAAATCAGCCTTTTCATTCTTAGACACACCTACGTGTGACGGAACCCAACAAAATCGAACTGTTATACCTGTCAACCCAATAATGAAGAACCACTCTAAAATCTTTAAAACTAATGGGTTACTGGAATTAAAAACGTCTAAAGCTTGTAGAACACTTCTTGCATCACTAAAAAAGGTAAGATTGGCCTCCTGGTAGACCAATAGGCTGCCCCCAAACCCCTCACCCTTAGCTCACAAGGATGGTGAGGTTGCAGACACTACAGGAAGCTATCGAGTTTGAGCATAATCGAACCTCAGTTCCGCAGAACACCAATCAGAGGAGTTTCTAATAGGCCACCATAACCCCATAAAAATTACTGTACATTATTTTTTTGTGTAAATGAATTACATTACGTTTCTCGAGCTCTTTTAAGATTTTCTTTCTCTAGAATAATTGTCAAGATTCTTTGAGGATTTTCTGTCCTGTATTATAAAATCTATTTTATTGAGGGTACACTCTGGTACACTTATTTTAGCTTATTTCTCTTCGTCATTGTTTTTTGAAGTTTTTATAGTTTATATACTAAAGATGTATTTTATGTAGTTACTGTTCATAAAATGTTTTATATAAATTATTTATGAATTCTCTTTTACTCTTATTTATTTCCTTGTTTCCTTTCCTCATTGTGCTATTCTTTCCTGTTGGAGCCCCGTTGCTTATATCATCCTGCTTTTCCAAGTAGGATTGTAGTTTAGCTAATAATGATAATGTCCTCTCATGAAAATTATTGCTCTTATAATAATAGCAGCAACTATTCTATTCTTGCGGTGTTAGTGTTGATAATCACTTTTAACAGATTCCAATACTCTTGCAGATTAATAGAAACAGTTAAACTAGTTAGAAGTGTCTGGCAATTGGTTCCCCCATCGTGAATGTGTCCTTTGCATGATTGTATACATGATTGACACTTCATAATAGTATATTTTAAATGATTGCTTTGGATTATCAGTCCATGCGTGTTGATGTCTCCGTTAGGTAGATGGCCTTTCAATACTAGATATGAAGGTCTTCTACTTATGCTATTAAAATTTGGAAACTTAATTTTTTTCTAGAATTTTTTTTTCATCTTTCACAGTTTGTGTGTTTATGCTAAGAACAGTTCCTTTAGGATAAATTTTACATTGATTATTTTCTAAACATACTCATGAGCTGAACTCTGTTATTGACATGTGATATGACTGATACATTAAATATATATATATATATATATATATATATATATATATATATATATATATATATGTGTGTGTGTGTGTGTATATATATATATGTGTATATATATATATATATATATATATATATATATATATATATATACTGTATATATATATGTATATATATGTATATATATATATATATATATATATATATATATATATATATATATATATATATATATATATCAGGTATGTATACATATGTGTATATACATACCTATATTTATACATTTAATATAATATATATATATATATATATATATATATATATATATATATATATACCTGGTATGTATAAATATATGTATGTATACATACATATATTTATGCACTTAATTTATATATATATATATATATATATATATATATATATATATATATATATATATATCGTAAAAAAATGTTTTGCCAACAAAAAGTTACACAAATTTGCTGATAATGGTAATAACATGTCATCAAATTTTCCCTTTCCTTAGTCATGATATCGCTAAGGCCTCTTATCGCCTAGACTAATGTCTGGCAAGGGCGTCTAGTTCTTACCTATCTAATAATAGGTTTTGGACTTAATGCGCTTTAAGAAAAAGCTGGATAACGTAAGAACTTTCATTCGAAAATATCTCCGTTATTTGGTCGGCGAGGTACGTGTCTTGTACTCGTATGTAGACGATCAAAGAGATTATGATGGTGTATGATTTGCGTTGTATTCAAGGAAATTCATAAAGATGGTATAGAATTCAAATTGAACATTATTCTACAAGGGTGTGTTTTTGCTGATTATTACATACTATTGTTTTATTACTGTATCTTATAAACACACACACACACACACACACACATATATATATATATATATATATATATATATATATATATATATATATATATACAGTATATATATATAGTTTTTATTTATCCATTATAAACTTAAATGTATAAAGTGAATGAGTAGATAGTGGAGCCCCTGTCTTTGGTGGGTGGCGTGTTGAGTTTGGGGTCTTTAGTAGCGAAAGAGATAATTGTATCACATCTGGGAAAGGGCGTGAAGGAATTTATATATAGAGAACGAACACTAGTAGCTGCTAGCTTTTGCGTTGCCTTGTGTTAAGGAATTCGTAGGGAAGTAACGAGGTTTTATAGGGAGTGTCTGATTATTGCGTAAAATGGGGAAACTCACAATTACCAGTTAGTTGTGACATTATTCTTTGATATATTGTTTTTAAACGGTATGTTATTATTTACTAAAATGTATATATGCATGTTTACGTATATAGAAAGAGGAAAACTTTATTAGGGCGTTGTTTCAAGCTGTAATTTGTAATTAAAAAATGGCAAAAGAAAAAATTGAGAAGTTTGAGTCACTCCCTGAAAAACGAGTGGGTGATTAGGTAACCTTTTACAGCAGGAGGCTTTGGGTTGAGAGTGACATTGCAACAAGAATGAAATTAGTGTCATGTGAACAGATTATTATTATTATTATTATTATTATTATTATTATTATTATTGTTGTTGTTGTTGATTTACACACATACCTAGGGAGTGACTTTTGACCCATGGATTCATTACGATGGACATTAAATGCTGCAAGTGTTGTGACAGTTTATAATTTTCAAACGTCTTGGCTTCGTCGATATCTTCCCCAAAATTTGATTGCATCTTGCTTTTTTATTATTTTTTTTTGGGGGGGGGGGCTAAAATCGAGTAGTTGTGTAGTGAATTATTTATATTTTAAGATTTTATTCATATATACATGACTTGCCTCGATTTATATAATTTAGATTCATTCTTTATTCGAAGTTGATAAGCGTAAAATTTCTCGGTTTTCGTGTTTTATGTTTCTTTACGTGAGTTTTATTAACTGTTCTGTGTTCATTCATTCGTCATTTTTATTGAAGAAGTGATGAGTACAATCGTTATCAGTAGTCGATTTCTCACACCAAAGAAATATGTCTTTTATTTTCCGTAATTCTAAAATTGTACTTTTATTAGCTCGAGAAACCTAAAGGGTGATAAGTCTATGTACTGAGTGTAAATATATTTATCACAAAGAAAAAAAATTAAATGAAATATCCCTTTCATTTCATTGCGGCTTATGGTGCTGTCTGTCGTAATTGATTGATTTCTAATACTAGCGATGCAATAACAATATTTATCGAAAATAAAAATATGCTTTGTCATTTTGTTATCAATAGTAGTGTAGACTCAGTGAATGGAAATATTTATTGGCCCCCCATTGTAGGATGGAGAACCATTCACAATATCCAATGCAAATGTATTAGCTTTTAAAGATAAATTAGATTTCATTATTAACTCTATTATAAGGATTAAGTGTCAGGGTGATAAGTTTGGGACCCTGAAGATGTTACGTGATGGTACACAGAGTGTTTTATTATTTACAATGAATCGTGTAAAGAATTATGCTTAAGTATTTATAGTTCATCAAGTAAAGAATTGTGCTTAAATAATACATAATTATTCATAAAATAAATTTCGTTAAATATAGATTAATTATCAATAGCCCCTGTAACATTGTTTACCACTCGGGTTAGGGTTAAAGTTCTCTTGAGGATCACTCAGGCATACCATTCTATACGTTTTTTTTTTCTATTTCCTTTCCTTACTGGGCTATTTTCCCTGTTGGAACCCTTTTGGCTTTTAGCATCCTGCTTTCGCAATTAGGGTTGTAGCTTAGCTAATAATAATAATAATAATAATAATAATAATAATAATAATAATAATAATAATAAATGGAGGATGATCATCTAAGTTCGAGAGAGAGAGAGAGAGAGAGAGAGAGAGAGAGAGAGAGAGAGAGAGAGAGAGAGAGAAATAACTAGATCACTTCGACTGTTCTTTTTTTCCAGGAAAAAAGGACTCAAGCTTCCTGGAAGTGGATCCTTGGATGACTTCAGGGACTCCCTTAAGGTGAAGGAACCTCAAGACTTGGCTCATTTCCTGAAAGGATTCCAGAATTTTTTCGATTGCCTAATGTGAGTTATTTTCTTTCGTTGTTTTTTCAAAGAGTTCATTCACTAGAGTATTTTCATGGTTTTGTTTATTTGATTAATTTTTGTTTTTTTAATTGTTTATTTTTTACCTTTACCTTTGTGCTTGTTTTTCCTTACTGGGGTGCTTTCACTAATGGGATCTTTAGATTTGTAGTATTCTTTTTTTTTCTTGTTGAATCGAGTTAATGATAATAATAACTTTCATCACATAGCTTCAGTGAAAAATGAATTTGTTTTACTATTTACAAGTTATTAAATGAGGAAAATTTGATGACTAAAACATTTCTCATTCATGCCGATTTTCTAATGTATAAAAAATGTAAGTCTCATATGTTGTGTTTGCTGGTCCTATTAGGATGTGGATCTTTATGCATATGCAAGATCATAAGCTAAAAAAAACTATAGAAATAACTGCAAGTATTTATTAATTGAATATTTTTTTCAGGTTTCAGTTTTCACTATAATTTGATGATAAAGCAAATTTTGCTGTGATATTTGTTTGAACTATGATATGATATGGCTGGTGATATAAGATTAACAAATGTTTTCTTTTCTAATTCTTCCTTTATGGTCATAACTCCCTTTTATTTTAATGTTGCCTTTCATGCCATTTATAATTGGTCCATACACCGGGGTTGCACTCTTACCTGGTTAGGGAAGGATTGCATCCTTATTGGCTTGATATCTTTAAAGAAAGTGTGTAGGCCTACAAGAGCCTGTAATTTTCTATGATTGAATATGTAAGGCAGACAGTAACAATCTTACTTCAATTCTTGAAGTCAAAGAATAGTGTTTCTGATATTTAACGGTTTGTAGCAACCTAGAAAGTTCTTTGATGAACATCTAAGATTTTAATACTTAAAATCCATTGGGATATTTCTTTCCTGCTATTGAATTTTAAAATTAATTAGAATTTTAAAGGTAACTTTCAAAAACTTTAAGTGATTTTATTAAATCACTTGAAGTTTATGAGCTATACTGTATTTGCTGTTCATTCTCAGAGTTACGGTGCTTCGATGGTATGCAGTATTATCCACATTATACATTTTTACCAAGAGGTTTTGACTCCAGAAGTAATTACATAGATAAACCCTCATCAGTTATGGCTTCTGTAGCATTCATAATTAATTTAATTTGCATAGATTTACCATTGTGACAGTAATCATCCATCTCGAATTCTATGACACATAGATGATAATTAAAATGCCATTGTATTTCTAGTCACGCGAGTTTCCATGTACAGTATGACTTACTGCTTTATCAACAAACTATCATTGTTATGAATTGTAAATGAGTTGCCAATTACCATTGATAGCACTACCTTGAACTGAACAAGTATATTTCTATTATTCGTGTTTAATTATTTATACAATTATTTATTAAATTGCAGAGGGGACTTGGAAGTCATAGAACGCATATCATATGAATTTGTGGAAGATCAGGCAAAACAAAGCGTTGCGTATTGTGAGACCAGGTTTTGTCCTCAGCTTTTTCTACCGGGAGATACTGGACATCTAAATGGAAGTGTAAATGGTTCTAGTGAAGCCAGTTCTAATGGTAAGAAATAGAGGAATTACTTATTTTGGTTTATATTACGTACTTGTAAGAGCTCTTTCAGTTTTGCTGTGTTA
>NC_090733.1:104647440-104754940 GCF_036898095.1 Palaemon carinicauda | reverse complement strand
AGGTGCTTCGTTCCCCGGACCACCAGTCCAGCGAGCGGTCCCTAAGGCGGCCGCCCTCCAAGCACGGCCTTGACCCTCGCGACCTGGCTCGCAGGAAAGACCTCTCTATTAAGCATAAATCCTCGAGGCCTCCGGTTCACCCCGCCCAGCGGGGGGAAACGCGCTTCTTACCAGGCAGCCAGGCCGAACCAGCCCAGCTGGTGCGGCCTTCAGGTCGGAAGGAACGGTTCCCGCTGTCGGGTCAGCCCCCGGGAACCGCGCCCTCAGCACCCAGAGCCTTCGGGCGTATGAGAGTCCCCGCTGAACCAGCGGTGCCTACACTATCCCGAGCCCCTGGTGCGGTCTTACCTGCAGATGAGGTCCAGTACCTCGGCAGGACGGCGCCCCTGGCCCCGAGGGCCAGGCGTCCGGTCGGCGTGCCCGGTAAACCGACTCCCCCGCCCCAGGCCGAGACCTCGGCTGACGGGGGAGAGGGCTCCCCGACGGAAGACTCCGCCTATAGGAGAGTGGTTAGCCTGATCAGAAGGCACCACGGAATAGCGGAACCTGCAGCGACAGATGGAGATTCCTGGAGGTAGAGTCTCCTGAGAACTATGCAGACTCCCTCCCAGCCTAAGTCGTCCCTGGCACTCCCTCTGGCCCGAGACCTAGTTCTAGGGCAAGAGTTTATAGACAAAGTGGTGGCCGGCAATGCCGAGGCTCCCAAGACCCAGAGTGCCTCTAAATTACTCCAGGGCCTCAAGAACCAAGGGAAGGTCTATGTGCCCGAAGGACGTCGCCCAGGCCCTTGTAAAGTGGAGACAGCCGTGGACATTCTAAGCCAAGGCGTTTCTGACGACAGAGCCACTTCGGCCCCAGTCTCTTTCTCACTTGCAGAGGCCTCCATGATGGAGGAGATGTCGCGAGACTTGGTTAACGTCTCCTCTTGGCTAGACTGGTGGGCTTCCACGTTGGTGGGTGTGCAAGCCTCCTACGACCCCAAGGACCCTGACCAGCAAGGCCTGATGAGGGACCTCATTACCTCCGGGGGTAAAACCCTCAAATTCTTGACGTATCAGTCTCTCGCCCTTACAGCCAACTGGGTTCTCCGTAAGAGAGACACTGTTCTTACCAAAGTGTCTCGAAAGGTACCGGACAGGGAGGCGCGAGCAATTCGCAGCCTCCCCCTGTGGGGAGAGTCTCTTTTTCCTATGAAAGAGTTAGAGGCCTTGATGGAAAAGGTCTCGAAGAAGAAGGAGGCCAACGTCACCAGACCGGCAGCTTCAAGGAGACCTCCATACAAGAGGTCCGTCTCGGACAGCGCCGCGACGCCCCAAGCCTCTTCCAGCACTACGAGGAGAGAGGCCCCTTCTTCCTCCTGGTCCTCAACTCCGCAACCCTCCCGCAGAGGAGCTACAGCGCCCTCAAGCTCCTTCAGGTCGGGTTACTCCGCTTCTAGGAGAGGCAGATCAGGCCGCTCCTCTAGAAGAAGGTAGAGTGGGAGGCCCCCTATCCCCGCCCAAGCCTCGGGTTGGGGGATGCCTCAGACAACATTGGCAAGCATGGAAGGCGCAAGGAGCAGAGCCTTGGACAGTGTCCGTCCTAAAGGAGGGCTACAGACTCCCGTTCCTGGCGAATCCACCCCCTCTTATTCCGGCCAACCGGACGGAATGGCTAGCGCCCAAAGATCCGGTAAAGAGGACCGCCCTTCAAGAGGAGGTGTCCTCCATGTTAGAGAAGGGCGCCATGGAAGAAGTTCCTCTCCCAGGACCTGGTTTCTACAGTCGCCTGTTCCTGGTAGAGAAAGCGACGGGGGTGTGGAGACCGGTTATAGATCTGTCGGCTCTCAACAAGTTAGTCAAGAAGACGGACTTCAAGATGGACACTCCAAAGTCAGTCCTGCTGTCCTTGAGGGAGAAAGATTTTATGATGACCGTCGACCTCAAGGACGCATACTTCCAAATTCCGATCCACCCATCGAGTCGGAAGTTCCTCCGGGTGAAATGGTGTTCCCAGATCCTGCAATTCAGGACTCTTTGCTTCGGTCTGTCAACAGCGCCCCAGGTGTTCACGAGAGTCTTCACGACTGTATCAGTGTGGGCTCACGAACGTGGCATCCGCCTTATCAGATACCTGGACGACTGGTTGCTCCTTTCCGCCTCAAAGGTCCTCTTGGAAGAACAAGGGAGAAGTCTCCTTCAGTTTTGCAGAGATCTGGGGATTGTCATCAACCCAAAGAAGTCAAATCTATCCCCGTCCAACAGAATGAACTACTTGGGGATGACATTGGACACCATTCAAGGGAAAGTTTTCCCTTCGGAGGACAGGATCAAGAACCTCAGGCACATCATCAAGCCCTTCCTATCAGAACAACCAAGGAGAGCGAAAGACTGGCAGAGGCTGATAGGCCACCTGGTCTCGTTGGAGAAACTAGTTCCACAAGGGAGGATAAAGCTCAGATCCATTCAATGGAATCTCAAGAGCCTCTGGTGCCAGACACACTCACAACAAGTGCTAATTCGAGTCCTTCCAGACACAAGACCCTCCCTGGAATGGTGGTACTGCCAGTCGAACTCCCTCAAGGGGATGCCCTTCAGGACCAGCCCTCCAGAATTATTCCAGTTCACAGACGCCTCCAACCAAGGGTGGGGAGCCCACCTCCTCGACGGGACGGCACGAGGTACCTGGTTGGAAGGGGAAAAGCAACTCCACATCAATGTCCTGGAGTTGAAAGCAGTCCAGAAGGCGTGCTTACACTTCGCAAGTCTGCTAAAAGGAAACACCGTGGCGTTGATGGGCGACAACGCCACGGTAGTAGCATACATAAAGAAACAGGGGGGCTTGAAATCGAGGGAGTTGTGCGATCTCACCATAGAGATTCTGAATTGGGCAGAGGAAAATCACGTGGTGTTATTAGCAAGGTTCATTCCCGGGAAGAAAAACGTTCTGGCCGACGGCCTCAGCAGAATGGGCCAGATAGTAGGGGCAGAGTGGTCCCTCCTCCCGGAAGTAGCCAGGCTCATCATTCAGCGTTGGGGTTCCCCGGTGATGGACCTCTTTGCAACGAAACTCAACGCCCAACTCCCGGTCTATTGCTCCCCTGTGCCAGACCCGAAAGCAGCCTTGGAAGACGCTTTTCAGCACAAGTGGGACAATCTGGATGTTTACGCTTTTCCCCCCTTCACGTTGATAAGGCAGGTGCTCAACAGAGTAAGGGCCGCCCGAAACCTAAAAATGACTTTGGTAGCGCCCTGGTGGCCGGAGAGGGAGTGGTTCGCAGACCTAAAAGACCTAACGAGTCACCCGCCGTGGCCTCTACCCGCCAGGTCAGACCTTCTGCACCAGCCTCACTTTCTCAAGCTCCACGACAACCCACTCTCCCTTCGTCTTCACGCCTGGAGACTATCCAGCGGCTCCTGAAGAAGGAAGGTTTTTCTCCCTCCACGGCTAAGTGAATGTCGCTATACCTGAGAAAGTCGTCAGTCGCGATATACCAGGCAAAATGGGCCTCCTTCACAAAGTGGTGCGCTGAGAGGCACATTAGACCTCTTAAGGCCTCTGTCCCAGACATAGCAGAGTTTCTGGTGTTTCTCAGGGACAAAGTAGGGATGTCAATCCCAGCCATAAAAGGAGTTCGGGCTGCCTTAGGCCAAGTCTTCCTCCTGAAGGGCATCGACCTGGGGGCCTCGAGACACATAGCGATGCTTGTCAAAAGCTTCGAGCAGTCTTGCCCCCCTCAGGCGAGGAGGGTGCCCCAGTGGGACTTAGCCATGGTCCTGAAGATGCTGTGTCGTCCTCCCTTTGAGCCCTTGAAGGATATCATGGACAAAGATCTTACCCTCAAGGCCGTCTTCTTGCTGGCCTTGGCGTCCGCTAAGAGAGTGGGAGAGATCCATGGTTTGTCATACGACGTCTCTCACTCAAAGGGGTGGAAAGAAGTATCCTTCAAGTTCGTACCTTCTTTTGTGGCCAAGACTCAGAACCCAGCAGTCTGGGACCCGAGGTTTGAAGGTTTCTCAATTCCTGTCATCCCTAAGACAGGTAATGCAGAAAACTTAAAATTGTGCCCAGTGCGAACAATTAGAAAATACCTGGAAAGGACAGCGCATCTCCGACCGGACATCAAGAGCCTCTTCATTTCCACAGGTATTAATAAGAAACAAGTTTCCAAAAACACTATCTCCTTCTGGTTGAGACAGGTTATCGCCAGATCCTACAAGGAAGCTGGCATAGCAGTGCCAGGCACTCCCAGACCTCATGACATCAGGGGCCTGAGCACCTCCTTAGCCTTTGAGAAAAACATGGCAGTAGGGCAAATTCTGCGAGCAGTTACTTGGTCGAGCCAGTCAACCTTAACTGCCCACTACCTCAAGGACTACTCAAGAAAATCCTTGGACGGGTACTCCATTGGAACAGTCATCTCCGCCCTCCAAGCGGTGTAACGGTAAACCCCAGGCGCATTCAAGACTAGCGGCCGGTAGGCACAAGTGCGGTTTCCTACCTCCTACCCAGTTGCTTACTTGCCTCTTCGGGGAGTACCGCCTGTTCCCAGAAAATAACACATTCTTCACGACTACACGTCGAGAAGGAACGTCAAAAGAAGTTTTTCAAAAGGTGAGTACCTAGACACTAACGTGAATTTTTGTGTAGTTACCCTCGCTTCCGCTCTCTGGTAGGTCCCGTTATCCAGAGGCCTGTTGGCCTCCACGGCCGGGTCAGTGGGTCAGATTTGCACTCCCGCCTCCTAAAGTGTAAGTCTCCTAAAGAAAGTAGTTCGAGGTAAGTATTCGTGTTGGAACAAATCAAAAATTTTAAATAATTTTTATTTTTCCTAACATACTTACCGAGAACTACTTTCGGGTAATGGCCCTCCCTTCCTTCCCCGAGTGCCTTTCTTCCCTTGCTAGCATTATGCTAATTCAATAGAACTTAATGGCGCTGCTGACCCAGCAATCTAGCGACCTCCCTTAATCCTACCCTCGGGGCACATTCCTGGATGCCGGGGGTAAGGCTACTTAGGGCGCGGAGCGGGGGGGGGTAACTACTCAAAACTCTGGTCGGCAGAGAGAGATAACCAGTGATCTCCTAAAGAAAGTAGTTCTCGGTAAGTATGTTAGGAAAAATAAAAATTATTTAAAATTTTTGATATTTCTTAAATGTTTTATGTACATTAAGATTGCTGGTTATTTACTGTATATAAATTTAACCAAGATGTAATGCTTGTGCATATGATATAGTTTTATACTATGTACACATAAGTATTTGCATGAATATCATGATATTTTTGCTTTGTAATAACTTCTCATTATTGGGGTGTAATTTTAAAAGAATTTTTATTTAGATAGTACAAAATACATGCTTACTGTATATGCATTTATATTCTCCAGTACCTTTAATATTCAGAATGTGCTTTTTGATACAGTAATGGCTGTGATATTTTATGATTGATGTTGAAATACCACAGTATATACTACAGTATCCTGTATTATATTCAATAATACAGTATACTGTAGTCCTATCATCAAATAATTTAACGAGCCATCTGAGATTAATTATATTTGGCGTACATTAGGTCTGCTCGAAGAGTTTATCTTTAATAACAGAAAGGTTTTGAAAAGATTTGTTATAAATTTTGAGATACTGTATGAAGTATAAGATCCCTATTTTCATATTTGTAAGAAGTGAACCTCATATCTTGTACTGAATAATGATTCCTATACTGTATAACGAAAAAAGATTCTGCAGATGATGAACAATGCATGTAGTTTTGCAAAAAAAAAAAAAAAAAAATTAAATAAATAAGTAAATGAATAAATACAGTTCATCTTCAGTAGTGTAGTTTTAGAAAATTTTGCGATAGTAGATTTTGTTCTTCTTGATGTCAGTAAATTATGTAATTTTCTTTTTCCTCAAATCAGAATGGTCATGGGACATTTTAAGGCTATGTGAAGAATTCAGAGATCAAGGAGTTGTTGCCATTGACATTGCTGGGGATGAAGCTGGTTCTGGGGAAGGTAAGACTTTAGTTACAGCAACAAAATGACAAAGAATTCATATACATGTATTACAAAATTGAACCATTAGGTGAAGAAAGAGACTATTGAATTAGAAAATAGGTCTGTATACTATAAGTTAACTAAGGCTATACAGTAATGCTTGGAATAATTCTAATAACTTTTTTCCTTTACAGAAGCTAACATAAATGATCCTGTAGATATAGCTGTCTTCCAGGCTGCCAAAGAAAAGGGGATTCATCGCACAGTCCATTCTGGAGAGGCTGGACCTGCTCAGTGTGTTCAAGTGGTACTGATTGATGCATAACATATATAGCATCTTTATTTGTCACTTGTTTATGAAAAATGAATTCACTGGGCGCTAGTTCAGAGTTAAGGCTCGAGTTATTGATCCATATCTTGAAGTTTTATTGACAATTATTCAAGTATCATGAATATTATTGACAATCTAGTTCCAATTGATGGAATGATCTTGACAAATCTTGTGTATGCCAATATTATTGATATTGTAAGGACCCTATTACATATGATTATTCAGTTAGAGTACTTTAGGTAAGAAAGCTGACATTCACATCTTACACTTTTCCTTCCTATCATATATTTTGGGCTTCTGTATTATTTTTGAATGACGTGAATACATTCCTGGTACTTTACAGTATACAGATGATCATATTCACCTTGTTTACCAGCTCTCAGTTTTTACTAAGTAAATTTAAATCATATTTGGAAAATATGAAGCAAATGTTGAGATATTTCATCAATATTTATTTAGATGGTGATTCCTAATGCAAAGTCCATGTGATAGTAAAATACCTTGATGTAGGTATAACTGTATTCTATGTATGACCAGACTATCATAGATAAAATTAAAGTAAATTTTTCTAATTCACATGAATAAAATCAGTCACTCATTTTATCAAATTAGATGGAACTGATCGACATTTCTTAGGATTTGGAATGAAGTGCAAATTTTAACAACAGAATGAGAGTAAGGACGGGTTGTTTGGTTCATACAATAGCATCCAGATGTATGTCTTTTTGATAGATCCAATTTATAAAAAAAAAAAAAAAATGTAAAATCAATTAATACTTTTATTTGATTTTTTTTGTCTTTAACCCAGTCTGTCTGATCAAAAGGAAAATTTAACTTTCAAAGCAAAAACGGTACAGGCTATTATTTTTCATGGTCTTTGATAACTTGAATTTCTTTCCCAGGCTGTGGAAACCTATGGAGCTGAGAGAATAGGACATGGGTATCGTGTAATAGAAGATGAAGCAATTTATGATATGTGTAAAAGAGAAGGCATCCATTTTGAGACTTGCCCGCATTCGTCATACCTCACTGGAGCAATAAAATCTTTAAAATGTGCATCTAAAAGACATCCTGTTTTAAGGTAATTATGGTAGAGGTACTGTATTTCTCACTTATCATTCTACTACTTATTCAGACAAATATTGTTGGAAATAAGGTGTATATATGATGATTATTTCCATTAATCTGCCCTGATGTTCATATTGCTTCTTCTCCAGAAGCCTGTTTTAATTAACACTTACCTGTGGAATTTTAAAAATTTAGAAATTTTCCCATTTTCTTTCACTTCAACAAATGCATGCCCTTAGCAAATGATTAGAACCCTCTAGTATTAAGTGGTGGGAAGCCCAGGTTGTAGCATTAGGGAGTATAGTTTTCAATTAAGTCTATCGACCAT
The DNA here is from genome assembly GCF_036898095.1 of Palaemon carinicauda. Classification (NCBI taxonomy): domain Eukaryota; kingdom Metazoa; phylum Arthropoda; class Malacostraca; order Decapoda; family Palaemonidae; genus Palaemon; species Palaemon carinicauda. The sequence continues at coordinate 104,747,238 of NC_090733.1, read as the reverse complement.
GGGCGATTGCCCTAGAGTTTAAAGATAGGTCCCAATACCAGATAACCCCAAACTTCCTGATTTCCTTTCAAGTCCACCTCATTGCAGAAAGGAAACTTAAATCATCAACAATCTTATTATACTAATCTGCATTGACAGGACCTCTCATCTTCCACAAGATTACAGAATCTTTTGCCTTACAACAACTATCCCAGCCAACTCCTTCAGTGTCCTGGTTTTGTGAGAGGGTGCTTGAATTTTTTGCCAAGTTAGATAATGCTTTTGTTTCCCTCAAAGGGTTATGGCCAAAAGCTATTCTTCCAATTGCTTTAGCTTGGGGAGCTAAATTCAACAACTTTCAGCATTATCTAGAGAACAGGAGTTCTTCACACCGCCACTCCTGCCCACCTTTTGATTCTAACTCCTGGCCTCCTATTTTGAACCAAAAAGGAAAAGTCTCTCTAAGGGAAAGATCGTCTTTATATTGCTGCTTTACAGTCGAGGGGTGGCAATCTCAGTCTAGTATCTACCATGCTGACATACCTGGAGAGACCCATGTCTGCAGAAGGTAGTCTTTCTAAATATCCAGATCAACAAGCCCCTTTCTACAGGGGAGATCCCTATTCTAATGACCTACCTCATAAAGAAGGTGGACCTGATCTCCATCCCTAAATGTAACGATGTGAAAAAAATTGCTCCCTCAGTGGTACTTTTTTTTTCAATATGCAATTTCAGGACATATGAAGCTTTACAGTTTGGTCTGGACATTGGGTATTTTTAAGACACTACCTGAAATTAATCTAAGCAGTACAACATACATGGATTGTGCTAGACTTATCTGTGGCATCTACAGGAGACAACCTGACTGATGAGGAAGACACTCATTCTGTCCCCCCCCAAATACTAACCATGATAGGCATATATATCCCCCCCCCCAGGATCTTCTCCTATGAGGTATCAACCTGTTATTTTATGCCCTCCAGGTACACAGAAATTAATAGTTTGCTTGCTTGGAGACTTGTGTCTTAAGGTATATGAGTTTACTCTGTTTTTATGGTATAGTATAAGTTCTTAGAGACCACATAGCACATTAACCCTAAAAAGGTGGCTTTAACATTAGAAACACACATTTTTGAAGAGGTGCTGTGTGATCTCCAAGACCCCCCTTCCTCCCTTGCCTCGTGTAGGGAAGAGAGACATATGAGCCTTACTCCAAATATAAAAGATATCAGGCAACCGCATATTAGCGACAAGGTAGCCTTAGCCTCAGTACCAGTAGGGATTTTTGGCAAAGTGTCATCATGTGTTCCATGTACCTCAGCATAAGAACTGCTGTGATGAATCCAATAGAGCCCAATCCATGGGTTTTCCTTATATTCACTAAGTCCTTGCTATGCATGATACACTGGCCCTAAAATAGAGAGGACACTAATTCTTTGGCACTTTCTTGATGTATTGGATTCTCTGTTCTAGCCTTTCACAGTAAAGTTCTTGGAGACCTCACAGCACCTCCCAAAATATAAGTTTTTCTTATGTCAAAACCCTATATTGTTCAGAATTGTAACTGTAGGCTAGCAATCGTGGATGTTGTAATACAAGTGTAGTTTTTGTATGCCAGCTTCACACATACCTTGTTCATGCTTCATGATAACTTCTTTTTTCACTTCACCGCTAATTTTTCCTTCTTATTACCGAATTTCTTAATCATCTTGAGCACCATTTTCACAATACTTTTAACTTTTTAACATAGTACAAAATGTCTTTATGATGAACAATAGAGATTCTAACTCTACAAATAACATTTGGAAGCCTATTAGAAACATCCCTGCCTGGCAGCCTGCTGGACGAGGGTTCAAGACCTGCTTAAGCTTGATACTGTAGTTTCTTATAGTGTATGCAACCTCACCATCCTTCTGAGGTAAGGATGGGGGTTTGGGGTATTATTATTACAGTATTACAAGCTTGGCTATAACCCTAGTTGGAAAAGCAAGATGCTATAAGCCCAAGGTTTCCAACAGGGAAAAGTAGCCCAGTATGTAAAGGAAACAAGGAAATAAACAAACTACAAGAGAAGTAATAAACAATAAAAATAAAAATATTTGAAGAAGAGTAACAGCATTAAATTAGATCTTTCATATATAATCTATAAAAACTTAAAAAAAAAAAAAAAAAAAAAAAAACAAGAGGAAGAGAAGTAAGATGGAACAGTGTGCCAGAGTGTACCTTAAAGCTAGAGAACTCAAATCCAAGACAGTGGAAGGCCAAGGTACAGAGGCTATGGCATTAACCAAGATTATAGAACAATGGTTTGATTTTGTATTGTCCTTCTCCTAGAAGAACTGCTTGCCATAACTGAAGAGTCTCTTCTACCCTTAACAGGAGGAAAGTAGCCACTGAACAATTACATGGCAGTAGTTAGCCCCTTAAGGGAAGAAGAATTGTTTGGTAATCTCAGTGTTGCGAGGTGTATGAGGACAGAGGAGATTGTAGAAAGAATAGGCCAGACTATTTGTTGTATGTCTTGGGAAAGACAAAATAAGCTGTAACCAAAGTCAGGGATTCAATGTAGTACTGTCTGGCCAGTTAAAGGACCCAATAACTCTAGCGGTAGTACATTATCTCAACAGGTGGATGGTACCCTGGCCAACCTACTACCAATAGGTAGCCTATAGGTCTACCTGCTGAGTCATCAGCAGCCGTTCCCTGGCTCTCACTGGTTCTAGTTTGGATGGAGGGAGGGCTTGGGTGTTGATCATTTGTATGATCAGCCTCTAGGGCTTTGTCACTGTCCCTTGCCTCTGCCATTCATGAGTAACCTTTAAACTGTACAAAAAACAATTCTAAAGACACTCTTACAAAAGGATTTTTATACTAGTGTTACACAGAGATTGAAAGAGTTAGGCTGCGAGAAAGGCAGGGTGCAAGCTAATGTGAATCACAGTGGGTTAAGCCTGTAAACACTTTATGAGTGGTGTAGAGAGTTGCATGTCTGATTTCTTTACATCATATGCTAGTCTCATTAGTCCATCCATCCATCCATATACCAAAGGCACTTCCCCCAATGTTGGGGGGTAGCCGACATCAACAAGAAACAAAACAAAAAAGGGGATCTCTACTCTCTACGTTCCTCCAGCCTAACCAGGGACTCGGCCGAGTTCAGCTGGTACTGCTAGGGTGCCACAGCCCAACCTCCCACATTTCCACCACAGATGAAGCTTCATACTGCTGAGTCCCCTACTGCTGCTACCTCCGAGGTCATCTAAGGCACCGGAGGAAGCAGCAGGACCTACCGGAACTGCGTCACAATCGCTCGCCATTCATTCCTATTTCTAGCACGCTCTCTTGCCTCTCTCACATCTATCCTCCTATCACCCAGGGCTTTCTTCACACCATCCATCCACCCAAACCTTGGCCTTCCTCTTGTACTTCTCCCATCAACTCTTGCATTCATCACCTTCTTTAGCAGACAGCCATTTTCCATTCTCTCAACATGGCCAAACCACCTCAGCACATTCATATCCACTCTAGCCGCTAACTCATTTCTTACACCCGTTCTCACCCTCACCACTTCGTTCCTAACCCTATCTACTCGAGATACACCAGCCATACTCCTCAGACACTTCATCTCAAACACATTCAATTTCTGTCTCTCCATCACTTTCATTCCCCACAACTCCGATCCATACATCACAGTTGGTACAATTACTTTCTCATATAGAACTCTCTTTACATTCATGCCCAACCCTCTATTTTTCACTACTCCCTTAACTGCCCCCAACACTTTGCAACCTTCATTGACTCTCTGACGTACATCTGCTTCCACTCCACCATTTGCTGCAACAACAGACCCCAAGTACTTAAACTGATCCACCTCCTCAAGTAACTCTCCATTCAACATGACATTCAACCTTGCACCACCTTCCCTTCTCATACATCTCATAACCTTACTCTTACCCACATTAACTCTCAACTTCCTTCTCTCACACACCCTTCCAAATTCTGTCACTAGTCGGTCAAGCTTCTCTTCTGTGTCTGCTACCAGTACAGTATCATCCGCAAACAACAACTGATTTACCTCCCATGCATGATCATTCTCGCCTACCAGTTTTAATCCTCGTCCAAGCACTCGAGCATTCATCTCTCTCACCACTCCATCAACATACAAGTTAAACAACCACGGCGACATCACACATCCCTGTCTCAGCCCCACTCTCACCGGAAACCAATCGCTCACTTCATTTCCTATTCTAACACATGCTTTACTACCTTTGTAGAAACTTTTCACTGCTTGCAACAACCTTCCACCAACTCTATATAACCTCATCACATTCCACATTGCTTCCCTATCAACTCTATCATATGCTTTCTCCAGATCCATAAACGCAACATACACCTCCTTACCTTTTGGTAAATATTTCTCGCATATCTGCCTAACTGTAAAAATCTGATTCATACAACCCCTACCTCTTCTAAAACCACCCTGTACTTCCAAGATTCCATTCTCTGTTTTATCCTTGATCCTATTAATCAGTACTCTACCATACACTTTTCCAACTACACTCAACAAACTAATACCTCTTGAATTACAACACTCATGCACATCTCCCTTACCCTTATATAGTGGTACAATACATGCACAGACCCAATCTACTGGTACCATTGACAACACAAAACACACATTAAACAATCTCACCAACCATTCAAGTACAGTCACACCCCCTTCCTTCAACATCTCAGCTTTCACACCATCCATACCAGATGCTTTTCCTACTCTCGTTTCATCTAGTGCTCTCCTCACTTCCTCTATTGTAATCTCTCTCTCATTCTCATCTCCCATCACTGGCACCTCAACACCTGGAACAGCAATTATATCTGCCTCCCTATTATCCTCAACATTCAGCAAACTTTCAAAATATTCCGCCCACCTTTTCCTTGCCTCCTCTCCTTTTAACAACCTTCCATTTCCATCTTTCACTGTCTCTTCAATTCTTGCGCCGGCCTTCCTTACTCTCTTCACTTCTTTCCAAAACTTCTTCTTATTCTCTTCATATGACTGACCCAGTCTCTGACCCCACCTCAGGTCAGCTGCCCTCTTTGCCTCGCGTACCTTGCGCTTTACTTCCACCTTTTTCCCTCTATATTTTTCATACTTCTCTATACTATTACTCTGCAGCCATTCTTCAAAAGCCCTCTTTTTCTCTTCCACTTTTACCTTCACTCCTTCATTCCACCATTCACTGCCCTTCCTCATGCTGCCTCCAACAACCTTCTTGCCACATACATCACTTGCAATCCCAACAAAATTTTCTTTTGCTAACTTCCACTCCTCCTCTAAATTACCAGTTTCTCTTACTCTCACCTCGTCATATGCCATTTTCAACCTTTCCTGATATTTACTTTTTACCCCCGGTTTTATTAGCTCTTCAATCCTCACTAGCTCCCTTTTACATCCACCTACTCTATTCCCCCACTCTTTTGCTACAACTAATTTTCCTTCCACCAAAAAATGATCAGACATACCGTTAGCCATACCCCTAAACATGTGCACGTCTTTCAATCTTCCAAACATTCTTTTAGTTATCAACACATAATCCATTAATGCCCTTTCTACTACTCTTCCATTTGCCACTCTTACCCATGTATACTTATTTTTATCTTTCTTTTTAAAAAAGCTAGCACTTATTACCATCTCTTGTTCAACACACATATCTACCAGTCTCTCACCACTCTCATTTTCACCTGGTACGCCATACTTCCCAATGACACCTTCTACCTCTCCAGCGCCCACTCCAGCATTTAAGTCACCCATGACAACTACATAATTCCTTCTACCCAGTCCTTCCTAAAAGAATGTGCATATGCAGGGAACTTCCAATAAACTGATTTAAATTTGTATGCTCAAGGCACCAGTCACCAGATGAGATACTACTGCTAGAGAGTTCTTGGGTCTTTTTACTGGTTAGATAGTACAGTACTACATTGGATCCCTCTCTAATTACGGGTCACTTTTCCTTTGTGTACACATACACAGAGTAGTCTGACCTATTCTTTACCTATTCTCCTCTTTTCCCATACACCTGATGGCACCTAGGATAACCAGAAAGATTCTTCTTCACTCAAAGGATTAACTGCTGTACTTTAATTGTTTAGCGGCTACTTTCTTCTTGGTAAGGCATCACGATCTTAAAATCGTTACAGGTACTTTAATATCTAAACCTTAAAATATTCCATCAGCCCATAAAATATGGGAAATTAATATAAAAAGAAACTAGCAAAAAAACACATGTTTATTCATAAACTTATTCATAATGAAAATCAATGTTGCTTCTTCGGTTACTTCAACTGACAAATCAAATTAATCAAACTATTTATAGAAAAGAGGAATAGTCAGTAAGGTAGTACAATACTTATATGGAATGTAGAATAGTTTTCTGCAGCTACTGAGATGATACTGGTACAGAAGCTTAAGGCTTCAAAATGTTGGTGAAGGGAGGCTGAAACTCAGAAAAACTTGCATGATGCCTTCGGATTCGAAGATGTCACATAAGGCGTGGCATCAAGATGGGCATTAGAATTCTTCTCTAAGAATTTGTTGATAGTGTAGAATTGAGGCCAGCCTGCAGGCAGTGTTGGCTACTTCTCGTCACAAGCAGGGAGGGCTGGCTTCTTTAATGCGTCTCCCCTTCTCAGCCATAACAGGATTTAGGAGATAGGCATTTGTTGTCTGAAGGGAAGGTCGCTAACTGGCTCTGTCAGACTTCTGGTCTTCTCTTGTCCTTATCTTGTCAGGACATGGTTCCTATCTGGTTTGAACAGAGTTCCTCTCTTGTCCTATCTCCTCTGGATAATCTCTTCTTAAAGTTTATATATCCATGTATGGGTGGAGTTGATTACGATATATAGTCATCATTTCTGTACAGTAAGGAGGTTTTTTATAATTCTACGTCCTGATTGATTTCAATCACGCCATAAAAGCGCTAGAACAAATTTTTCGTGCAATCTGGACCTTGTGTTAAGCCATAACAAAATTACAGCACTTGTCAACCCATGAAGACATATTTCATAAACGGGGATATCCCTCGAGGCTCAGTTTTTCAAGAAATACTGATTCAGCTGATTTAAGTGATAACATCTTAGTACAAACAAGACAGTTCCTTTATTGCTGCAGGCACTTTTCGTAGAGACTCGGTTTGTTTCCAAAATGCTGAGGACAGTAAGGTGATGACATCTTTGACCAAGCTATATGGTAGTCGAATCTCGTCTCTCTGATCACACTTTGGGAATAAATTCCTTCAATAATATTACATCTACTCATGATGTGAGGATAGAAGAGATAGTCCAAAATCAAGCCATTTTCTCTAGTTTTGGGTAGTGCCATAGCCTTTGTACCATGATCTTTCAGTCTTGAGTTGGAATTCTCTTTCTTGAGGGTATACTCAGGCACACTATTCTGTTTCCTTTTTACTTTCCTTACTGGGCTACTTTCCCTTTTGTAGGCCTTGGGCTTATATCCTGATTTTCCAACTAGGGTTGCAGCCTAGCTAGTAATGATAATAATAACACTGATTTGTTCGTATTCAAAGTTACTTGTAAACTGAGGTACTGCTGTTGGTTAACATCCAGGTACAGTAGTATAGAAATAAAAAAAATTATCAATAAAATTCTTTTTATTTTTATGAAAGTCACCTGATGTTTATATACTGTACATCAATATGAACATCAGGAGAGTATGAAAATACTGTAACAAGTTCTATCATTAAAATTCTTATTGTCATATATGAATTTTTCTGTGTAAGAGCCAAGAATTTTGTCCTGAATAAGTGTACTGTATGTAGGAATATAGCAGTTTGGTATAATGGTGATAAGGCTCAGTTCCATGTATGAAATATGTTTAAAACTCTGGACATTATAAAAGTGTTTTCTAGTCTCAGAAACACCGAGAATTGAGTACCAATAATACCTGGAATTTTATGATGAAGTGAATCACATTTGTCAAATTGAAATTGTTTTATATGATTCATAGTAAAGGTTTCTCAAAGAAACCTGCTATTTGGTATGATTATTAGATGTCTTGCTACCAGTAAGTGCATTTTAACAATGTTTTTTTTATCATAGATTTGCTGAAGATGAAGCAAGCTTTAGTATAAGTACAGATGACCCTACAATAACATTTACCACATTATCGGATGAATATAGACTGCTCAGTCAGTGGGGATTCACAGAAGCGCAGATAACCCGTGCTGTAAGTATATCCAAACTTGTTGTTAGGAAAATACAATTTACATTGACTTACAGGGGCACAGGTACTTATCACAGCTGTATTTGGTTTTGTATCTTTTTCTCTCCTGTTGAGGATTTGCAAATAACATGGATTGCTTTTACTTATTACAGGCCCTGAAGGCTTATTAAATTGCATGTACTGTACAGTACTTCATTATATACAAACTTGGGTTGATATAATATCAGATGTCTTTTATGGGTACTGTTTTATGCTTCTTAAAGGGGCCATAAAGGTTTTTGTTACTTATAACCCACAGTACTTGAATATTGATGAACCTGATCTGTTTGATATACTGTAATGTCCTGAGTTTTCTGGAGTAATTTATTCTAATGCCTTGAAAGTAGTTTATCAAAGGTCAGAAGGTGTTTGCAGTACAACTTTGTACATATGTGAATTTTTAGAATTGTTGTTATAGACAAATAAAGCTATTTTAAACCATTTTGTCATTTAGATGATTGAGTTCCAGTATTGTATGTTTGTACTGTATTTGAATAAGAAATTAGTGGTAGAGGTATCGGAAGTTGATAGGGATATTTACCAATTTGATTAATTAAAGGTGACTAATGGAACTTGTTAAGAATCAGGAGAATACAGTACTGTATAAGGAAAACTTTTTGTGAATATTTTCAAGAGTTACAGTATATATTTTACAACTCGTGTAAGAAACCGAAAAGGTAGGTGACCTGACTTCAGATTCATAGATCATTGAATACACATTCATTCTTGGGGAGTTTAAATAATTAGACTTCTACTGTACTTGGCTAAAAAGATTTCCAAACATGTGCATAAGATCTCGTCTTAAATTTTCTGTTTTTTTTTTCCTATAGATCAGAAGAGTTGAGAGGTTTAGTAAAAGTGCAATATACGAATTTACTGTACATCTCTGCTTTTAGGACAAGTTTAGCAATTAAATTAACCTTGATATTGCATGGCTTTGAACTAACTGATTGACTAATACTACTTGTTGTGTTTATATTAATCCTTACTAATTGGGTCTTTGCATTAACCAGAACTTTGATGCTGCTAAGCATTGCTTTTTGCCGGAAAGGGAAAAGCAGTTGCTCTTGCAAGAACTGAGGAAAGCTTATGGGGTCAGCTGAATGATGGTAAGCACGAGCCAAAACACAAACTTTTTGGATAATAAGACTTTTTTCAATATTTAACTTAGCCGGTGATTATAATAGCTGCAACTCTGTTGCTCGACAGAAAAACTCTACGGAAAAATTCGCCAGCGATCGCTACACAGGTAGGGGGTGTACTCAACAGCGCCATCTGTCGTTCAGATACCCAGTACTCATTGTAAACAAAGAACTCAATTTTCTCTCTGTCGAGCTATCGACAAGACGCTCTTATTCGCTGTTGCTAAACTGGAGTTTTTTCACAACTAATTGGTGAAGTACTTTATTCTAGTTTTGAGCTTTCGCTATGCAGGTGTTTTATCTTCATCTTAAATCTTGAACTCGTTTTGGATAGATTTAATTATGGTGACAAAGAGAGTATGGACTTTCTCTCACTTTTAAATGGCCGACCCTTCCCTTAAACGGAAGTGTGTTTAGGCTTTTAGTAATTCTTATCACGTTATAGATTTTCCTCTATATATTTTATATCTCTCCGCCTTTATTAGGCCTCTTCGATTAACTTTCCATTTATTATAAACATATAAAAATAAATTTTTAATGTTTTGTTTATATAGACCTTTCCTGAGAGTAGGCGGTCCTAACTTGGAAACCGAAGTTAATCAACGTTGAGCCCTTTATATCGTAATTAGCTTTCAAAGAGCTAAGGATTTAAAACTTTTTAAATGTAATATTTTATGAAAGATTTTCTTTGATAGTCTTCGTACTGTTTTCAAAGATGAACTAACGTTTAGTTTTTTTATGCTACGCAGTTGTTGACGTTCAGGACGTTCAACATGCGCTCTATCGTTACGATAGAGAGAGAGTGTATCACGGTTTCACTTTGCAGTAAGAGTAAATCGATTCTGACGTTTTGTTCATTCTTTCTTAGCTTAAATGTTTTAAATTCTAATTTAAAGGAACTTTTTATTGAAAAACCTTTCATTTTTTTCCTTTAGTCAAATAACATGATTTTTTTTGACGAAATATAATTGGGCTCTTCTCTTAGGTGCGAAATCAAGAGAAAAAGAGAGAGAGAGATAGAGACTGAGGGAGAGAGAGGAGAGAAAACGTTCCGTTCAAGCGGGTAACGTTGTTCTCGTGTTACTCGCGTCCCTAGTCGCTGTACGGGGAGGAAGGATAAAACGTTTTTAGGTTTTTATTCTCGTCCCCAGGCTATGTGCGGTGAGAGATTGAAAACGTAGTTATATGAACTAGTGTTTAGTCTCTTTCCCAGCCACTGATTTTTTTATCTTAAAATATGTTTTCTGTTTTTTGCTGGTATTAATGAGCTTGCATTATACGACTGATTTCGCAATTACTACCTTTTAATGAAGGGTAGAATTGCGTGTTTCAGGTAGAAATAAGTGCAAAACAGAAAATCGAAGTGATAAAGTGATATGCGCAAAGTGTTACAGTGTTGCGTCCGAGGCGCAAAGTGTTACAGTGTTGCGTCCGAGGGTTCGTCTGTTCGTGCCTGTCGTTCACCTAGTCCGGGACCTCTTACATGCTCCCAAGCCCAGGGGAGAAGTAATGTCAAACGACTTATGGGTTCGAGAGGCCTTGACCAACGAACAGACGTTTTTCCTTCTATGGTATCGGGTGTATCTTACCAAGATCTCCCCTACCATAAGACGAGAGAGACGTTGTTTCTCCTCGTCATCCGAAGGCTTTTCGCATAAGAAACCTGTCACAAGGTTTCGAAGCCCTTAAGCGAAAGTCAGTCCTTTCAGGACAGGTCCAGCGTCCTGGTTACAACCATTAGGACAGCTCTGACCCTTTGCAGTCATCGGATAACTGCTCGCCGCCTAACAAAAGCGTAACACAGACTCAGAGAGTCTTTTTTTGTAGGCAAAGTGTTGTGGTCACAGACGTTACCCTCGTCTCTTACCACAACCATTTCTGTTGATCCTTAATGGGTTGTATGGCAAGACATGCAGTATATGCTTGCCTCCCTTATGGAAGACTACTCTACCGATTAGTCCGTTGAGTCTAGCCGTTTATCTCATCGATATCCTGGCTTTCAGCCAACCTAACGTTCCTTTGTGCTTACTGTTGACGTTGGCGTAGCTTAGTCACGTCAGTCAGGTTGTTTAGAACCACACTCGATGCGGTCTCGTGTGGTTTTTCAGCCGCTTTTGGACGTTAGGCCACTTGCTGATACTCCTGTTGACGTTCAAGACGTTCACTAACAATCGGAGTTGACTTGTTTTGACGCTGTGCGTCAACCTCCGCATTCTAGAGTCGTTTTGACTGCTCAGTCTAGGCAGTCAAAGCAGTCTCGAGTGGACGCTGTGCGTCCTCACGCACCTGTTGTGGTTGACAGTTCAGTTGTTGACAGTTCACAGACTGTCAACCAGTTACATGACGTTGCGTTCTGGTCCGCTACTAATGCACCAGTGAGTGTGGACTCTGCTTGTAAAGCATTGCCACCACGGTAGGTCTCTCCCTTGCTTGAGACTCAGCTTTTATCGGACAAGGTTCCTGTAGATGAGGAAGTTGCTGTTCTCCCTCCTACTGATATTCCCTTGAGGACTCTGTCAGATGGAGAGGAGCCTAAAGCTGCTTAGCCTCCTATGGACTTTAATTAAATCATGATGATTTTTTTTAAGGATCTTCGTCCGGATCTTTTTGTAACTGCTGCTCCTCGTTCGCCTAAACGTCAGAGCTTACACTAGGCCTAGCTACTTCGAAGCCGTTGTTTTTAAGCTAGTGCTCTCTCGCTCTCCTAGAGAGCGTTACGTTGGCTAGGCGACTGGTTTTTCACCAGGAGGAGTTTGGGGGATACAGCCTTTGCTTTCCCTTCTTTTAAACTGGTTTATAGAGCGAGAGTCTGATATGACACGAGAGAAGTTCTCGGCTTGGGAGTTCATGCCTCTGCCTAGCCAGAAGACGCTCCAAGTTGTTTACAGGTCAACTTCACAGCTGTTTTCGAGCCTTTGAAGTTTTGCTGTACAATTATGTCACGCATAACAAGGCTTTTAGGGATGGTAAACGGTTCCGCCTCAGTCGCTAACCCCGTCTGTTGCCACACCTGCTCCCGTAGACCCTAAATGGGCTTTGCTGCAAGACATGCAGTCCAAGCTTGCATCCTTGATAGAGGACTTAAATGCGGAGAAGGTTGCTACCGAACCTTCTGGCCAACAACCTTCCAACCGGTCGGTTGTGCGCCCTGTTGACGCTGAGGTAACCTACTCGCGTCTGCCAGTGGAGGTGGTTCCTCCACCGATGCGACCCAGTGTGGGTTGCCAGCCGCACGTTGACGTTAAGCGACGCTCGGAGGTGGTTGTTGACGTTCAGGACGTTCAACAACCAGCAGAGGTGACTTGTTTTGACGCAGTGTGTCAACCTCAGCAACCCGGTAGGGTGTTGACTGCACCACCCAGACGGTCTAGACAGTCTCGGGTTGACGCTGTGCTTCCTCGCGCACCCATGGTTGTTGACAGTTCACAGTAGGCTGGGGTGCGACATTAGACGGCCGGGAATGCTCGGGAATATGGAACTCGAGTCAAAGGACAATGCATATCAACTGCAAGGAGCTACTGGCAGTACGTCTGGCCTGGAAAAGCTTCAGGTCTCTCCTTCAAGGCAAAGTGGTGGAGGTGAACTCGGACAACACCACGGCTTTGGCGTACATCTCCAAGCAAGGAGGGACCTACTATCTGACGTTGTACGAGATCGCAAGGGACCTCCTCACCTGGTCAAAAGGTCTAAACATATCACTAGTAACGAGGTTCATCCAAGGCAACTTGAATGTCATGGCAGATTGTCTCAGTCGGAAGGGACAAATAATTCCAACAGAATGGACCCTCCACAAGGATGTATACAAGAGACTTTGGGCCACCTGGGGCCAGCCAACCATAGATCTCTTCGCAACCTCGATGACCAAGAGGCTCCCAATATTTTGCTCACCAATCCCGGACCCAGCAGCAGTTCATATAGATGCCTTTCTCCTAGATTGGTCACATCTAGATCTATATGCATTCCCTCCGTTCAAGATTGTCAACAAGGTACTGCAGAAGTTCGCCTCTCACGAAGGGACAAGGTTGACGCTAGTTGCTCCCCTCTGGCCCGCGAGAGAATGGTTCACCGAGGTACTTCGATGGCTAGTAGACGTTCCCAGAACACTTCCCCTAAGGGTGGACCTTCTACGTCAGCCACACGTAAAGAAGGTACACCAAGGCCTCCACGCTCTTCGTCTGACTGCCTTCAGACTATCGAAAGACTATCGAGAGCTAGAGGCTTTTCGAAGGAGGCAGCCAGAGCGATTGCTAGAGCAAGGAGAACATCCACCCTTAGAGTCTACCAATCGAAGTGGGAAATCTTCCGTAACTGGTGCAAGTCAGTATCCGTATCCTCGACCAGTACCTCTGTAACTCATATAGCTGACTTCCTCTTATATCTGAGGAAAGAACGATCTCTTTCAGCTCCCACTATCAAGGGTTACAGAAGCATGTTGGCATCAGTCTTCCGTCACAGAGGCTTAGATCTTTCCAACAATAAAGATCTACAGGACCTCCTTAAGTCTTTTGAGACCACGAAGGAGCGTCGTTTGGTTACACCTGGTTGGAATTTAGACGTGGTACTAAGATTCCTTATGTCAGACAGGTTCGAACCGCTACAATCAGCCTCCCTGAAAGATCTCACCTTAAAGACTCTTTTCCTGGTATGCTTAGCCACAGCTAAAAGAGTCAGTGAGATTCATGCCTTCAGCAAGAACATCGGATTCTCATCTGAAACGGCTACATGTTCTCTACAACTTGGTTTTCTAGCCATAAACGAGCTGCCTTCTCGACCTTGGCCAAAATCGTTCGATATTCCAAGCTTATCGTATATGGTTGGAAATGAACTAGAAAGAGTCTTATGCCCTGTAAGAGCTCTTAAGTTCTATTTAAAACGGACTAAACCTTTACGAGGCCCGTCTGAAGCTTTATGGTGTTCAGTTAAGAAACCATCTTTGCCTATGTCAAAGAATGCTTTATCCTATTTTATCAGACTGTTAATACGAGAAGCTCATTCCCAACTGAATGAGGAAGACCAAGCTTTGCTGAAGGTAAGGACACACGAAGTTAGAGCTGTCGCAACTTCCGTGGCCTTTAAACAAAATAGATCTCTGCGAAGTATAATGGACGCAACCTATTGGAGAAGCAAGTCAGTGTTCGCGTCTTTTTATCTTAAGGATGTCCAGTCTCTTTACGAGAACTGCTACACTCTGGGACCATTCGTAGCAGCGAGTGCAGTAGTGGGTGAGGGCTCAACCACTACAATTCCCTAATTCCATAACCTTTTTAATCTTTCTCTTGAAATGTTTTTATTGTTGTTTTTGGGTTGTCCGGAAGGCTAAGAAGCCTTTCGCATCCTGGTTGATTTGGCGGGTGGTCAAAGTCATTTCTTGAGAAGCGCCTAGATTAGAGGTTTTGATGAGGTCCTGTTGTATGGGTTGCAACCCTTGATACTTCAGATCCTAGGGGTCGCTCAGCATCCTAAGAGGATCGCGAGGCTCCGTAAGGAAGACGTACTTAAAAAGGCAGAGTAATTGTTCAAGTCGACTTCCTTACCAGGTACCTATTTATTTTGTTTTTGTTATTTTGATAACTTCTAAAATGAAATAAAAATTCTTAGCTCATATGATGTAAACATATTTTGCTGGTCTCTACCCACCCCCCTGGGTGTGAATCAGCTATTATAATCACCGGCTAAGTTAAATATTGAAAAATGTTATTTTGATAATAAAATAAATTTTTGAATATACTTACCCGGTGATTATAAATTAAAGGACCCTCCCTTCCTCCCCAATAGAGACGCAGTGGACCGAGGAGAAAATTGAGTTCTTTGTTTACAATGAGTACTGGGTATCTGAACGACAGATGGCGCTGTTAAGTACACCCCCTACCTGTGTAGCGATCGCTGGCGAATTTTTCCGTAGAGTTTTTCTGTCGAGCAACAGAGTTGCAGCTATTATAATCACCGGGTAAGTATATTCAAAAATTTATTTTATTATCAAAATAACATTTTTTTTTTTTTTTTTTTTTTTTTTTGAACTTGTAGGTTCCTATTATGTGCAAGTACTATATCAAGTTTATTGGATAATGTCTGACCAAAATATATTAAGAAATAATTCTAAACCACTTGCTTGTCCTTAGGAGAATAAAACATTTATAAAATTTATCTGGATATCATATTATATATAAATCCCGTTTCATTTTCCAAACCAACCTGATTTTGAGAAAATTACTAAAATTGTCAGGCTGGGAGGAACGTAGAGTAGAGGTCCCCTTTTTGTTTTGTTTCATTTGTTGATGTCGGCTACCCCCCAAAATTGGGGGAAGTGCCTTGGTATATGTCTTTCTGAGTTAATTTTGAATTCACTGATGTGCCTAATTTGGTCTGGTCACTTTACTAAACTTATTTTCCCTTGGAGAATAACAATGAATGTCTCATTTCTTCACAATGTATTACCTTGTATAATGGTTTGTATTCAAACGTAGTGTCTCTTCTAATACTCAAAATGAGACATAAACCAAGGAAATAGGAAGATTTTAGCATTGTTATCAGGCAGCTTGCATGCGGAAGGTTGTATTACTTTCTGAATGTATCTGTGAATTGATAATGTTATGATATATGAATGTATTCATTTACCGGAGGATTAGGGTATGTACAGTACTCCAATTCAGATGGGATATGATGTGATCCTTTTCATCGCTAGATAAACCATTGTAACAGGGTATTGTTGTCACTTCTCATGAAAAAAACAGATGCAGTATATCACCTCTAACATCTTGCATAATCAATAGTTATTGGCAATCTAAACTGTGCTCGAATATTCTTCCAGTAAAACCAGAATACCTTACACCTGGGTTTTATAACAGAAATCAATTGATTTATGAACCAGGACCAGGCTAGCATTGTACAAGGAAGCCAGCTACTGAGAGGCTTGTTATTATCATTCCATTTTTCTACTCCCTTCACTGCCATTGGTTATATTTTAGTCCATTGATTAAAAGTAGTTTTTCTATTTTGTTGTGTATATATATGCGAATTGTATAAAATATATGAAATATACAAATGGAAAGAAAATTCATTCATCTATATGATAATTAATGTAAAGTCCTTTCTTTTATAGTTTTTGTGCTAAGATGGGTTAAGTAAGATGACCAAAAAAAAGGGCTTGGGGCTAGTGCCAGATAATTTTGTTAGGTGTTGAATTACAAAGGGTTAATAAGTTATGCTGTCTATTGTTATCTTTTAACCTTTAAAGTATTTTAGGCCCATAATAGAAGACAGAAAAAAGTTATATTTCCTTTAAAGTAGTATTCTATACTGAAGATATTTTCCCAAAAATTCTAGGTCTCTACTAGCAATAGAGAAACATTATGGGAAGTTGTAGAGGAATTGTTAATTGAAGATTGAATTACTTTGCAGATTGCTGCAACGAATCTCTCTTAAGGCATCTACACTCTTAACAATGATGATGGCATTTTTAAAGGCTTTTGATAACTATTTTATTTCACTTAAGTTACTTGTATAGCCAGAAACAATAAGCACCAGGCATTCAGATTCATCCATCTTGGATAGTTTTTAGTACCATTTTATATATACTCATATGACATTTGGTTTGAAATATTAGTGTGGCTATCTTTGTGAAGAGACTTCGTTGGTATGACTTAGATCCCAATGAAAAAGAAAATACTCAGTTGCCTCGTTTTTTATATGATTGACTTGGATTAAAATCATTTCATATATGTTGAGTTCTGAAGAAGTTTTAATGCTGAAAAACTGAAAACCTAAGTCTTCCTGTATATTTTCGCTAATTTTATTTCTTTAATAACTTCTTTCCATATATTAACTTTTCAATGTATTTTCTCAATGTTATGCATACTATAACATTATCTGTTCAAGGACATGAACAAGGTCTTTATTAAATATAGTTTCAACATGTTGAAAAGATCTTCAACCGTTTGTAAATCCTTCATCCTTGGGTGATAATTAATGAAGTTTTAATTTTTCACTAATTAGTAATTTGATTTGCCATTTTCCATAAGAGAAATCCTCAAGAAGTTTTTGATTCTCCTTTTATTTATTATTTACATAGCCATTAAACTGGTTGAATAATTCCATTATTGTCCAGTCACTATTATCATATGCACAACTACTGTAGAACACATGGGTCATTTTTTTAAATACTGTAGTTACTTTTATGATCAACTCTCTACAGAAAAGGAGGATTAATCTTGAACCCGTGTCATTTTTTAAAAATCAAGGTACTTTGTAATTGTAATTATGGCTTTATTATAATTAGGGTACAGTACCTCGCAAACTCTTGAATTTTTGTGTCCTGCTTCATTGTACAAAGTAAATACATTTGTCTTTGTTCAGTTGAAATATGGGGATATTTAAATCCTTAAAGGTAGCTTACAAGTAGCAGAGGCAAGAGACAGGACAATGTCTTGGAGACCGTCCATGTACATACATTTAAGTGTCAAAGCCCCCTCTCCTCCCGAGCTAGGACCAGTGAGGGTAAAGAAATGTTGATAACTCCATAGGCAAATCTATAGACTTCCTTCCATCCCTTGCCCACAAGGATGATGTAGTAGCAGATACTCCTGACCCACAAATAGCGAGTTAGAGATGTTTCCTATAGGCTACCTCATCAAATATGCATCCAATATCAATTTACAGTACTGTATAATGAAAATTCGAGGCAGCACAGTCAACTGTTTTTAAGTAACTTTTCTATCCTATACATTTTCATTGAATTATGATGATTATGTTTATTACTGCTGAACACTATGCGATTATGGTGTTATTGGTGTGAAATATTTTAGTAAACATTTGATAGCGATATTTTTTATAGTATACAGTACTTGAGTACTTTTCAGAGTTATATATTTTATTCTCAATTTTTACTTTTTGATGATTTGGTGTTTTATACACCACCAATATTGCTTTCTTTTCTTAATTCCCCAGTATGATAACGTCTTTAAACAGGTTATATTTTTCTCTCAATACCGACTTGTGTCCGTTTTTATTCATGATTTGTATATTATTGGTATACTATGTATGAATGCATTCTGTATTTGTTTACAGCATATTTGTATATACAATACAGTATCATTCTGTATATGTTTACAGCATATTTGTATATACAATACAGTATGTTAAAAACCAGAACTGTACTGAAGTCCTAATGTTTTACAGAATTTTCAAGCTGCTCTTCATTCATTTTTGAATCCTGACGAGAAAAGAGATTTAGTGGAACAGTTAAAAGAAGCATATGGCATCATAGATTACTCATTGCCAGTAGCTTCTTCCTCAACTCGAATGTCTACACCTCGGAAACCAAGTGTCACATTTGGAACATGGGCTGAACGTACGTAAATATTGAAAGCGAAGCATTATTTTTCATAGTGTAGCGGTAGTACAATATGTAGATTTGTTATTTTCATACATTCATTACTGTAATATTGATATGTAAAAGATTTTGTATGAGATTGTTATTGTATGAATAAATGGATTTTCCCATAAAATTTATTTTAGGAAAAATAGGAACTATTCTGTTATGAAGTATTTCTGATAATTTTGTCATATCAAGCTAACAATATATGATTTCACCTGCTTGATCATTTATAGGTACAGTATTGGTTATTTTTAATGTTGACCTTGTAATTGGAAATATTACTTTGCATATTAATCATTTTAAGATTTTGTGTAATGAAGAATGTATACAATTTTGAAGTAGAATACTGTATAGAATAATTTAAAGACTGATTACATTTCAATTTTGATAAAGCAATGCCTTCCCCAATTCATCGAAGCAACTTTGATTTGGCCAGTACACATATTTTTTACAGTACAAGTTTTTAAAGAATGATTTCAAATACAGTGTGAGATTGAATTTTAATTACCATGTATTTTGACATAATTTAGTTATAATTTTCATTGTTTTTAGTCTCATGAATATAGTATATTAAAAGATAGAAAAGTGGACTCTCTCTATTTATCCTTAGAAGTTTTGTTTTTTGTCATTTATTTGTTTTCTATGGCTAATTGTTTCAAATATACTTTTTAGAGATTAAGTGCTTGGTTATGCTTACTTGTGTAAGACATTTATCCCATGGCTTGGTAAACCATGTAGTTGGTTATATGAGGGTTCTTTCGGACTGTCACCGGTGATGCAATGTGTTGTCACAGTAAAGTATTTTATGTGTAACATAATATCAGTTGATGTGTCAACTTCAACTTGATAACTAAAAGCACATTGTTCCAACACGGTTACTTACCTAGAACTACCTTCTTAGGAGTTACTGGTAACTCTACCTAACCACCAGCTTTTTGTGTAGTTTACCCTCTTTCCGTTTTCTAAGGGGTCAACATCAGGCGGTGTGATATGTGCCCTGAGGCGACCCAGGGTCGGGAAGCATGCTAGCTCAGGTCGGGGACTCGTCAGTAAGTTTCTGATCGCGACGTGATCAACATCTCGCCGCGCTCTCTCTTACCTTGTGCGACCCTTTGTGTCCCCCGATCCTTTGTGCTTACCACGCGTTACCCACGTGTTTCCCTTTCACTTTACCTGTGCATCCTTGTGTCTCTTGGTGTATTAGCGTTGCGTTATGGAGCATCCTCGTCGTTGCCCTGGGCCTGTGGCTGGGAAGTCTTGCGGGGCTTTCCTTTCGAAACCTGAGATTGATCCCCACTCCTTGTGCTCCACGTGTAGGGGGAAAGTGTGTTCCCCTGCCTCTACGTGCCCGGAGTGTGCTAACTGGAGTGAGATCCAGTGGGTGCTCTTCGGGACTAAGAAGAAGGCGGCGGCTAAGAAGTCGCCTAAGGAATCCAGTGTCTCGTCGCCTGTGGTTTCTCCAGACGTCTCGGCAGACCATAGCACCCGTCCTTCTTCCCCTACCCAGAGTAGGGGACGAGGTAAGTCCGTTGCGGGGAAGAGGCCCATTGTCCTTCCCCAAGAGTCTGATATTCCTGTGGGGGAAGTGTCCAGTGTGAGGCAGCCATGTGTGGGGCCTGAGTGTAGTGCGGGAGTGTGGGTAGGAGGCGAGGTCCTGGTGCCTGCAGGTCCCGCCTCCTCGGAAGATCCTATGTGGGGTAAACCGAGTGTGGATTCTTCCCCGGCATCATGGCGTGTTTCAGGTGCGTCAACCGCCGAGGGAGACACCTAGAAAGGAAGTTCGTCGTCTTCAGACCCCACCACATGGGTGGCCCCTAGGACTCCCTTCAGGTCTCCCGCTAGAGGAGAAGAAGACGTCGAGCAATGGCTCTATAAAGGACTCGCTCGGTCCCCTCCGGCTCCCTCGTCTACGCTACCCCCCGTGTTTCTGCAGCCTCCCACGCCTGAGAAACGACGAGAATTTCCCCCCACAGTTTTGGACATTTCGGGCGGTCTGAGGGATTCGTCCTCATCCTCGTCATCATCGTCGTCATCGGACTACTCTTCTTCTTCATTGTCAGAGGACGAGGACAGGAACTATACCAAGAGGAAGAGGGAGAAATCCCGCAAAAAGAAGAAGTCCCGTTCCCGTTCAAGACATGGAAAGAAAAGCTCGAATTCCTCTAAAAAGAAAGCAAAGAGGAGCAAGTCCAAGGAGTGGGTGAATATCACAGTGCCCCGGAGCGAGCTGTTTAGGTTTACCACAGCCGCGACCGCTTCCGGGTGGCTCCCTAGAGCCTCGCCTTCTGTGTCTCATCCTCCTACCTCCTCCTTCGGACCAGTCGCCCGGCAATAGGGGTCGAACCGGGCCCCCCGTGTAGTGACTAACCCAACGGTGGCCTCCGCTTTTTCTTCCCTTAGGAAGAATGTACGGCGTATGAAGGAAGGCTTAGCATCGACCACGGGCACCTTGGAGGCCTTCCTAAAGCACCAAGGGCGCCCGTCGGTCCGCATGGATCCCCCATCCACGGAGTCCCCCGTGGAATAAGGTACTCCCATGACGGATACCTTTGTCCCCACGGGGCAGCCCATACCACTGACAGACTCGTCCAGCGTTGCCTTTCCCACCGTCACGGAGTACCCCCGTACGGAGGAACTAGTGACGGAAGACCTGGTGGAAGGAGGGGAGTGCTCGTCTGACGACATCTCCTCCTACCGTAAGGTTCTGGCCCTAATTCGTCGGCATCACCGATTGGACGAACCTAAGCCCTCAGCTGCAAAGGCCGTGCTCTCCGGACTGTCCAGAATGATCGACAGCCCGGTGCAACAAAAGCCTTCATTGTCTCTCCCTCTCGCTCCGGACGTGAAGTTGGGGATGGAGCAAATAGATGAATACCTGGCAGGACTGGCGGAGGCCCCCAGAAGCCAGAGTTCCTCCAAGCTTCTTCTGGGCCTAAAATCACAGAAACGTTTTTACGTCCCAGAAGGGCATCGCGGCGGACCCTGTGCGGTAGAAGCAGCGGTGACCTCACTGAACCAGGGAGCCTCGGAAGACAGGGCCTCCACTGCCCCCGTGTGCTTTTCCCCGTCAGAAGCCTCTATGATGGAGGACATGGCACAGGACCTTGTCTACGTGTCCTCCTGGTTGGATTGGTGGTCTTGCGCCTTGGTGGGGTTTCAGGCGTCCCACGACCTCTCCCTCCCGGACAATCAGGCCATGCTGAGGGAGCTTGTTAGTTCGGGAGGCAAGGCCTTTAAGTTTTTGTCATCCCAGTCCCTGTCGGTGGCTACGAACTGGGTTCTTAGGAAGAGGGATACGGTGCTTAGCAAATTGGTGCGGAAGTTACCGGACAGAGAAGCGAGGAGACTGAGGAATTCCTCCGTGTGGGGAAACGACATTTTCCCCATCAATTTGGTGGACGATACGATGGAGAAAGTGAGGAAGGTGAGAGACGCGGACCCTATGAGGAAGTCCGGGTTTAGAAGAGCCTCAGCGGACGTCCCTCACTCCTCCCAGGCCACCCCTTTGCTGCCTCGAAGAGAACCACCGTCAGCTCCTTGGCTTCAAGCCTCTCAGCAGCCCACCCATAGGACCACCGCAGGCCCTCAGTCAGCCTTCAGACCCTCCTACAATAACTCTAGGAGAGGTTGCTCTGGCCGCTCTTCCAGAAGGAGGTAGGAAGAGAGGCCCCCTACTCCTACAGGAGCCCCTAGTAGGGGGATGCCTCAGACTTTTTTGGCAAGCATGGCGGGATCTCGGTGCGGATCCCTGGACGGTGACGGTCCTGAAGGAGGGCTACAGACTCCCTTTCCTAGAAGAACCTCCCCCTCTCATCCCAGCCCACCGAGCCGAGTGGCTGGTTCCAAAGAACCCCTTGAAGAGGTCGGCGCTACAGGAGGAAGTAGCGTCCATGATTGCCAAGGGAGCTTTAGAGCCAGTGGAGAACCCCGGCCCGGGTTTCTTCAACAGGCTCTTCTTTGTGGAGAAATCGACAGGAGGGTGGAGGCTGGTCATAGACCTCTCAGCCCTCAACAAGTTCGTCTCAAAGACGGACTTCAAAATGGACACCCCCAAGACAGTGCTAGCAGCCTTGAGGGAGGGGGATTTCCTCATGTCCCTCGACCTCAAGGATGCCTATTTTCAAATCCCCGTGCACCCCTCCAGCAGGAAGTTCCTCAGAATCAAGTGGGAGTCCAGTGTCCTGCAGTTCAAAACCCTGTGCTTCGGCCTATCGACGGCCCCGCAGGTGTTCACGAGAGTTTTCACCACAATCTCGGCATGGGCGCATGAGAAAGGCATGCGACTGATCAGGTACCTGGACGACTGGTTGCTTCTTTCTGCCTCAAGGGAACAACTGAAGGAGCAAGGCGTGATGTTGCTAGTCCTCTGCAAGGGATTAGGGATCACGGTCAACCTAGGAAAGTCCCAGCTAGTCCCCAGCACCAGAATGACTTACTTGGGGATGGTCCTGGACACCCAGTTAGTAAGAGCCTTCCCCTCAGGGGAGAGGATAGACAACCTGGAACATATCCTTCAACCCTTCCTGACGGGCCAACCCAGGAGGGCCAAGGACTGGCAGAAGTTACTGGGTCACCTGGTTTCGCTGGAGAAATTAGTACCACAAGGGAGACTCAGGCTCTGCCCGGTACAGTGGAATCTGAAGGAATCGTGGACCCAAGGCAAGGAGCCCCACAAAATAGTCCCAGTCCTCCCGAAGACGAGGGAGACCCTTCTTTGGTGGAACATCAGGTCGAACACAGAGAAGGGAATGCCCTTCGCCCCCGATCCCCCGGAGATACTGTTGTTCACGGACGCATCGAAGGAGGGTTGGGGAGCACACCTACTAGGGGAATCGACAAAAGGGCAGTGGTCCAGCAAGGAGGTGTCTCTCCATATAAACATCCTGGAGATGATAGCGGTTCTGAGGGCGTGTCGACAGTTCGTACATTTCCTGCGAGGAAACACTGTGGCGTTAATGTGCGACAACGCCACAGTAGTGGCGTATGTAAAAAAACAGGGGGGCCTGAAGTCAAGAGTTCTTTGCGCCCTAGCCACGGAACTGTTAGAGTGGACAACAGAAGAAGGGATAGAACTGACGGCAAGGTTCATCCCAGGAAAGAGGAACGTGATGGCCGACGGCCTCAGCAGGGCGGGTCAAGTGATAGGTTCAGAGTGGACCCTACACCCGGAGGTAGCTCGGGCAGTCATCCTAATGTGGGGCTCCCCAGTGATAGACTTGTTCGCCACACGTCTGAACGCCCAACTCCCCGTGTTCTGTTCTCCAGTCCCAGACCCGTCAGCAGCGTTTGAGGACGCCTTCCAACATCCCTGGGACGACCTCGATGTGTACGCCTTCCCTCCCTTCAGTTTGATCAGGCAAGTGTTGAACAGAGTGAGAGCGACGTCCAACCTGTCGATGACTTTAGTAGCGCCCTGGTGGCCGGAGAGAGAATGGTTCGCAGACCTAAAAGAATTAGCTCTTCGTCCTCCTTAGCCGCTTCCGGACAGACCAGACCTGCGTCAACCTCATTTTCACAAGTGGCACGAAAACCCTCGATCCCTCCGCCTTCACGCGTGGAGGTTATCGAGAAGCTACTGAAGAAAGAAGGATACTCATCGAGAACCGCGGCAAGGATGTCGGGTTACCTACGGTGTTCCTCGGCAGTAGTTTACCAAGCAAAGTGGGCGGTCTTCGTGAAGTGGTGTGCGTCCAAGAACATCAGGCCCTTAGGGGCGTCGATCCAGGACATTGCAGACTTTCTGGTGTACCTGAGAGACGACGTGGGCTCGTCTATTCCGGCCATCAAAGGAGTACGAGCAGCCCTAGGTCAAGTCTTCCTTCTTAGGGGCATTGACTTGGGAGCCTCAAGGCACATCTCTATGCTCATCCGCAGTTTTGAACAATCATGTCCCCCCCCCAGGAAGTAAGGGTTCCGCAGTGGGACCTAGCCAAAGTTCTCAAGATTCTGTCAGAGCCACCCTTCGAACCTCTCAGGGACGTACTAGACAGAGAACTCACCCTTAAAACAGCATTCCTTTTGGCCCTGGCCTCGGCGAAAAGAGTTAGCGAGTTACACGGCCTCTCTTACGAGGTCTCACACTCCAAAAGGTGGAGAGAAGTTACCTTTAGGTTCGTCCCTAGCTTTGTGGCGAAGACGCAGAACCCGGCATGTTGGGATCCTCGTTTTGATGGTTTTTCGGTGCCAGCCATCCCTCGCTCCGACAACCCGAAGGATCTACTGTACTCTTATGTCCCGTGAGAACAGTAAGGAAATACCTGGAGAGGACCGCAAAATTCCGCCCTCAGATCAAAAATTTATTCGTCTCAACAGGCCGGGTGAAGAAACCGGTCTCGAAGAACTCTATCTCTTTCTGGCTGCGACAGGTGATAAAGAGGGCCTACGAATCTTCTGGGACTCCTCTCCCAGGAAAACCAAGGCCACATGATATTAGAGGTCTGAGCACCTCCCTGGCTTTCGAGAAAAACATGGCTGTGGGAAAGATCCTGAAGGCAGGGACCTGGTCTAGACAGTCCACCTTCACAGAACACTATCTCAAAGATTGCTCGAGAAAATCCTTGGCCAGGTTTTCCATTGGCCCAATCATTTCAGCCCTTCAAGAGATCTAAGGTCATGGCCCCAGTGTAACCGGGGGTGTTAATGCCAAGAGACACTAGTTCCTTCCTTAACCTTACCCCCCCCTCACCTCCTTTCCTTCCTTCCCCGGGCCGTACTGCCCAGGAATATGTCGAAAAGACCTTAGTCACTTGAAGAAACGTCCTCCAAGAGAACATGTATCGGAGTTGGTTTTGAAGAGATAAGCCATTAGACACTAAGTGAGTTTTTTTGGATAGTTTCCCCTACTTTTCGTGTAGTTTTCTAGTGGTCGTAGAACCAAAACCTCCTTAGAGGTTCCCTCTCTCGCGTGCCTCCCCGTCGGCTTCTGGTCCCTGCAGGACACTCCCACCTCCTAAAGTTTGAGTCTCCTAAGAAGGTAGTTCTAGGTAAGTAACCGTGTTGGAACAAATCACAAATTTTTAAGTAATTTGTATTTTTCCTAACATACATACCTAGAACTACCTTCGGGTTATGGCCCACCCATCCTTCCCCGAGAACCTGCAGGGTCGAGTAGTACCTGTTCCAACGAAACTTACTGACGAGTCGCCGACCTGAGCTAGCATGCTTCCCGACCCCGGGTCGCCTCAGGGCACATATCACACCGCCTGAGGTTGACCCCTTAGAAAACGGAAAGAGGGTAAACTATACAAAAAGCTGGTCGGTTAGGTAGAGTTACCAGTAACTCCTAAGAAGGTAGTTCTAGGTAAGTATGTTAGGAAAAATACAAATTACTTAAAAATTTGTGATTTTCCCATTAAAGTGAATTAACTTCATTAACCTAAGAAACTTGTGCATGCAGGAAGGTAAGGATACCCCTAAATTTGGATTATCATCGTTATTCAGTATAGTGTTCACTCCTATACATACTTTCTATAAAAAAGAATGCATTTCTTTTACAAAAGAAATATTTCTAGAAATTCATGTATTCACTCGAAATTAAAGAAATTGCCTAACTTCCAGCAAGTTTCTACTCTGGTAAGGATAACATCACCTGAAAGATGGTACTCTTAAGTTGCCTATGTTGTTAACCCTCTAGAGGGAATAGGAGCTCTGAATTTGTTGTATACTAATGGATGCATGCTTTTGTATGGTCTGTTTATGATGCTGATGAAAAAAGAAAAGACGTGTGGTTTTTGAGTTGTCTGTCATTGTTGTGAATGGTAAGTTAAGAGATGTTGTCAGAAAGACTATAGAATATGGAACAACAGTTTGTAATAGATAAAATACTGAGTTTCAGATTGTGTTGAGAATAAAATATAATGGCTGTCTGGTAGAGGTTGTTACCCCAGTACCCTACTAACTGCCATCATAGGCTGCTTGGAAAAAGACTCGATGAAATTGTAAAACAGTTGGCCTCCAGTGACACTTGGTGGAATTTAACTTGTCCAATTAGACTCTGTTTATTGGGAAAATAAATTCCACGATATTCAGTATGTATATATTTGTCATTAAAAGTTGTGATTTCCTGATTTTATAAAGTAACTTCTACTTCCAAAATTTTTAAATCTTATTGTAAAGAAGACTACTGTACAATGTATTCTCTTTATAAGTCCATCTATAAACATTTTTTTAAATAAACTTAAGTCAGAAAGGACAACCCTTTAGATGGATAGGACCATCAGTAAGAATTACTTAAGGTCGTTGCAGTGTCCTTTCGGCCCATAGCTGAACTTGCCTTTTAACCTTCTATTATACCTCCGTTCCCAATTATTTTCTTCCATCTTGCTCTCCAACCTCTTATCTTGTAATTCATACTGCGACTGCTAGGTTTTGTCTTTGTTGCAAAAACAACCAAGATTATTAATGCATGTATGCTCAGACATACACCTATATCTTTCAGTATCTATTCCATATTAAGACAATTTCAATTTTCAAATAATTTACAATTTTGTACTGGATCATCAATCATCATCTTTCAACCTTATTAATTAAACCGTATTACAGGATTGGACACTCGAGTCATCTTTTTCCATCCTGTATTTCTATTCCTTACATCTTCCCCCTGTCCCACCTCACTCATATCCCTCTCCACCACATCCATTCATCTGATCCTCTGATGCTCCACACTCCTTCCAATCACTGGCTTGTTCGTAGCTCTTTACTCTTGATTGGTTCCACCTCCTCTCCTCTTATTACATGGCTATACAGTAGTATCTCAGATGAGCTTACCTAGCCTTGTTTTCATTACATATACCACACGTTCTTCCTAATATCCTGACTTTTCATCCTTTCCAGTATTAATAATCCAGCAATTCATCTCACCATCCTCATTTCAGTTCTTTCCAACAGTCCCTCGTCTTTCCTCTTGAGTACCCAAGTTACTAACCCCTACTATAGTATTGGCCTGATTAACTCTCTTATAAATCTGAATTTTGAGCCAACTCCAATTACTTCTCTATTTTTGCCATGCTTCTATTTCTCTCAGTACTGCCCTCTGTTATTGCTGATCACAAGTACCAAGTAGTTGAACTCTTGTTCTGTTTTAGTACTGTTCCATCTTTCGCTTGAATGTTTACTTCTTCATATCCTTAACTACTAACTCTTAGCTCAGTCTTTCCGCCATATCCAGCTTAAATCCTTCCCTTCCTAGGGGTCCTTTCCATGCTAAAAACCTTTCTTGCTGTTCTGATTTTGTTATAACGACTAAAACATCTACAAACATCATTCATACAATTTTTCATTGTTCCTTAATTCAGATGTTAGTGTCCATAATGATGAGGAACAAGAATGGAATCGCTGATCTCAGATGGAAGTCGTCAACCTCCACAGGGAATGCCTCAGTCTCTCCACATTTTGCCTGTGCAGTGGTTTTTTACCCTCATACATCATCCTTACTAACCTTGCCAACTTCTCTGGTACTCCTCTCTTTCTCAAACACCAATAGCCTATCCTTATTAGTACCCTGATACTGTATATGCCTTTTAAAGATTCACAAAACACATGTAAGCTTTCCTTTTCCTTTCTACATACTTCTCTTGGACTTATCTTACTGTAAAAATAGCATCCCCTGTGCTGTTTCTTTTCATAAATCTACACTGCTTCTGCTCATGTATATCTATTAACTCTCAACTTTCCTCCAACTATTCTTTCTAATATCTTTAATACAGACTCCAAAAGCTGCATTCCTCTGTTTTCTCCACAGTTTAAATTTTTTTTTCTTATACTGTACAATTTAATCATCATACAATCTAACCACTCCCTTGGCATTTCATCTATATTCCAGATCTTTTCCAATAGTGTATGTATCCTCCCTATATCTAGATTATCCATTGCCATAATCGGTTCTATACTTACCTCTGACTTTCCTTAGCTTTATTTACTTTAACTTTTTTTTTGTTATGTTCTCGACTTCATCTTCCTCAGTTACAGTATTTTAATTTTCTTCTGTTAATTTTTATCTCTCCGACATTTTGTTCGTCTTTTCTTCTCATGTTTGAAATTTTGTAGATTATTTTTCTCCTTCCTGTGATCCCATCACTCATACCACTCTCTTCTGGCTTCTCCCTTTGCAATTGCTACCACTTTCTTTGTTTTCCTCTATCCATCTACATTCTCTTCTTGTTTGGAAGTTATTATCTTCATCTTACCCTCTTCTGGATATACAGTACTGTTCTTTTTTCTTTTTTTAGTTATTTGAAATCATTGATTCCATCACTGTTTCTTTTTCCCTGCAGGTGAATCTGACATTTCATTTAGGTACCTCTCTTCTCTGCCTCTCCACTTTATTTCTAAATTCACATTCTCTCCCTTTACCTTCCAAGTTTTGATGTTCCTAGTCCTAGCTGGGTCTTTTCTTTTTCTTGTTGCTATTAGGCTAAATTCTGCCACTACCAGTTTGTTGGATATCTTTCACTAATTACTAAGCTAGTCTATTATGTCATCTAACCATACCATCTTAGAAGAGTTTCCTTCGTCTTCAAAATGATACTGCAAACTCTCTCAAAGGTAGGAGTACACATTACTTCTTATATGGTTGTCTTATTACTTTAAATGGATATACTATGATTACTGAAATTGCCATTCACATCTGAGACACTTATTTCCTTTCCTCACTGGGCTATTTTTCCCTATTGGAGCCCTTGGGCTTATAGCATCTTGCTTTTCCAACTAGGGTTGTAGGTTGGCTAGTAATAATAATAATAATAATAATAATAATAATAATAATAATATTCATAGACATGCTACATTCAATTGTTATATTTCATACATCTGGAAAACATATCATCTCTGCCTCATTTACTTTGCAGCTAGAGTGTGATGTTTAAGCCAGTGAGCGCATGGCATACTTACATTATTAAAAGGAGGAATCAAGAGAGACCTACCGCCATTCTATTATTAATAATTGGAAGGAATACACAGCAGTGTCTCCTGGTCAATATCCTAAGAGCTTATATTAATATGTATATCTTTAGGCCAGCTCTATGAGGATTTGATAACACTATGGCATCATTCATTCACATAACCATTGAGTGCTATATAGAAAATTCATTCAGTTTTCTAATGAAATTTTAAGTTTCATTCTACCTTTAATCTTTGTTAGTTACTTTACGATACATCAATATAAGTAGGTTGACACATGTTTTCATTGCTCACCAATAAAGTTTGCTAGTCATAAGCCGATAGCTATTTTATCACTGTCATGAATGATCGCCAGAGGGTCAAGCAGAAGGTAGTGCCTCTCTCATAGTCCACTGTAGATGTTTCTTAAGGGTCCTTGTAACTTAGCTGCACTTGCTTTATATCCTTCTACTTTGCCTCCATTACTATTTTTTTTCTTCGTGTTGTTCAACAACTTTCAACTGAAAATTCGTAGTATAACTCCAGGGATTTCCCCAGTTGCACTTGGGCCTTGAATGGGGTTCATAGGCATCAGTACCAATTTATAAATTCAGTCCAATTAGTCAAGGAATTAACTTTCATAAAACGAAATGGGTACAGCATTCCAGTGGATATGTTACCAACTGTGATAAGTGACACAAGCCACCCGATGAGATATTACTGCTAGAAAGTTATGGGGTCCTTTGACTGGCCAAACAGTACTACATTGAATCCTTATCTCTGGTTACGGTTCATTTCCCCTTTGCCTTCACACACACCGAATAATCTGGGCTATTCTTTACATATTCTCCTCTGTCCTCATACACCTGACAACACTGAGATTACCTAACAATTCTCTTTCACCCAGGGGATTACTGCACTGTAATAGTTCAGTGGCTACTTTAATCTTGGTAAGGGTAGAGGGGACTCGTTTACCTATGGTAAACAGCTCTTGTAGGAGAAGGACACTCCAAAATCAGGCCATTGTTCTCTAGTCTTGGGTAATGCCATAGCCCCTGTACCATGGTCTTCTTGAGTTAGTTTTCTTGCTTGAGGGTACACTTGGGCACACTATTCTATCTTATTTCTCTTCCTCTTGTTTTGTTAAAGTTTTTATAGTTTAAATAGGAAACACTTACTAAATGTTACTCTTCTTAAAATGTTTTATTTTTCCTAGTTTCATTTCCTCACTGGGCTATTTTCCCTCTTGGAGCCCCTGGCCTTATCGCATTCTGCTTTTCCAACTAGGGTTGTAGCTTAGCAATTGATAATAATAATAATAATAATGATAATAATAATAATAATAATAATAATAATAATAATAATAATAATAATACAATTTGGCTCAATGAGGGATTTTAATCAAGAGTAGATTTTAACCTTATAAGTTATTATCTGTGTACTCCATGACACAGTGTTTGGTAATTATTCGAAACAGTTGGGAGTGGGTGGGTCGTTTCTTAGCATTATTATTGATTTTTTAAGTAATAGATCTCAAAGAGTTGTTGTTGATGGGCACCATAGTGATTATAGGAATGTGATATCTGGTGTTCCACAGGGTAGTGTTCTTGGCCCATTACTTTTCATACTATATACACATGACATGTGGTTTGGCCTAGAAAACAAGCTTGTTGCATATGCAGATGATGCTACTCTCTTTGCATCAATTCCATCCCCTGAATGTAGATCTAGGGTTGGTGAATCCCTTAATAGAGATTTAGCTAGAATTAGTGCATGGTGCAAATTTTGGGGTATGAAGTTGAATCCTAACAAAACTCAAAGTATGATTGTAAGTAGGTCAAGGACGGTGGTTCCTCAACATCCGGATCTCAGTATTGATAATGTTTCTTTAAATATGTATGACTCTTTCAAAATTTTAGGTGTGATTCTTGACAGTAAATTTACTTTTGAGAAACATATAAGGTCTGTGTCTTCTTCAATTTCACAAAAAATAGGCTTATTGAGAAAGTCTTTCAAGATTTTCGGTGATCAATCTATTCTGAAGAAGTGTTTTAATTCTTTCATTCTACCTAGTTTTGAGTATTGTTCTCCTGTCTGGTCTTCAGCTGCTGATTCTCATCTTAATTTGTTGGACAAAAACTTACGGTCTATTAAATTTCTTATTCCTGATCTAGATATTAATCTCTGGCACCGTCGTTCAATTAGTTCATTATGTATGTTGCATAAGATTTTTCACAACTCTGACCATCCTTTACATTCAGATCTCCCTGGACAATTCTATCCTGTTCGTAATACTAGGCAGGCAGTTAATTCTAATAGCCAGGCCTTCTCCATCACGAGGCTCAATACTACGCAGTACTCTAGAAGTTTTATTCCAGCTGTGACCAAGTTGTGGAATGATCTTCCTAATCGGGTGGTTGAATCAGTAGAACTTCAAAAGTTCAAAGTTGGAGCAAATGCTTTTTTGTTGACCAGGCGGACATAGTCTTTTTATAGTTTATTTATGACATATTTGTTTTTGATGTTGTTGATAGTTTATTATATGACATGTCTGTTTTGACGTTGTTTCTTATTTTAGAATGATTTATTGTTAATTTGTTCTCTTCATTTATTTATTTCCTTATTTCCTTTCCTCACTGAGCTATTTTTCCCTGTTGGAGCCCCTGGGCTTAAAGCATCTTGCTTTTCCAACTAGGGTTGTAGCTTGGATAGTAATAATAATAATAATAATAATAATAATGTGGCGAGTCACACAGCATGTAAATGTAGTATGGTGTTTGGCTTGCTACTTCATCCCCAGAAAGAAAGTTTACTGTTTTTATGATTTTGGGGGGCACTATTTACCCCTCCTCACTTATTTCAATTTGCCAAGAAGGTTTGAAAAACAAAAACATTCCTCTATTCTCAGCACATGTGCACATGGCAATTCTCCTAACACACTTCTCTACTTTTATAACGCATTTCACAAGTGTACAAGACTATAAAGCTTACAGAAAACGGTTTCATAGTGGCCAATCAGTGTTGCTATACCTGCAACAGAATGGCTATCAATTAATCACAGAGGTAAACACTTTCGTTTCTTCATATTTCATGAGATTCATTCATTTCTCTCTCTCTCTCTCTCTCTCTCTCTCTCTCTCTCTCTCTCTCTCTCTCTCTCTCTCTCTCTCTCTCTCTCTCTCTCAGCTTTGCTGTAAAGGCTCCAAGAATTCAACAAAGAAGCAGGAATGAACATAACAGGCTTACATAAGAGGTAGGTTGTCTCGTGTTTTCCCTCAACTATTTCTAACGAAAATGTCTTTTCCAGCTAAACCTTTTCCACCAAATCCCCCTTCACTTTCATCATGTCATCTAATCATCCTCTTTCAGCTGGACCTCCCACTCTTAACGGTTGAGAGGTCAAGATAAATGATGGCCTTGTATGACGGGAAATATTTTAAGCGCAATGGTGCTTCATGTGTTGTTGTTGTTGTTAAAAAATGAAAAATCAAGTTATTTATTGTTTAAATGCTCTTAATTCCAACATCTCGCCCACAATCGCAGTTTTTGCTTCACTGGTCCCAGGGGACTAGTTCCGCCCACTTTGGGAATCTCTGGCCCAGCCGCCCAGAAAGCTATGAGAGAACACTGCTCCTCTAGCGCTGTGATTGACAGAACCAATAGTCAAAGCTTTTAGTGGGATTTCAACCATCAAAAATTACAACTGTACTTACTCAAAATTTTATGATCAAAGGGGAAAATTTCATGCCCAAACCCTGCCCCCTAAATAAATGGTAGACAACCTTATCCTTCACAAAAATTGGATTTATTACAAATTTACATCCGTCTTGCACAGGGTGATGATAGGAGAATTTATTAACGAGTGATGTTTCAATAATAAAGAAATTTATTTACATTTTCAACTGTGGTATAATCTTTAGAAAAATACATGAAAAGGCAGAAAACTATTAACCTTTAAATTGAGATCCATTCAATATCAAAATGATACATTTGAACAGAAAAGGAAAGCTCATGATATAATGGAACTCTACTTTTGCTCACGAATATTGATTCATGCATTAAAAGATTAAAGTAAATGTAATACAGTACATGGCAAGTTAACTTTAGATTATCATTTACTTTCTTTAACGGGATTTTCCTTAACTTCACTAAGATTGCAAAAACTTTAGCTTATTATGCAATATGAAAAGCAAGAATGAAATGTGCTGCGTGGCCTACATGAACAGAATGGAAATGATTACATTAAATAACAAGCTGATTTCAAATGGTTATGGACAAAATGAAATTAAAATCTGTAACGAAGAATGTATAATATTCCTTTACACTGAACATTGCTTAACACTAATTCTGAATGGCCCGGAACGTACATGCTAAAATGACCGTGAAGGTTATGTAGAGTAGGGTCCCTATGCTATAGGCTTTAGGACCATAAAAGCAACCATTAAAGTAAAGTAAAATAGGTATCTAGATATATCTTTTGTTTGTAATTTTGTATCTATAATCTCTTTTATTTTCTTTAGAAACTTTACCACAGCAGGTTTAGATAGAAATATGCAGTCCCAAACCCCCCTACTATTAAAGGCTTTATTCTGTTTATGACTTGCTTGTTTGGACTCTTTGATAATGGTATAATATGAAACAGCCCGTTCAGGATGAATACCATGAGGAGTTTAAGACAAACAATCTTGATAAAATGTCATGTTATAATAGACTTACATACATTCATTAGTGTTCAAGTCAGTAAGACGAAAAAAAAAATATCAGAATTAAAGACAATGAAACTGGACTAAAAACTTTCCTGCAGGAGGAACTTACTAATTCTTAATTCCTGTCAATTTCGGGGACTTGTCTGATCGTCCAGTAGTCAAATATTTCTCTTACTATGTGACAAATTTTATGGTCGGCCGAAATGATATTAAAATATACACTTATTCAGCTCAATTTAAAGAATATTCACTTTTTTTCTTAAATCTTATTGGTTCAATATTCATTAGATCAATTTTCCTTCGTTGGCCTGTTAAACCGATGTAATCACCGAATTGGTTATGACGTAACACTTGAGAATTGGGCGTGGTTCCTCGTTTGTTTTTCAGGCAGTGAAACAATTTGACAAATGTGGTTTTCCGCAGTTGAGTTCGACAATAGGAGGTGAAAGGACGTGATAGCTAACCCAAAATGGCTTCTAGTTTTATTCGGATTTACTCTACTTTGATGATACTCTGTGACATCAGAATTCATGCAACATGAAGGTAATAGTTAACTTCATATTAAAGTTGTTAGTTTTAAGCTTTTAAAAACTTAATTTAGTTTCATATTCAAAATCCTCCTCGGTAATGTCATTGTGCTGCAAAAAAATCAGTCTCTAGTAGGCTTCTCTATATCAATAAGCTTAATTTCATAAGAATTGAAGACGTCATTAAATCTAATTATTTATGCTCCAATGATTTTTTTTCTTAATTTAACCTAGTTCGTTGTAGGGTGGCCTTTAAAAAATTGCAATTAACTTCGTGTAACTTACAGTAGACTAGGCTTTAAGAATTGATCTAGTGTTGGTGTCATTTCAATTATTGTCTTTCATATGAAGTAAGCATTAGAGGTAATTGCTTTGCGATAGTCTGAAAGGAAGAAAAAAATGTTTACTTTCATAGCTAGAATTATCAATGCTGATTACTATATATGGTCTGATATTTTATTAAATTCGACACGGTTTTATAAACGAAATATGATTTAGGTTCTATTATCGGCGAGGCTTTATTTGGATTGAAAATTGTTAATGATGGAGCAGGTGTTGTGGTATGGTAGATCATGACGAATTCCATTCTGAACTGGTGGTTGCGACAGAATTTTTTTTTTTTTTTTTTTTTTTTTTGAGTAGGGGTTGATGTCGGTTTGACCCCCAAGGCTGATGGTGACGTCACTGTATACTCGATAGTTTAATTAATGGTTGATGTACGATACTTTGCTAAAACTTTGCGCTATAACCATCTGTACAAAGATGGCGTTGGCTTCCATTTCTCCATTTACTTTAAGGGCTGCTTATCTGGTCCTGTACAGCAGGGGAACCCTACTCTTTACAGGACCTCCACGGTTGTTGTTTTATGATTTTCAATCGGGGGCATTTAACATTTCACAATGCGTATTGTTCGCTTACTGTTTGACCATCCCTGTCAAAACTCACAAAGTAAGGTCGGTGCTACTATAGTGTGAGGTCTACCGCCATATGTCGCCTACCCAGGTTGAGGGTGAGGGCTACCGCGTGACCAGCGTCCCACAGCTCCTAAATCAGTTTTTCCCTCGGCCTAAAAGAGATATCATCGATTGAGGGTACTAAAAATGTTGCTGAAGGAGTTTTATAGAAGTCATTCTGACAGAAGAAGCAGCACTCGCCTTTTTAAGAACACAATCTCTTGGATACAGTTCAAGAAGCAAATCTATTTGTGTCATTCTTAGAAGATGTACGAAGTGTGTATCGCTAGAATAAATGTATGGAAATATATGATAACCTGTTTGATTTATGAAGAATGTATCGCTAGAATAAATGTATGGAAATATATGATAACCTGTTTGATGCACGAAGAGTGTATCGCTAGAATAAAAGTATGAAAATATATGATAACATGTTTGATGTACGAAGAGTGTATCGCTAGAATAAATGTATGGAAATATATGATATCATGTTTATTTTTACCTTTATTCCATTTTTTAATGTAATTAGAAATCCAATGATCTATCTAAGTCATTTCTAAGATATGTTTAAATTAAGTGTTTATTGCTTAAACAAATGTATGAAATGTGTTTTATCTATGAGGGACGAATAATTCAGCAGTAGACCTCACGCTATAGTACTAACGGGAGGTAGACCTCACGCTATAGTGTGGTAGACCTCACGCTATAGTAGTACCGTAAGGTCTTCCGTTTCCCCTTGAAAGCCCTACTATCTTCAATTATTCGGATGTCTCGTGGGAGCCTATTGTAGTGTCTCGGGCCCGCATATTCAAAGGCTCTAGAGCCTACAGTAGACATGTAGGTAAATTTACAGTTTCATCCATTATGGGGAAACTGGAATAAAAATATATTTGTTGCATCAGAAATAGTGTAGTTTCAACGAATTTAACGTTTATTTTGACCGCAAACCATCCGATTTAGAGATTTACTATGTAATTGGAGTTAAAACAACAAGTTGTTCCAGAATGCAGAAAGACCCTACTTCATCCCAACAATTAAGGGGGACACCAGGTGGGAACCGGGGTTTTGGGTGGGGGGGGGCGTCAAAATGATATTTGCAATAAATTAATACTTATCCTTCCACCACCCCTCCCCCTATACCCCTATCTAGCCCTACCGGGGGGGGGGGGGCTCCGCTCCCCCTGCGACCCCCCCTTCGACCCCCCCTTAAGGCCACAGTGATTTTCAGGGCACTACTGAACCTAAGAAAACCCACCTAACCTAGCATAGGGGCCCTGTATCCCTACCTAGGCCTACCGGGGGGGGGGTGCGACCCCCCCCTCAAGGCCACATTGATTTTCGGGACACTACCGAACCTAATACAACCATCTAACCTAGGGCCCTGTACCCCTACCTAGGCCTAGCCCCTGCGACCCCCCCCCCCTTACAGCCACTACCTACCACATCCATCAAACCAAATCCAACGTGATGGTACTGCTGTATACATCATTATACTATCACCATTATAATATACTCAATAAATTGATGAAGCTTACCTTAAACTGTTGGTTTATAAAGATGTGCTGCTGCTTTGAGGAAAACGTGAAGCTGTTGGGAAGGTTCCTTGGCATGCAGGACAATTTTTATTTTGTAAAATTAAATTCTCTCTGGCACAAATGCACTAGTTTTTCAACAAATTCATTGTAAGTTAGGAAACAGTCAGGACAAGAAGATGGAATTTCAACTTCTTGTGCAACATGAGATGACGGGCTTTCTATGGTCTCCATGTCTAAGAACGAAATGAAATGCCTGGGAAGAAAATGTATTGTTTCGCAGTTGTATTGTCGCGCTGTGATTGGCCAAACATGTATGACGTCATAGTGGACAGGCGCTGTGATTGGCCAAACGTGTAAGACTTCATAGTGGACTAGTTTGTCAGCGGATTATAGTGGTTACAGGGCTCATTTAAGCAAATACAAGACACAGTCAACAATAACAACAGACTTAGAAAAAATCTGGGAGGAAGACATGAGTAGCGTGAGTTTGATCGTCGATATATAAAGAACTAGGCATTTGCGACAGATAATATTTTACAGAAATACTACAAAAGACTTGCTTTACTCGGGAAATATATTATAATAGATTTCCCATAATGGATGAAACTGTAATAATACCGACATGTATCTAGGTTCTGATAGTTTGAAACCATCTGTAACTATTCTCGTGTCAGGACGATTTGTTGGTTGCACAATGTAGCAATTCTTAGATATTTTGGACCACCGGTTCTGATAACTTGGTGGGCTATTGTACATATTTTAAATTCAATTATCGCTTTAATCAGCAGCCAATGTAAATCGATTAGTATAGGAGTGATCCTTTCTCTAGGTGGGCGTGGGACACTGTGTCTTGCTCCTCTGTTTGTTTTGTAATATCTCAAGTTGTACCTTTGGAAGAGTGTGGCAGATGGAGTTACAGTAGATGGGTCTAGTAATCACACAGTTTATCACAAGTTTCGGTTAATGTCTAGGAGAGGGCCGCATGAAGATATCAGTGATATTCAATTTATTTTTACTAGAATGTGTAGGAAAGTATGTAAATAGTGGTATACGAGTGAGATAATTTAGTGGAAATCAATAATAGTCGAAATATCGACGATCAAACTCACGCTACTCATGTCTTCCTCCCAGATTTTTTCTAAGTCTGTTGTTATTGTTGACAGTCTTGTTTTTGCTCAAATGAGCCCTGTAACACTATACAGTAATCCGCAGACAAACTAGTCTACTATGAAGTCTTACACGTTTGGCCAATCACAGCGCCTATCCACTATGACGTCATACATGTTTGGCCAATCACAGCGCGACAATACATTATCTTACCCAGGCATTTCATTTCGTTCTTAGACATGGAGGCCATAGCAAGCATGTCATCTCATGTTGCACAAGAAGTTGAAATTCCATCTTCTTGTCCTGACTGTTAACTAACTTACAATGAATTTGTTCTAACTTATTCGGGGTTATATTGAAAAACTATTGGATTTGTGCCAGACACACAATTTAATTTTACAAAATAAAAATTGTCCTGCATGTCAGGAAACCTTCGCAACGGCTTCACGTTTTCCTCAAAGCAGCAGCACATCTTTATCAACCAACAGGTTAAGGTAAGCTTCATTAATTTATGGAGTATATTATAATGGTGATAGTATAACGATGTATACAGCAGTACCATCACTTTGGGTTTGGTTTGATGGATGTGTTAGGTAGTGTCCTTAAGGGGGGGTCGCAGGGGGGGCGGAGCCCCCCCAGTAGGGGTACAGGGCTATTAGGCTAGGTTAGGTGGGTGTATTAGGTTCGGTGGTGCCCTGAAAATCACTGTGGCCTTAAGGGGGGGGGTCACAGGGGGGGCTTCACCCCCCCCCCCCCCCGGTAGGCCTAGGTAGGGGTACAGGCCCCCCAGGGTAGGTTAGTTTGTTGTATTAGGTTCGGTAGTGCCCCGAAAAATCACTTTTCTCATCCTCCCCCACCCGAAAACCCCGCTTCCCACTGGGGTCCCCCATAATTGTAGTAGTAGGTTTATGCTTACATTTTGTGTGTAAGAGTTGTCTTATCTTTTTTATTCATTTCCTCATGTTTCTACGCACTGTGCAACAATAATCTGGTTGTTTTTTGCCGTTTTTCGTCGTTAATACTTGAAAAACGGGTGCGGCCTTCTTCTAGACATTTACCCAAGTTTCTTACGGAACATTCATCCAGTTACTTTTTCTTTTTTTTTTAAGCAATATTTCTTAGATGATAACCAGCAGTTTTTACTACATTATTTATTTGGGCATTGAGAGAAGTTATAGTCAATACGCCTAGATCACGAACTTTATTAGATATCGGAACGAGTCATTATTTATGTTTATTTGAATATTACCCATGCTTCTGCGTTTCTCTTTAACACCACCATGGATTCAGTTTTGTTCTCATTTTAGTTGTCATCCATTCTCTAACACTATTAAGGATTCGGTTTAGTTTCAGTAGTGTCATGATGTAAACTATAGGTAATTATAAAATTTAAAGTGACCCATGTGGATGGCATGGACAGTACATCTATATATCACTTTCCAGTTGAGCAATGAGATTTTTACTTGCCTTTGAGGGAGTTGGTAGCTAAGGGTACCTCTCTCCCAGTACCCCTTGTGCACTTCAATCTTAAGTGTCCTTGGTGACACGTGTGGTGAAGTGCATGGTGGTTACCCCAGTTTCAGGGAACCCAGTGGTTCACCCTAAAAAAAACTGGCATATTAGGTGTAGTAACGTAGCTCCCGGCCCAAGTAAGGTGCCTGAGTCGGAAGCCAGTAAGGGCAAGGGAAAAATACTGACTGTCCAGGGGTTACCGTAATCCCTAACCCAGTGCCAGTGACACCCTCCATCTCCCCACGTTAGTCCCCTGATTCTTCTGCCAGTGTCGACCAATGGTTGTCTCAGGGCCTTGTTAGTCTCCCTGCCCTATACCCTGTAACATTATGCTCCATTGTTGTGACTCCTGTTGGAGCAACCAGTGTGGTTTCTACCCTCAGGAGAGGCTTCATTGACTGTCATTCCGAGCTCGACTGCTGTGCTTGTATATCCAGAAGCGAGAACCATGAAGAGGAGGAAGCGTTAGAGCTGCTGCTCCTCCGATTCAGATTCTAACTGGTCTTCTTAGATAAAATAAAGAGGAACTCAGAGTTCAAGATGAAGGCACATGGCACCTGTGTGGCCATGAGGCAGGGCTGTGGACCAAAAAGTATGTGGATTGGGTCTTAGCTCCGACTGCTGCTCGTGTATCCAGCTGGTACAGAAGTGTACAGCCGCATAATCTTTTGTTGATAGAAGAGCTGCGGCTAACTCCATCTCCTTCCTCCCTCTACCAAAGAGTTTTTTTTTTTGGTGTTTTAGAGAGGATGGCACCATTTAAGGCTGTACTACAGTGCATGCATGCATTAGTAGGCTGAGAATGTAGGGCAGAGGGCTTTGTTCCTTGCGCTTCGGAACACGGGATCATTGTTATCCTGCACGACCCTCAGAAGGTTAATTACCTGGTACTTCTCCAACTTGTGCTGTCCAGTGCCAGAAAGACACCCCCGTCCATGTTGGCCTACCTAGGTCTTGGTTAAAACTCTATTACATTCTCTGTTCGGTCCTAGAGACAAAAGTTGTATTTGGTGTGGGGGTGGGGAAGCAGTGTCTGGAGCATGCTGCCTCACTATTGCCTTGGTGGGAGATGAGGGCAATTGGGGGAAGGATGTCTTAAGGACTTCAGCCCATGGTCTGCAGCCTGCTGATCTGACTATCATGAGTTGGCTGATTCTGAATACCTTGAGTCAGTTCTTGTGACAATCCTTGCCCTTGTTTGTGAGTGCAACAGGTTGGAGGTGACAGTGGCACCGCTTTTGGGATGACAGTGGTCATTGATCACCACTCGGAGTTGCCATGGTCGGATTTCTTAGACTTTGCCCTGGACCGGGTGGGTGATCATATCTGTGGGTCTGAGTATTCATTCTGAACTAGCAGGTCTAGCAAGATCCTGCCAGCCCCACTTTCTAGGCACAGTATGCTCTACAC
This sequence comes from Palaemon carinicauda, assembly GCF_036898095.1. Lineage (NCBI taxonomy): Eukaryota > Metazoa > Arthropoda > Malacostraca > Decapoda > Palaemonidae > Palaemon > Palaemon carinicauda. The sequence goes on along the minus strand of NC_090733.1, from coordinate 104,705,841 downwards.
GTAAAAGAACACCTCATCTGCACCTCTGCAGGGAGACCTGCCAGTGTGCACTCTGATGGGGGCTCTTGGAGACATGGAAGGCACGTCCTTGGCTTGTGTAATGGCGACCATGGAGGCTTTGGCGTTGGCCTCTCTCCATTCTGTTTCCTGGCTCAATCAGTAGTTAGGAGTAATCATGTACTAAGTAAAACAGTTGATGTTGTCAACCCCTGGAAGCTTTGGAGAAGTACTAATGCCTTGTGCTCTTGGGTGGGAAGGCAGTCATCTTCCTTGCTCACCAGGTGGCAAACCTCTTTGCTAACTGAATTTTGAAAAGGTGGGATGCTGTAGTTTCTCACTTCTCGAAAGTTATCCAGGTGATGGTGTTAGTTAACGGAACGTGTGTGCGTGTGCATGCATGTGTATGCACCAAGTCTCGGGAAGGCAGCAGTAGAGTCTTGAAGAACTGCTTTGTCAGACACCCTGATCCATCGTGTTTTCTCCTTCAAGAGCCCCAGCCCTTTGAAAGGGGCAGCACCTTTGGGCTCGGCCAGGCCTGCAGGATTGGCATATAGGGAGGGGCCCTGCACCAGCTCTGAGACCTTGAACCGCAATGCTCATGCCCTCATGCGAACGACACTTGCAACTTGGCAGAGGAATGGATCCCGAGTCTTGTTGTGAATAGCCTTTGGGATGGTTACTTGCTACCTAGTTCCGATAGTTCTCGGTGGAACATCCAATATCCATGAAAGTCGTGGCATTGTGGGCAGAAGGGAAGGGATGTTGAACGTGCTTGGAGTTTCCAAGCTTGGCTCTTCCTACTGGGGAAGGCGGCTGGGAGCTGCAGGCCAGTCATCAATTTCTCTCCTCTGAACAAATTTTTGTCAAATTCAGGCTGATAACAGTATGGTCTGTGTTGTTTTCCATCAGATAGACTTTATGCGTGCCTGTTCATCAGTCTTCTCGAAAGAATCTCGATTTCTCCCTCTATAGTATGGTGTACCAGTTAGTCTGTGCTTCGGACTGCATACGACTCCTCAGTAGAGGTTGAAGTACCTGGCTATGTGGAAAAACATGGCAGCAGTGAATGTCTTTCCAACAAATAATCACATGAGCATCTTCAGGGATTGGAGGTTGATCATTCCTGTCCAGGATATTAGTATCAGCTGAGTGCTGGCAGTGTCTTCTCCCATTTCCTCGGAGAAGCTCAATCCTCACGGGCTCCTCCAGGCCTAATGGTATCTGATGGATCAAGGGTATGCCAACAGGGATCCCCTTGTTACATTTAGTTTCAGTGGGACAAGAGGTTAGAGACAATTTGTCCTAGAGGTGTGACGAAAACCACCTCCAGGGGAGTCCCATGCAACTCTCTGCTTCCAGACATACTACTATTCTTGGATGCATCAAAGGAAGGATGTGGAGCAACCTAGACGACCTGGTTGTCTAGGGGATTTGGGCCGAGGAAGAAAGGCATCGGCACATTGTCATCGAAGTGCATGCAAGCATCTAACTAGTATTGCAAGCATTCCTGGAACATTTTTGAGGAGGCACTCTATGAGCAAGATAACGACAGCAGTGGCATATGTCAACAAGGAAGGAGGTAAGGTCTCGTACCCTCTTTAAGAGTTGACAAAGTCGATGCGCATCTGGACAGAGCTCCATGCTGTGGAATTGTCAGCAAGATACAGTCTGGAGAGGAATGTAGAAGCAGACAGTGTCCCCAGCAATGTGTAGTAGGAGCAGTGTGGTTTCTACTTCCTGTTGTAGCAGAAAGACTTCTTGCCTGAAGGGCTACCCATGGATCGACCTGTTTACCACGTAGTTAAACAAGCTCGCAATATTCTGTTCCCCTGTTCTTGACCTATGGGCTGTGTGTGAAGATGACTTCTAATACCCATGAGATCACTGTGATGCCTACCCCTTAATGCCATTCAGCCATATCTGGCCAGTAATCAACAATGTAGAATACGTCAGGACTCTGGTTGCCCCTGGTGGCTCCCATATAGCCTCATGAATGCAGATGTCTTCCTTTGTCGAGAAAAGCGCCTCGGTCGCAGCTGTCAAAGGCTCCTACTCGGCCATTAATATACAATAGTCTTTTGACTTTAAGGTACAGTATAGATCTCTTAACTTCTTGGGAGTTGTCTATGCTTGTAAGGACCTTTGAGCAGTTTTGCCCACCCTTGGATCTCAGGGTTCCTGGAGTGGGATGTAACTTTGGTTCTCAAGACTCTTACACTTACCCCGTTCAAACCTTTGAGGAGATAGCCTTAGCATCAGCAAAGAGTTCAAATTCAAGTGTTGCAGTCTACTTAGTAACTCAAATCAAGGGGTGGAAGGTTGCCTGCAGCAAGATATACATATATAAGGTCTGTCGGACTGTGGTACGATTTAAGACACTTCTGCGCATGACGTCATCAGCGCCTTAGCCTTGAAGAAACCCTTGCGTATTTACCTTCGTTTATTCACTTTTTACCCTTTTCTAATCAAATTTTTTTCTTATTGGATCTCTCTCTCTCTCTCTCTCTCTCTCTCTCTCTCTCTCTCTCTCTCTCTCTCTCTCTCTCTCTCTCTCTCTCTCGTAGAAATTTGAGATATGTTTATTTTATTAAATTACTCTTCAGCAATGTAGCATCGTTAGGGAAAACATGGAATAAAATAATTTGTTCATTTCTTGTACTAAAGTATAGATAAGATATAATTCACAATTTCATAAATATTATCTCTACGATATTTCTATATTACAATTTTCATATATAAAGGAAATATAATTTGCGGTTTCATAAATAAGTTATCCATTTATTATTATTATTATTATTATTTAAATGCTAAGCTAGAACCCTAGTTGGAAAAGCAGGATGCTATAAGCCCAGGGGGACCCAACAGGGAAAATAGCCCAGTGAGGCAAGGAAACCAGGAAAAATGAAATATTTTAAGAACAGTAAAATAATTGAAATGCGCATTTCTTATAACTATAAAAACTTAACAAAACAAGAGGAAGAGAAACTAGATAGAACAGTGTGCCTGAGTATACCCTCAATGTTTCCATTAAACAATTTTCATATATAAATGAAATATAACTTACAGCTTCATAAACAAGTTGTCAATTTATTTACAATGTTTCCTCTGCACAATTTTTTATATAAATGCATCGTAATTTGCAGGTTCACAAATAAGTTATCAATTTATTTACAATCTTTGTTATAGAATTTTCAAATATAAATGAAATATAATTTGTAGATTCATGAATAATTTAATGATTTATTTACAAAATCTCAATTTAACAATTTTCATAAATTTCCTATTTATTCTTCTGAAAACTCTTGATTTTTTTTTTATTGAAATCAATTTTTCTGTTTAACTGTCTAATTCTGTAGAATGCAGATATTTTTGCAAAGCAATAACATCAACTGGTAAGGCCATTCCAGCAAGTTTCATCTCGTCAGCAAGAGTTCTTACACAATTATTTCCCTCTTAATTTTTCACCACGGAGAGCTAAAAAGATTTCTCTCGTCTTACTTAATTGGGAAAAGAAAGAATCTGAGGGTACATGAAGACCACCTCTTTTCATTACATAATCCTACACTATCATCTGCAACAACATCTGACCTTTGTTTTCTTAATTCAGAATATTTCAATGAATTTTTTTTTTTTAACTTTAACCTCCTATATACCTCAAAGATTCCTCCTCTGTTAAAGAACTAAGCGTACTTGGAGGTATTTGATTATTTCCGTGTTTCAGTTAATCTAAGAACCTCATCACCTTCTATCTATGATTCTTGATTAAATTTAATATCCATTAAAATGGCTGGTATGACAAAATTTCCAAGGCGAGATGTGACTATTGTCTACTGGTTTAGTATGAATACAACCTTTGGCTTGGTGTGAGGTCACTGACAGAGACCCAGGTTCGAGTCCGTATGTTTCATTAAGGCATTGACTCGTTATTTTGTAATCCCATTCCACAAGGTGTTTTGTGTTGTCATTCCATTGTGATGCTGTAATATAAATTTCTTTAGGGTTGTATAAAGGACAATTAAATAATTTTTGAAGTTAAAGTTTCTCTCTGCACTTAGGAGCATTAGAATATCACTTAATTAATTTTATTAAGCCTTACATTAGAGTTTTTAAAAATTATGCTACATTTTTTTCAAGTTAGTTCACTCCCAAAGTCCTTTTGATAATTTTTATTTGTAATTTTTTTTTAGATTTAAACTATACATACAACTGGAAATAGTGGAAAGTCCTAGTTTTTAATCTCATCAAAATATCACTAACGATTAAAATGTCCATTTTGAATTAATCATTGAAGGAAAAAAATCACCGCTTTAAAATCTAAAAATCGTCTTGACACACACTTTGACCTTACGACAAAGTAAAGCCAGAACGAAAGAATAATTCCTAATACTACATGTAAAAAAAATCCCTCCACAATTAAATGAAGCAAATTTCTGTTTTGTCATTATAAACACTGTAGTAACTTGTTCATTGGAAGCAGGTCAACTCATGTTTTGTTTAAAACCAGTAATACATCATCTTAACTATGGACACAATATTAACTTGTGTTAAATAATTAAGTTTTTTACTATCATTAGTGCATGAAGTGGGACCCAGTTAGTTTTGTAATGCTACGTTGATGATATCAAAGGTTAATATCTTCTGTACCCTGTAGAAAAAAAGTTATATAACAGGTTTATGAAACTTCATATTCTAATAGATTTTTTTTAGTACAAACAATAAGTAGCAAACATTATTTATGATGTGCCATGTTAAAAAGAATTTTCAGTATTTTCACCTAATGGTATTGTATACCGAGAATTATAATAAGAATGTTCAGTAAAACCTAATTACTGTATTATGAACTACCTCTATTGAAGAATAATTCCTTTCAGGTTGTGTTGAAATCTCGATCTAAATGAATAAAACTCGTCCACCAGAACTCCCCTCAAGAGTCCAACTTGTGCGGGCACTAATATATTTTAAGGTAAGAGATTGGGAATTAGATTTTCCAAGTTAAATGGGATTTTAAAAGCTGAATCATGGTAGCAAACCTTTTTGGTCCAACAATTGTGTGGAAGCTTAATCTGATATGTATACAATTTACTGTATAGCGTTATGCTATGCATGAGGCCTATACCATTTAGTCTGAAGATAAGCTTCAGACAATCTGAACGAACGAACTTTGTGAATGGTTGAGCAAATTATGCTAGTTTTGTTATAAAATGTAAAAATATGCTCTTTGGTTAGGAAACAAATTGGGAAATATATCGAGAAAATAAATGCAAGCATTAGAACAGCAAACCAGATTACCAATACAAGCATCGTATGCATAATGAAAAAGAAAGTATTTGCAAAGGCACCAGGATGGATTTTCGGCGCCACTGTTACCATAATGCTGTCCATAATTAACTTTCGAACAAAAGTATAGTAATTGCTTATCCCATGAATATAATAAATACAAATTTGACATAGAATAAGATACTAAAAATGTTGCTAATTATAATGTTGATTGCCAAGAAACAATACATAGTTATACTTAGAAATATAAAGATACTGCTGGAAACTTTGAACTAACAAAATTTAAAAACGCATAATTAACACACTATTTATTCCTTTGAAGTTTATAAACTTTATTCAGAAATTAATTTTTTTCGTGAAATTCTGAGAATTTTGGTAAATTTATTTAAACTGAAACAGCTTTCAACTAAAAAGATTGGACATCAACACTTACGTCAGTTTTATATTATCATTTTTCACTTGACTCCTCTATATTTTATGCTGATATTTTCAAGATTATAGCTTACCTTAATATGATGATGAACGTGTAAAAGGGTTGCTACGCATACTAACAGGAATAGAGGGCTAGCGTTAATCTGCATTTTATAAGATTACAATATACAGTATACCACGTTCAATAATCATAAAACTAGCCGTAACTCTGGTTGGAAAACCATATTACGAGAAAGGGTTTTTAATGGGGCAATGATCCAAGTAAGGAAAACTTAAATTTAGTAATGAAAGTATATAATGAAAAGATTTATAAGATAAAACATTAAATTGAAAAGGAAGACACTTGAATCTCGTCTGGAATAAAAAAAAAAAATTCTGAAAGGAAAGGTAAGATTAGCAGAAACTGATGTACAGAATTATAATCTAGAAGATCCAAATACAACAGGATGGTCACAATTATAAATAGTTTTGTATAATGCATACACAATGAACTGAATGAATGACCATGCCAGAAATTGAAGCTATGACCTCAGAATTAATTTAAGGGAATTTTATTTTGTTACAATATTTTGGTCAGCTGCTGAAGTCCAATCTAGAGAGCAATATTCATAACATTAGAATAAAGAATTTCTTTTCCGGTAAATAAAAAAGATATATTAAGGTATTCTCAATGCACTATTTTGTTCTACAATTGAAGAATGAACTGACTTTTTGTTTTTCTCAAAGTTTTAAAGTCAACAGCGTCACCTAGTTGCATTTGGTTATACAGTAGTAGTAATGTCAGTGTAAAGAATTTTAAAGTGGGATCCACCGTCTCAGATCTAATAATAATGCTTTGTTTTCTAAAGATTCAACTTAATAGACCATATTTTTTTACCAAGCATTAATTTTAACTAAATCTCATAAGAGAATCTGTGATACTATATCTAGACAGAAGATGAATTTTTGTGTAAATAAAGCAGCATAATATTTATAAACAACAAGCATTTAAGCTATATAATACGTTTATATATTAGCCGTGGGTGAACCAGGAACACGTGACATTACATTTCTCTGGTGACCACAATGCCCCTCAACTACTATTGCATTTTTAGTTGAATATCAAATGACCTCAAAGTTGACACTAAAAAGTACCCCCAAGTCTGACATGACACTGGAACTTGGTATAGGGGCATCACAATCACAAGTATCCAATCCCTTACAAAAGTCAAATAATAACCCAGGAAGCGGGTGTTTACTTTCAGTTTAGGAATTCATACATTGACAGCAGATATTAAAAACCTAATAGTTTAGTATTTACTAAACTTGGTCTGCAATCAGCAGAGCTTAAACTTTTTCAAACGCTGGTAAGAGGGGAGCAACTCTCCATTTTAACCAGCATGAGAAAAATGTCCATTCAATTGCTTCAGTCATTTTTTCAGTTATAATGCCATTATGGTCTTTTCTCCATAAACATTAAGGTTACAGAATTAAGTAGGTAAAGTCGTGAAAACAGGAATAAGACATAATGGGCTCTGCATTATTTGACTTCCTGTCACACATACACCACAATCCTCTGGTTTAAGTAAAGAAGCACCTTTGAGTTTACAACAAAAATTACAAATATGAGAGAAGCCCACCAGTTAGATTTCTGAGCTATCCAGTACTGTGAAAGGTTTCTTTTACAGCTTATATTTTTAAACCAACTGATATTCTGAGCCACAGACTTCGAGTAAACTTTGATAATGTTTAAGATTTGATACCCTTTTCAAGATTATAAGCTTATTGTACAACCCTTTGCCTAGCAAACTGTTTCAGTATGTTTTGTCTAACTCTTGGTAATCTACAAATTGTGAATGATTCCGTGAGACAGAAATTAAGTTTTTATTATGGGCTCTAGCCTAAAGTAAAATGTTGTGCTCTAAATTCGGGTATGGCAGATCTGTCGGTGGGTTAAGGTTTATAAGGTAGTCACTCGACTAAGGACTTTTTATGGACGTTTTACTCAACTCATGATAGAACAACATCAACTAAAGTGGCGACTTAAGGACTTTCTTAATCATATATCGGAATGAATTTCCTTTCCATTTATATGTAATTTTAAATATTTTATGAAATGGTAGTGTATATATGACAGGAAATATAAGAATGATAGACGTAAAATATGAAGGGAGTAGAAATATCTGGGCGTAAGCTATGTCCAATGGTGCTCAAATGGCTGAGATGTGATAGAATAACCAGTCGGTTAAGGTAGTAGATGCAGGTTACTCGATTAAAGCAAACTTTATTCAATTGAGTATGGTTGTATTGCATTTGTCAACTGAATAAGTTAGGCTGTTAGTTTGTGTGATTAATTAGATACTGGTATGTAGAAGGTACGATTGGAATGTTAATAGATTAAGATGAATTTAACTTTTCAGTTTAATATATAATGGGTCAGTTTAATATATAATGGATAGATTCTAAATTTGTTTAAAATTTAATTATGTATATGATAGTGGTAGAGATTTAGCTCTAAGGCTCGACATCTTGATATTTTTTACTTCTTAAAATGCTCGAACAAGAAAGTGTTGTTTGACGATGCAGTAAAATCATGTTAGCTACATATCAGACTAATTGTCTACTAATGTAACTCTTTGTAAATTGTTTGACTGTAAGGGTTTATTTGTAATGTTGGTCATTATAGTCTGAGTGAACTGATTTAATGTGCTTCATGATTTAAAGTTAATAGCTAGTGTTGAAACAGATTAGTCGTGGTCGTATTACCAAATTACCAAAGGAACTTTGTTTTATACAATTGTGAATTTATACAAGGGGAATAATTCGAGCCATGTTAATAGTGGGTCGTGCAAATAAGAAAGAATTTTATATTTGACCAGTGCAGGAAGTGTCTCATGGTGTGGGCAATTAAAGAGTAATAAATGATGAGAGGTGGTGAATTAGACTATTTTTTTACATCGTAAGAGGATTTATTGTCCGAGTTAATTTTCACAACAAAAATGAGAATAAATCATCTCCAAAGAGTGAAATAGAACTTTAAATCTTGGGAATACATAACAGAAGTAATAAAAGTTTGACTTAAGAATTATTTGATCAGTTCAATACAAGGGAATTAACTTGTCAATAATAGCCATACATGGGGAGAGCGGACACTCGGGGAGACAGTTGTGTGATTAAGATTATTTCAACTGAAAGAAATTATTGGACGTATCGTGGCGTATCAACACCTGCCATGGTTGAGATAAGCTTACCATGACAGGTGGATCTGTTGAGGGTTGCCCAATCACTCCTCGGACTCGAACGTAACTGGTCTTCGACTTACCCTTGCTGTAGATTATAGCCAACAGTTCTCGTTGGCACGGGCCATTCCCTTGGTTGGCCCGTAGCGACTTTCCTACTCTGGGTATTCTTATATCCCATATATTGCTTGGGGGGGGGGGAGTCTGAGGGCTTGTCTAGCCCAAGGGTCGCAAGGGCAGCTGATGTAACCGCACCAGACTGGTTCTCACTGGGTCCCCTCTCCCCGGTGTACCTGTTGAGTCGACGTGGAAACAGATTCAGTACTCGTGTGCTTGGGTCAGCACACACCAAACAGTGCGCATTTACTTATCTTTTTACGTTGTTGGTTCTATAAGTGACAGAAGTCTAAACAATTGGAGTTAGCAAACTGCAGATATTCACCCTATTGGTGAAGTGATCTGTTCTGACAGTCACAGAGGAATGATTTGGGATAGTTTAGTCAGTCAAAGGAATTAGGATAGGTTAATCAATCGGTGGAATGGTATGGGATAGATTCTTCAATTAGTGGAATGGTATGGGATAGATTCTTCAATTAGTGGAATGGTATGGGATAGATTATTCAGTTAGTGGAATGGTATGGGATAGATTCTTCAATTAGTGGAATGGTATGGGATAGATTATTCAGTTAGTGGAATGGTATGGGATAGATTATTCAGTTAGTGGAATGGCATGGGGTAGATTATTCAGTTAGTGGAATGGCATGGGGTAGATTATTCAGTTAGTGGAATGGCATAGAATAGATTATTTAGGGAGTGGAATGGCATGGGATAGATTATTTAGTGGAATGATTTCGGGATGGGTTACAAGTCGATAAATTGATATGGGATAGGTTAATCAGATACTAAGGTGATATGGGTTAAGTTAATTAGTCACTGGAATGATACTGAATAGGTTAGTTAATTGATTCATGTAAGTTAGTAGTTAATGATGAAAGTAGCAGCGAGTCGGTGGTTTTAAGGTAGAATTCTCTCTCTCTCTCTCTCTCTCTCTCTCTCTCTCTCTCTCTCTCTCTCTCTCTCTCTCTCTCTCTCTCTCTCGTGAATCTAGTTACGAAAGATTCATAAAGGATTAGGAGAAACTTAGTTATTGGAAATAAATTTTGATAAACGGAAATGGAAATTTACCTCTTGAGTTTAGTATTACATGATTTTTTATGGAAATTGTGATATGAGGGAGATTTGTATGTGTAAAAACAAAAGTGCATCAATAGGCTTATAAGATGCTAAAGTCTTGTAGCATGCATATGGATATTCACATGGTACTGTAGTTGCTTTTTTCTCGTTGTTTTTCATTTGAAATTTAAATAAAAATATTTTTTTTTTTACCTCCGCCAATGAAGTTGGAAGGAGGTTATGTATTACCCCACTGCTTGTGTTATTTTGTTTGTCTGTGAACACCTTCAGGCCACAATTTCAATCGTAGAGTAATGAAGCTTGCAGGGATTAAGAGATGTGTATAAAAATGGAAATTATTGAATTTTGGAAGTTCAAGGTCAAAGGTCAAGGTTACGGTCAAGCAAAATGTCCAATTCACGTAATCAGCCATAAGTTTGGACATCGTTGTCACAGACCTCAAACTTGTTTCATATTTGAGTGTATGAAAATCCACGCCAATTAATACATGTTTAAGGTGGAAGGTAAAGGTCAAGTAAAAGGTCAAATTCCGGTCATCAGCCATACGGCCACAATTTAAAAAGCAAAGTAATGCACCTTTAAGTTATTCTAAACTTGTTTAATCAATTATTTCTTATGATTCAACTTCTAATTTGTGTAATGTATTTTTGTTTGTTGCAAATGAAAGGATTTTATTATTATTATTTATTTATTTATCATTTATTATTTTTATTTTCATTTTTATTTCTTTATTTTTATTTTTATTTTTTTTTATGATCATTATTACCTCTGCCAACGAAGTCAAAGGAGGTTGTGTTTTACTCCCTGTGTGTTTGTTTGTGAACACCTTCCTGGCCACAGTTTTAATCGTAGGTTAAAGAAACTTGCAGGGATTAAGTTTTATAAAAAGCTGGAAATTAGTAAATTTTGGAAGGTCAAGGACAAGCGAAATTCCCAATTCACATAATCAGTCATAAATTTGGACGTCGTCACATACCTTAAACTTGGTTCATCTTTGAGTGTGTATAAATCCACGCCAATTAATAGAAATAAACTACCCTGTCGGAAGTCTGCACTCTACTGAGTACCCCTCTTTTATTTCTGTAATTCTTCTCTAGTATTTGCTAGACATTTTCTTAATTTATCTATTTTGTTCATTGAAGATTCGAAAGTTAGCAGATTTTCTATCATTACCACCGAATGTTAAGTGGTTTCCATGCCTTGTAAATATTGTTTCTTCTAGAAGTTATTTTTTATAATTTGTAGGCTGATGTACTGCCCTACTTAGAAATTCCCCCCAAGAACTGGCAACACTAGCAAGGTTTGTATGAATAATAGTATTAGGATGTTTGGGGGTTTGTATGAAAGAAGCCAGTGTTACAGATGTAAGCAAAATGCATAGGAGCCCAAAAATAACCACAGATTGGCCACTATGTATATTAAAAGAATAAAGTAATATAGATTATGAAACTATTTGAGATAAGTAGAACAGGTTAGGGTTAGTCAGGTATTAAGGCAATATAATCAAGTCAATAGACTGTAAAATGGATGATAGAAGAACAGTTGCATAGGTTAGTCACTGGTTCAAGAGGGTATGTTTTAAGAAGTGGTTTAAGTTTCTCACGATAGTGAACTTTTACGATGAATTAGTTCATGGACTATTGTAAGAAACGGTAACTAATGCATTGAGGTAGGATATGGCAGTCAATTATTTGAGTTCGGGTACTTAGTAGGATAAGGTATAGAGTAATTGTGTGTTTAGGTAGGACAAGGTTACTCTATGGTTTAAGATAGTATATATTACTCAGTAAATCAGCTGTCTCACTGTTCTACAGTTAATCTGAATGATTAAGGGAAACCTTATAGTCTGTTATTTAGCTGATAGGTTAATGGTTCACAGTGAGATGGGCAGGTTAATGTAATAGTTTAAATGCTCATAGATACTAGAGTAATATCTTAAGTACTCTTTAATGTGATGTACTCCTGTTAGGCTACTGTTAATCTTTCATCTGTTATTGTATGAACTGCCACGTCATGTAAATACCTGATGTTTATTTCTCTTGCACTGCTTTATATAGGCTACATGTCAGTCTTGCATCTAATTTTGAAATTAAGTGGAGAATAAGATTTCTATATTGAGAATATAGCATGTCTTAAGATAATGATTATTTCTTTTCACAGATATGATATATAATGAAGGGCTCCTGAGAACTAAAGATCTACCCCAGAGATTATGAATTACCCTGGAAGAAAAGTCATGAAGAGTTCCTCTGAGGAATGAAGATAAAATCACCACTAGATCGTTATTAATTTGTTTACCATTTGAAGCCCTACATTGTCCCAGTTGCATCTGGCAATCCAATGTATTAGACTTCGGTATAATGATGTACTTATGAGAATTATCAAAGCTCCATTTCCATTTAAACCATTTTATACCTATTAAGATTATTTGCTATCTGATGCATAAAAATAGCTTTTTTACTTTTTCGCAAAATCCATTGTTTAGTTAAATAGCTTACACAATATATGCCCTTTTGCTGAATTGGCAATGTTAAGAGCCCACAAATTTTCATATTTGGAAACTGCTTAATGTGTGTCATTGATGCTCAGTCAGCACAAGTTTTATTGTACAGTAATTTTATTCTTGTCTCGGTCCTTTTTTTTTTTACCATAGTAACATTATAAGTCGCTAAACTGAACCTAATCTCATATATGCTGATTAAGATGCATAAAAAGATGAAAAAATCAGTTTATAACTATTAACCGTTAAAAAGAATCTATGTGAATGTAACCACGTTATCCATAGCAGTAGAAATAGTTAATTGAGAAGTCTTTAACAAATCTTAAAAGTTCTGAGGTTTTCAGAGTAGGTGCAAGCATTCCATAGACTAAGAATCAGTACAATATATCAGTTTGTTACCATTTATGCACGTACATTTTTTTTAAATCTTGAAAATGCGTTTTGACGTGACGTTCTCAACTGAAGCCATTGAGTATTTTTTGTTGGAGCTGGATATTTAAATGAAATTCTCAATCATTCAGAATCTTTGACTAGAATTTTGCTTTATAGAAGGTTGATTTTACTGTGAAAGAACTTTGAAATTTAGTCTTTTGGATGTAAAACCTTTAAGCTAAACTTCTATAAATTTTACTTAATTTATTGTGTGAAATGAGGAAATTGAACACTAAAAGACATTTGAGAAACCATTGCTAAGGAAGTCTCTCATAGGTCTTTGCCACTTGAGTTATCTATTAATTTACCTTTTAAGCATTGTGAAAGTTCAATTTCCTCAAGACTACTAGAAACCTATTTCCAAATGGTATTTTTGTTAAATGGTCTACTCCTATAAACAAGTTATCAAATTGATTCACTAGTAAATAGAATGTAGCTTATTGAGATTTTTTTTAAATCAATAATTTAATTTCAATTTAAATCTCTTGTTTACAACTTATTGATATACCATTACATCTGTTCCCTTTTAATTTTTTCATCTGATTCCTTGCATCTGTTTTATAGTTTATCATACTATAGCTTCAAAACCTTTCTTTAGATCTAAAATAATTGTCTAATAATGTTTATGAGCTGAATATAGTTATCTAATTAGGCGAATTTTTCCCAAACTACTTATACAATGGTTATTGCACAAAAATTGCTTGTTGTCTCTTCAAATGCAGTTACTTTTCATTTTTGTCCAATTATTTTTCTGGGAAGTTTTTTCATATGTAAAATCAACAGAGAAAATAGCATCAAACGTGTAAAAGGATTGGTTACCACAGGATCTCCATAAGGAAAGATAATGAAAGATTCCATTATTTTTCGAGGTCCCCAATTAATTTCACATCTTAAATAACTTTGACAGACAGCGATTTGAGCAATAAAAAAAAAAAAACTGGGGGCTTGTGCTGTCTGGTGAGGCCCAGTAAAGGTTCAAATACGTTTTTAGCTTACAATTTAGAGCTTCAGTATGGGTATCAACGTTTCCATTAACTAGAATGAGAATTTAAAAGATAATGTATGACTACATTCTCCCTTGGTATCAAGCTGGATTTTACAGAGTTTTTGATAGCGTATTAAGCTAAATTATTTTGGAAAAGTGAAATACCATAATGTGCAATCAAGCATTCCGAATTGATGCAGCATTTTATACGGCATGCTAATTTCTTATTTCAGTTAGAACCATAGAAATAAACGCTGTGCAAAAACATTTCCACCATTGTTTGAAGATTGAAACACCTCATATATCCACAAATACCAATTAAACAACTTTAGATAACACAGTAGCTTTATAAGATGTCTATTCATATAGCTTTTCTGTATAGTTTTTTTATTCTACCCCTTCCCCTAAACTTGGATATTTTAAATAGGGAAGCAGGTTTCAAAATCTATATACATACATACATATACTAAGGCACTTCCCCCAATTTTGGGGGGTAGCCGACATCAACAAAAGAAACAAAACAAGAAAGGGGACCTCTACCCTCTACGTTCCTCCAGCCTAACAAGGGACTCAACCGAGTTCAGCTGGTACTGCTAGGGTCCCACAGCCCACCCTCCCACATTATCCACCACAGATGAAGCTTCATAATGCTGAATCCCCTAACTGCTGCTACCTCCGCGGTCATCTAAGGCATCGGAGGCAGCAGCAGGGCCTACCGGAACTGCGTCACAATCGCTCGCCATTCATTCCTATTTCTAGCACGCGCTCTTGCCTCTCTCACATCTATCCTCCTATCACCCAGAGCTTTCTTCACTCCATCCATCCACCCAAACCTTGGCCTTCCTCTTTTACTTCTCCCATCAACTCTTGCATTCATCACCTTCTTTAGCAGACAGCCATTTTCCATTCTCTCAACATGGCCAAACCACCTCAACACATTCATATCCACTCTAGCTGCTAACTCATTTCTTACACCCGTTCTCACTCTCACTACTTTGTTCCTAATCCTATCTACTAGAGATACACCAGCCATACTCCTTAGACACTTCATCTCAAACACATTAAATTTCTGTCTCTCCGTCACTTTCATTCCCCACAACTCCGATCCATACATCACAGTTGGTACAATCCCTTTCTCATATAGAACTCTTTACATTCATGCCCAGCCCTCTATTTTTTACTACTCCCTTAACTTCCCCCAACACTTTGCAACCTTCATTCACTCTCGTACTTCTACTTCCACTCCACCATTTGCTGCAACAACAGACCCTAAGTACTTAAACTGATCCACTTCCTCAAGTAACTCCTTTCAACATGACATTCAACCTTGCACCATCTTCCCTTCTCGTACATCTCATAACCTTACTCTTACCCACATTAACTCTCACTTCCTTCTTTCACACACACTTCCAAATTCTGTCACTAATCGGCCAAGCTTCTCTTCTGTGTGTGCAACCAGTACAGTATCATCCACAAACAACAACTGATTTACCTCCCATTCATGGTCATTCTCGTCTACCAGTTTTAATCCTCGTCCAAGCACTCGAGCATTCACCTCTCTCACCACTCCATCAACATACAAGGTAAACACCACGGTGACATCACACATCCCTGTCTCAGCCCCACTTTCACTGGAAACCAATCACTCGCTTCATTTCCTATCCTAACACATGCTTTACTACTTTTGTAGAAACTTTTCACTGCTTGCAACAACTTTCCACCAACTCCATATAACCTCATCACATTCCACATTGCTTCCTTATCAACTCTATCATACGCTTTCTCCAGATCCATAAACGCAACATACACCTCCTTACCTTTTGCTAAATATTTATCGCATATCTGCCTTACTGTAAAAATCTGATTCATACAACCCCTACCTCTTCTAAAACCACCCTGTATTTCTAAGATTGCATTCTCTGTTTTATCCTTGATCCTATTAATCATTACTCTACCATACACTTTTCCAACTACGCTTAACAAACTAATACCTCTTGAATTACAACACTCATGCACATCTCCCTTTCCCTTATTCAGTGGTACAATACATGCACAAACCCAATCTACTGGTACCATTGGCAACACAAAACACACACTAAAAATCTCACCAACCATTCAAGTAGTCACACCCCCTTCCTTCAACATCTCAGCTCTCACACCATCCATACCAGATGCTTTTCCTACTCTCGTTTCATCTAGTGCTCTCCTCACTTCATCTATTGTAATCTCTCTCATATTCTCATCTCCCATCACTGGCACCTCAACACCTGCAACAGCAATTATATCTGCCTCCCTATTATCCTCAACATTCAGCAAACTTCCCATCTTTTCCTTGCCTCCTCTCCTTTTAACAACCTCCCATTTCCATCTTTCACTGTCGCTTCAATTCTTGAGCCAGCCTTCCTTACTCTCTTCACCTCTTTCAAAAACGACTTCTTATTCTCTGCATATGAATGACCCAATCCCTGACCCCATCTCAGGTCAGCTGCCCTCTTTGCCTCACGTACCTTGCGCTTTACTTCCACATTTTTCTCTTTATATTTTTCATACTTCTCTACACTATTACTCTGCAGCCATTCTTCAAAAGCCCTCTTTTTCTCTTCCACTTTTACCTTCACTCCTTCATTCCACCATTCACTGCCCTTCCCAATTCTACCTCCAGCAAACTTCTTGCCACACACATCACTTGCAATCCCCACAAAATTTTCTTTTCCTAATTTCCACTCCTCCTCTAAATTACCAGTTTCTTATTTTCAATGCGTCATAGCCATTTTCAACCTTTCTTGATAAATACTTTTTACCCCCGCTTTTATTAGCTCTTCAACCTTCACTAGCTCCCTTTTACATTCACCTACTCTATTCCCCCACTCTTTTGCTACAACTAATTTTCCTTCCAAAAAATGATCAGACATTCCGTTAGCCATACCCCTAAACACGTGCACGTCTTTCAATCTTCCAAACATTCTTTTAGTTATCAACACATAATCCATTAATGCCCTTTCTACTACTCTTCCATTTGCCACTCTTACCCATGTATACTTATTTTTAGCTTTCTTTTTGAAAAAGTTATTACTTATCACCATCTCTTGCTCAACACACACATCCGCCAGTCTCTCACCACTCTCATTTTCACCTGGTACGCCATAATTCCCAATGACACCTTCTACCTCTCCAGCACCCACTCTAGCATTTAAATCACCCATGACAACTACATAATTCCTTCTACCCAGTCCTTCTACACACCTAGTTAATTCATTCCAGAACTCATTCCGCTCTTCACTTTTCTCACTACCTGGCCCATACGCACTGACAAACGCCCAACATTCCCTACCGAACCTAACCCTTACCCACATTAACCTAGATGATATCTCCTTCCATTCCACTACTTTACCTGTCATCCATTCACTCAGCAATAAAGCCACACCCTCTCTCACTCTTCCCCTTTCAATCCCAGACACACTACCAGACATTTCACCAAACATCACTTCACCCTTTCCTTTTATCTATATACCATTTGTAATATAATTATATTACATTATCAAAATATGATTATCTCTTTGTTATAGGGAAAATAGGTGTGAACCATTATTTTCAAACACGAAATGCTACGTGTTATTCTTAACAAATCTAGACACTCGATCAACCTTAGGAAAATAAGATTAAAATACAGTATCATGATGATTGTAATTGTAGATTCCTTAAATTCAGTTATGAGCCCTTTACATACATACAAAAAGCAACATTAAATAATACTTCAATCCTTACTTTAAATAAACGAATTAACATAGTTCATAACATGTTAACAATATTTCTTGGCTAATAAGTTGATTGTCACAGAAAAAAAAATCTTCACACCAAAGGCAACTAACAATGTATGAACCCTTTAGATAAGACACAATTGTGTGCATATACTGGCTAGCAATGTTAGCACTTTATGAAGCAGATGCCTTTGCCCTCTGGTCAAAAACCAACTATACCTGTTGATCATTCCATAAATTTTCTCCGTTATTTAATTCTTTAACTACACCTTCTCACAGACTCTTGAAAATGTGCTTCAGAAAGAGCTTTTCAAGTCTTACTTAGCAAAGAGGCAATAAGTGGGCTTCAAATTGACTTTGCATGGCAACAAAGCTGATATTGTAGCTCATTCCCCCACAATATTATTTTGAAAGGATACAAATTGCATGTAAATGCTTGTACCGTTTAGAATAAAGCCAAAAACTATTCCAAATTATTAAGGTATTGAAATACTCTGGTAAATTCAACATAGCCTACCATGATCTTTCAGGCATTTGTCTTGAAATGTCCAGTAAATGCACATCTCTGAGAATATTTAGTAAATCAATGAAAACCAAGGATGGATTTGCACATCACTGCTGTTGCAAAAGTCGTATCACTAGAATGTTCGACTTTGGCTTGGTTTAGTGTTTACGTACATTAAGGCTGATTTCCTCTTGGAATCCCGGATGTGAAAGAAAATTGATAATCACATACAATTATTACAGATCAGACTCCACCCAACAGAGGGGTATATGATACATGAAGCAGCAGTATAGAGTATGTGCGTTTTCCAGCGTTGGCTGGAGTTGTGGTTATACAGTAACTGTGTTCTTCCCTCCCCCTTGTAATACACTTTAGTTTCATAACTAATATGCTTACTCCAAATGTAACAGTTATAGGGTGGTCCATTTCTCGAAAGGGCCTAAGCATGCAATTTGAAATTCCAGCAAAAAAAGTTTATATTGCACAATAGTGAAGATGAAACTCATTGCATATGACCCAGGTTACTACCAGGGAAAATCCAAATCTTCACAGCAAAAACTGTAGAATTAGATTTTTTTTACTTAATGAAAATGTTGGTACCTAATTTTCAGCTCAGGCAAAATAGTTAGTCTTAAATTTAAACATTTATGCTTTAATATTTAGAAAACCAAGAGTTTTGACGTTATAAATTCATTCACAAAGTATTCAAAGGTTAATTTCTCTCTCTCTCTCTCTCTCTCTCTCTCTCTCTCTCTCTCTCTCTCTCTCTCTCTCTCTCTCTCTCTCTCTCTCTCTCTCTCAAAAGCCTTGAGATTTGCTTCAAGGTATTATTCATTTCAAAGGACCTCTTCACCAGATGGCCGAATGGTATAGTGATTTGCTGTAAATAAATGTATTTCAACTTTATTCATAATTCCACAAATAGCATGTTAAAACTTTGTTTATAGCAAATTTATCATTGAAAGATGAAAATTCAGATGTTATATCTATTTTCAATGCCAATTTTCTGCTGGTTTTTACTTTTATTTTCTGGATACAGATCAATTAATGAAATTAACTGCCATAAAACCTAAATCGTTAATGTAAAGTTTCAAGTAAAAAGTAATTGCTTTGGTTTGAAAACGGAATAAGAATTTTGGGAATAAACGTCTATACATTGAAAGAAATGAATTCAAAGGATGCAGAATTTTTGAATGGAGGATTTAAAGAAGTAGCCTTAGAAAAATTATTCTAAAGAAATGAGTTAATAAGAGTAGTTAAGGATAAATTGATGTAGGGTGAAGCCAATGAGTTTATAAAACGCTCAAGAGGAATGTCTTAAAATACTAGAATTTAAGGTGAAAGGGGCTAGTTCATTCATAAAACTTAAAGGATCTTTAGTTAAAAAAAAAAAAAAAATTCAAAAAGCTTGAGGGATGCTTAGTAAAGGAAGGCTAGTTTAACCATAAAGCGTAAGGATGCTTAGTAAAAGGGGGCCTAGTTTATTTAAACTTGAAGGATGCTTTGTTAAAGAGCGTTAGTTTTTTTTTTTTTTTTTAAGCTGAAAGGATACATAGTAAAGGAAGGCTAGTTTATTATTAAAGCTTGAGGATGCTCAGTAAAAAGGGGTTAGTTTATTTATAAAGCTTAAAGGATGCTTAGTAAAATGGGGCCAATTCTATAGAGCTTCAAGGATGGCTGGAAAAGAGGGCGTGTGTTTTTTAAAGCTCAAGTATGCATAGTAATAAAGGGATAGTTTATTGAAAATTTAAAGGATACTTAGTAAATGTAAGTCTAGTTTATTCATAAAGCTTGATGAAAAATGGGTAAAATAGTTATTCATAAAGCTTAAAGAATGTAAAACAAGAGAAGGCTACATTATTCATAAAATGTTTTGGTTGAAGAGGGCTAGTTTACTCAAGCTTGGAAGCTTAGTGCGAATTTATTGAGGGCTATTTATTCATGTAGTTTGAAGGATGCTCAGCTAAAGAAGGCTAGTTTATTCATGAAGCTTGAAGGATACTTGGCAAAAAGAGGACTCTTTATTCAAAGTTAAAATAATATGAGGGCTAGTTTATTTGCAAAGCTTAAAATTTTGATGGGGTTATTGTTTTTCAAGAATTTGAAATATGGATTTCAAAGCTTAATTTTGTTTCTGCAGGACAAAATCTTACAAAATTTAAGGCAATTGCATTCGGAGGGAGTGAGATGGGTTTTTGTAAAACTAGGAATTATAAAATGCTGTATACCAACAGCATTTATTGGTAGTATTTTGCTTTTATGTAAACTAAAGATCTGACGTGTGTGTGAGCCGTCCTTTAAATTCTGCATCATGATACTGTATAATTTTATCGATTTTTTCTTAAAATTTTTAATAAAATATATTTTGTAAAACCCAGCAGAATGTTAGAATTTACCAAAACCCTTTCTTTAGTACATAATTATTTTTTATTTTAATAGATTGAGGGTTCAAGTACTGTCTGTCTGTGTATAGATTGCCTTAGAATTCAACTACTCAATAAGGTATATTGCCTATGGCAGTTGGATTAGGCAACTAAAGCAATGGGGAACTGATAAACTATGTCCATAGGAAATTTTTGAAGCCATTTACTCTATACGTATGGTTAATATATATTTATAAACTTGAAAAAGAAGCTCGGAATGGTCAAAGGTTGGTGGTAAATAATGCATATATCATGCTTTTAAAGCCAGGATTAAATGCAGACAAACTAAAGCCCTCTCCACACGATCGAGCACGCCCGATGGGCAAACAGTGATACCAGACCACAATAGTTAGTAAGAATGAGGGTTAATGACGTCAGAAGCGAGAAAACCACAAACGGATCTGGCATCATAGTGTTGCCAGATCCCTGCCTTTAGTTTCCCCGCTTCTGACTTCGTCAACCCTCATTTTCACTAACTATTGTGGTCTGGTATCACTGTTAACCCGTGGGGCATGCTCGATCGTGTGGACAGGGCCTAAGATGCTGACAATACTGGTCCAATATTTATCTTTGGGATTAATAATCCCCTAGGATAAATACTGGGACAGTAATGGCAATTTCTTATTTAAAGTTTAAATTTAATCTTGGCTTTATCGCCTGGTACGTCGCTTACTTGCTGTCAATCTTTGGCCATTCTGGGCTTTGTTCTCAAGTTTCTGCAAGTATTTATAATTATCCATAAATGGAGTAATTAGTGACTTCAAAGATTTACTATGGGCATACTTTATCAGTTCCTCATTAAGCTCAAGTTAATTTATCCATTTGCCATAGTCAATAAACATTATCGAGTAGTCCAGACCTTAGTTAACATATGTAATACAAAAAGTATAAATTTAAAATGTGAAGGAATAAAAGAAGTGTATTTTTACAATGTATTTTGTCAACAAAATTGTAAGTTACGAGAAAATAAAATACAAGTATAGAAACATTGCTTTATTTAACCAAATATTAAATATAAGTATACAAAAAATTAAATATGAAATATTTATACAAAAAAAGAAAAAATAAAAAAAATAAAATATAAACTACTTAGTCGAGTATTCTTCCCACTCAACGTCCATGTGACTGAGTGTTCTCCCTAGTCACCCCCCTCCCTCTTCTAGCACCTTGAAATGCCTGTGTTCTCACCAATAAAAGGGCTATTGAACCCACGAAACAGACCTCGATTTTAACTAAGTCACACATGTCCATTAAAGGCCGTTTTCTATCCATAGATACAAAACTTATTCTCTCTCCTGCTAATGGAAGGAGAGCCGTTCCATAGTGTGTAAATGAATTTTAATTACTGTACTGTCAAAATGGCTGAACTGTATCAGAGGAATTTGTATTGGACAACTCCGTATGTACTTATTGCATCCAGCTGCTAGCTAATCAGGCTTTACATCGACACCAAAGTCATGAAAATAAAGGTCTTTTTTTATGCATTAATTCATAATTGCTAAAAACCCAAAGTTAAGCTTAGGAAATTTTCGAACTTATTATATGACAATATGAACTTTCAACTTTACTTCGTAGAATCATACTTATTTAGGACTCGCTATCAACAAAATGTTATTGAAGAAAACAAGCAAATTAGTCAACATCTTTTATTGCAGAAGATTTAATGTCACACACAGGAATGGTTTCAGTACAATACATTTTGCCAAACATTTTAAATATATTTATACATCAAATTCAATGACAGAAAATGGGTAAAATCATTCTGAACATCAAAGGTTACAGAAAACGGAGTTTTCATCCTAGAATGCTTATATCGAAGGATGGACTAACCATTTACTGTCTTTAACATTTTGAGTGCTTTCGAAGTTCAGTAGATGAAATTGCCCAAGTCATACTTGTATGATGTAAGTAGTGCTTTCATTAAAAAAAATGAAATAAAATAAAAAAAGAAGGAAATGGAAAGCCCACCAAGGCCATCCCCTATCCCGCCTAGTAACAAAATACTTAAACAACATGTCTTTATCTTTAGAAGCAAAGTTACTAGGTCCTTGAATGCTTTCCATATCCTTCTCTTTTTTATTACTTTATTTCAATCTTTTACATCAAATTATGCAATGATTGTGAATAAAACAAAAAATTGTATAAAATGTCGAAGTTAATGCTATGCCTAGAACATTTGTCATTACCATAAAGTACTTGAACTTTGCATCACCGTGTATATTACGAGTTATTAAAACTGACATAGAACAAGCAAACGGTAATTTACATTTGATTTAGAATGAATAACTTTTCGTTAAGAGAAACAATCAATGAAGCATCATAGGTCTAATAGGAAGGGTTCACCATCAGTCTCACATGCAATTCCAGCACGATCCAACACTCAAGACACCAGAGGTTCTCTCAAAAGCAGACGAAGATTCTCAAAGGTCCATGAAGCCTGTTTTGATCCCGTCCCATTTTGCACATGATTAAGTCAGATTAAAGGAAAAGAGACATACAAGACTACTGCCCTGACTACCCAATGCTTCGCTCCCAGCAGACAGTCAGATCGGACCGAAGTACACATTCACCTTGTACGTGGACCACCACTAGATCATTCATTAGCTTTGCTGTGTAACAAGTCTCAAATCCCAACCCTTACAGATAGAAGATCTTTACGTTAATTTCAAAAGTAATAAAAATACAATTATCTAAATACAACTAACTATATTTACCAATGACTGGTAAAATTGAAATCTTAGGATCGGCATCATTCAAAAATAATAAAATAGACTAATGTATGCAGAAAACAACGCTACAATCTAAAAATTTAACTACTCTATAGTTGAAATTAATATAATTGTCACGCCTTTCATACTGTTCCCTTTCGACATTTATGAAGAAGTAATTTTGACTTTATATTTGACACATTCATTATTAGCACAAGAGAAAAATCTCTTACCTATACACAGTATGTTTTTGAACTATTTCATAAGTAGTCTCCAAATTTGATATTGAAAGCCCTTTTATTTAATATATACACACACACACACACACATTATATATATATATATATATATATATATATATATATATATATATATATATATATATATATATATATATATACATATATATATATATATATATATATATATATATATGTATATATATAAATCTTGAGAGAGAGAGAGAGAGAGAGAGAGAGAGAGAGAGAGAGAGAGAGAGAGAGAGAGAGAGAGAGAGAGAGAGAGAGAGAGAGAGAGAGAGGGTGATTAATGGAAATGGCTAAATCTGTCATTAACGGTATTTTCCAAAGATCATTACTCTGTGATTATTCTCTAATCTTATTAGTTCCCGAAAATCATGGTCAATATGATATAACTACGGGAAAATTAAAGTTTTTATTTTGTATCAATAAATTCTAGTCATTACTAGATAAGACACTTATAACCGGCAGTTTTGACTTGAGGCGAGTTAATTATTACCCTTTTGCTGCATTTAAAACTTGGAGGAAACTCATTTATCCTTTACAGTCTTCAAAACGTAGAGAAAACGTATTTGCCTTTCCTTACTGTATTCAAAACATATAGAAAACATTTCCCTTCCTTACTGTATTTAAAACTTATAGAAAACGTACTTCCCTTCTTTACTGTATTCAAAAGTTATAGAAAACGTACTTCCCTTCTTTACTCTTTTTAGTGTTATAGAAAACGTACTTCCTTACTGTATTTAAAACTTATAGAAAGCGTACTTCCTTACTGTATTTAAAACATGGAAAACGTGCTTCCCTTCTTTACTGTATCTAAAATCTATAGAAAATAGTAACAATCAAAACTGTTAAGATGATAGAATTATCCTAGTTTAAATATCATTGAGAGAGAGAGAGAGAGAGAGAGAGAGAGAGAGAGAGAGAGAGAGAGAGAGAGAGAGAGAGAGAGAGAGAGAGAGAGAGGAGGTTGTTTTCATAGTTCACTAAAGCATAGAATGATAGGGTATTGCATGTTATCGGAA
The DNA here is from genome assembly GCF_036898095.1 of Palaemon carinicauda. Lineage (NCBI taxonomy): Eukaryota > Metazoa > Arthropoda > Malacostraca > Decapoda > Palaemonidae > Palaemon > Palaemon carinicauda. The sequence continues at coordinate 104,681,124 of NC_090733.1, read as the reverse complement.
CGTGATTAAAAAAAAAAAAAAAGTAGCTAGAAAGCTTATCAATTAACTCTCCTCTACTAGTTTCATCAAATACTATAAAACGTCTTACGTCCCAGTTACTGTGAATGGCCAAGGGTAGTTAACCAAGTTATCGTCTCCAAGGATGTAGACACTAAACAAATTACTACTTGTAGTTTTAGTATTTTTGAAAAAAAAAAATGAAATAATTAAGGTTCAACATTTGATCGTTCCATTTCCTTTAGGTATCAGATCAAAAGAAAAAAAATGGATTTAACTTGACAAGTCCCATTTCTCATCTACATCAAAGTTGTTCACCGATTTGTTTCTTAGTTTTCATAAAATCAATAATCAAATATTGTATACAATCCTTAAATACAAATTATTATACTTTAAGATGATCATCAATCTCCATTAGTTATTGGGTTTTCTTATTAACAATTGAATTATAAGGGCCATGTCAGTTTTACACAAATATATTGAATCGTGACACCATTGATATTGCTTACATGAAAACTAAGTTTATAAAGCTGCAAATATTACAAACATTAACGTGACGATGACCATATTTTTAAGTGAAATTTATAGATAATTATTGCTAGGTACTAACTTAAAAATCCACTTAAATGAATTACTTATGTGCTTAAAAATTTGATTGATGGATTTAGTCAAATTTATATAGCCCGGCTCCATTACATGCACGTGCTTAAAGAAACTTAAGGACGATCTTTATACTTTATTCACATTTTCTATTCAATGCCAGGGAAGTGATAAAATAAAATCAGCAAAATAAAAAATGGGATTTATTGCTAACTGGCATAGTATCTTAATTATGATATTCCAGTTCCAAAAGTAAGACTCGATTTGAATGGCTATACACTAAGTATATTTCTGCACATCAGTATTCCATTGCAATGCATAGAAGTAAGTATGAAGAAAAGTACTCAAATCTTCATCAAGTAAATTCATCAAAGAGCATACCATATATCAGCACAATTTCCACACCCGAAATTCAAAACTTATACCCCAGACCAAGAACTTTACTCTTAAAACAAGAACTTGAATACCGAAGCACACAAAAGGCCGCCCCCCCCCCCCCCCACCACCTTGACAGCTCCCATATTAACGACGTAGTACAAACACACACACACACACACACACACACGTAGACCTAAACACCTAAGCACACAAACGCCCCCACCCACCCACCTTGACAGCTCTCATAGTAACGACAAAATATTTGAAACTCATTACACAGTTCGTCCAAGACTGATCGTAGCAGTTCTTTAATCCTTCTTTATGTCAAGCACAGATGGTAAAAATCAAAGGACCACATGGACGTTTAGGAACCCCGCATAAATCTTTCCAGGAAGCACAAATTCACAGAATATAAGAAAAAACGGAAATGCAAGGCCATACTAAAATTACTTTCTATAAACTTTAAACCTTTTCAGAGAGCCCAGGTATCACAGGGTGTCAGAAAGTGCGGAATTGCGAGTCCATGATGAACCTCTCGCATAAAAAAACTGATTTCTTTAAAATTACTTTCTATAACATTTAAGTATTAATAGAAATTGTATTTTAAAATTTCACTAACCTCTAGTCATAAAAATGTTTTTCAGATTTCACATTAACTTCATAAAATTTCATACATAATCTCGATGGTGTTTTGAATCACAATCAATGTAACATTACCAGAAAGTCCACTACTTACATTACACTGTTCATGACTAATTTGATAAAACATTTTTGTCATTGAAATAGTTGTACATACATATTCAATAATGGCAAAATGACGGTATTAAAACCTGTATGCTCGTCATTAATCTTCTACAATTTAAGATGCCTCAGAATCTTAAAAATAAAATTTCAATTAATTTGAATAATCTATACAGAATAATTTATACTTGATAAACCTACAAGAACTGACGAGAAATTTGGGTTTTTAAGCAACTTACTCAAAACATAAAAAGACAATTAGTGTTCATGACTTTGGCTGTCAGGATAAAATCTGTTCTGACAATGCAGCTGGAGCAAAAAAAAGCGTACTGTAATCCAAAACAAATACAAATACAGGCCAGCAATATTTGACAAGTACAATATATTTAAATACACACATTATGCCATGGCTCTCATTCCATCAGCAGAAAAATTAACAAGTTCTATACATGTGGATTCAATAACAGCCTAAATGAACAAGCGGAGCCTCTCGTTAAATGCAAGATCTATTTTGTGGACCCTTTAACCCTTTCATGGCAAGGAACAACAAGGCAAATGCTGATGCCAGAAAAGAGAGGGGGGCAGGGGAGACTCATCAGTCACATGAACGTTAACCGAGAGTAATTTCTTTTTGAATTTTTAAGCCTTTCGAAATTGGGAGAGTGGGCAGGATCAAGGAGAGGGCATGGGAAATCTGAAACTGGAGGTGAGTAACATATGATTGGGGGAGTGAGAATTTATCCATAATCAAATGCAAGTGAAAAATAATAACTACTTTTAACAAATACATTCTACTTTCAAGGTATGTGCATGTAGAGAGAGAGAGAGAGAGAGAGAGAGAGAGAGAGAGAGAGAGAGAGAGAGAGAGAGAATGCTTTGTAATTAAGGGAGGGAAAGGAGCTTGCCATGGAATACATTGGTCTTAAACATTTCACACATCATAAAAATCATACATTACGTTATTGGCCCTGTTTCTTCTTGTGCACATCCTTAAGTTTCAGCATCCACGCCTCTTTTTACCCTAGCTAGACCTTATCCACACTTCATGCTGTTTTACTCGGTTGTCATAAATTTGTATATTACATTTTTTTACTGTATCAATTTTGCAGCGACGTGGCCTTTTAGTGAAGTTACTCCCTTTAATATGAGAAATTTTAGTGCTAATATAGATCTTTAAATATTCTCATTAAGGCAGAACAAATCTTTAGTAATTAAATGTTCACCCAATTCCTTTCACACCTTAATGGCTAACTCTCAAATCAGTCTTTATCACTCCTCTAACACCAGTCAAAACTTACAAAAATTTAACATGTCCTCTTGTTCATCTCTATTCTATCACCATAGTTCGTTCCTCTTTAATTACCTTCGTTTATAACCTCTAGCCTACATCACTAAGGCTTCATATCCTATACTCTCATTAACTTAAGTAGGTAATTATTACAAGACATCTTCACTACTTTCTTTGATGGAGTTGTTATTCTACTCTACCTAACTCTGCCCCATCTTAATTCATGAGACGAAACATTTCTTCGCCTTAAGCCTTCAAAACTGCTGTTCTTATGATTGCCTTGTCCAACCAATTTCGTTGAGAATAAAAACTGTATAACTAAACATCTAACAAATCTGTTATACTATCTCTACTACATTTTATGTTATTGATATTACATATTTCCCAAATTATACTTTCATTCACCTACATTGATTTCCACTTCACAGCATACAATTATTTTACATATACAGTATTGTACGACATTATGTACAACAAGATATTTTTCAAATTAATATATAATTCTTAACCTGTTATTTTCTTTATTCAAAATGCCTTAACAAGAGAAATTTCGAAGTAATTTATATTTTTTTCTAATCATACAAACCTGAGCTCTTCACTATATATATATATATATATATATATATATATATATATATATATATATATATATATATATATATATATATATATATATATATATATCCTGGCGTAGCTGGAAACTAGCCATAAACTTTTTACGAGGTAAGCAATCCACTGGTCGTTAGCGGGGAGTGGGGTAGACCAACCACACCACTTGCACTCAGTTAGTCTATTTATCCACTTTTGTTTGAAGGCAGGACTTTATGGGGAGATAGGTGATGATGGGTCAAGTATGAGTAAAGAGCTCAGGTTTGTATGGTTAGAAAAAATAGAAATTAATTTCAAATTTGTGAAGTGTTCCTACACAAGCACAAACTATTTGCTCTTTACTACGGAGAAACTAACCCTTTCGGAGAGTGGAAGTCCAAAAACCCAACTGGGTGGAAAATTTACCTGGGGTACAACTCTGAGCTCTTACAAGCGTGAGAGGGGTATACTTGTCACCTAGCTGGTAGTGGGCCGTGAAGGTGTTCAGACACTTCTATGAAATGCTAGGGATGTTCTAACACCCCTAACATCATGAGCTATGGCTCTACGATCTCTTTGGAGAGAGTCAAGATTCAATGCTCGTTCAATGACCTGGCGAATCCAAGTAGAGATTGTGTTTTTAGTAACTACTTATGACCCTGCCTGCATTTGATGTATGGACGAGCTCCAGAAGTTTGTTTGAGATGGTGCCTTAGTGCTCTCACAGGACATAGTAACAATCAGGATCTCCAATTACATCACAAAGACCCAAAATCCGAAAGGGATGAAGTTGAGCATTACTTGCCTCCATCTTCTTGAATGGGCTATGTCATAGGAAAGTCTATGCAACTTGTTGACCCTTTGGCAGAGGCCAGGGAGAGTAGGAAAACCATCTTCAGAGTCAAGTCACAATCTGAGGACTGACGTAGGAGTTCATAAGACGTGCGTTGTAGTACACGAATTACATTCCAAGGTGATTGGAGGAAGGTGAGCTCAAAACTCCAAATGACCAGATACAATTACGTCAATGAAGAAATGCTAACTTTGTTTAATCTAAAGACAAGGTTCAAGACCAAGTGGTAGACTTTTACCACAGAGACCGAGCAAAGTTTTTCTTCCTGTTGTGACACCAAACACAGAAGCTAACTCACTTCGCCTGATAGACAGTAATAGACGACTTACAAAAGTATTCAGTCATCTTTTCCGCCACTGCTTGTGGGTAGCCCTCTGTTTGCTGCCACAGTGGAGTTATTAGTGTCACTGAGAGATCGCGCAAAGCCCTTACCTTGTTAATAAGTCTCGTTAGACAGGAGGGGAGGAACAGGTAGACGTCCAAGTTGTCCCACGAATGTTAAAAGGCATCTTGCAGAGCTGCCTGAAGATCTGGTAAAGACCACTTAGAGCCATCTATAAGTGTCTTCCTGATTAGATTGCTAGCAAGGATGTTTTACTTGCCCAGAATGAAACAGGATGACAGTGTGATCAAGTTGTCTTCCGCCCATCTAAATACTTCTACAGCCAGAGGGCATGGCTGCTGTGAAAAAGTACCTCCTTGTTTGTTTAGGTACGCCACTACTGTCTTGAGGGCAATGAATGCTGTCCTCACTTCTAGGAGGTTTATGTGGCACTGCTGATTGTATTTGGACCACAGTCTGAAAACCATGAGATACAACATGTGAGCCTCCCACCCTTCTTTTGATGCATTCATGAAGAGCCTCATGTCCAGGGGAGGAGAGAGAAGATCTACTTCCCTGAGTTGGTTGGTTGGTATTGTCTACCCACCAACCAAAGTCTCTTGCACCGATGCTATCGGAACTTGAAAGTCAAGAGGATCCCTATGCTGAGAACAATAGATTTTCAGTTGCCACTGGAGAGATAGAATGTATAGCCACAGGTGTGCTTGCAGCTAGTCTCACTTCAGGAAGGGTCATGCCACCCCCTTTAATCTTTCTATTCTCTCTTGGGATAGAAAATCCTTGCCTAATTGGGTGTTTATTTGCATTCCGAGATATAACAGGTTTTGAGATGGTTTAAGAGAGAACTTTGAAGAGAGGACTTCTCGTTATTTATTAAGATCCCCAGATCTTGACAAAACATGAGAAGCCTGTCTCGGTGTAGGAGAAGGGTCTCAAAGTCTGGTAGAATCAGTCAGTCACCTAAGTAATGCAATAGACGAATGCTGCTGTCATAAGCCAAAGTTGAAATTAGAGTAAACACACTCATGGACACTTGGGGTGTTATGGATAGGCCAAAGCACAGCACCTTGATTGATTGAATGATTTGAAGTTTTCTGACATCCGGACATCGAAGGTCATCAACGCCGATATCGTTTATTATAAGTAAAGAATAAAAGAATATGCAATCAAAACCATAACAGCCAATATGTCATAATATAAGAAAAAATAACCTTCAGAAGACCTGATTTTGAAATAAATCTAAAAATGCCGCTAGAATTGTACGACACATCATGTCCAAGGATCTTGGAAAGGATGAACCTGCCATCCTAACCTCGAGTATCAAACAGCTATCTATTTCTTTCCGTCTTATATGTGGGACATTGTCAACAAATGCCTCGATGTCAAGAGTATCAAACAGTCATCACAACATGGTTGTTGTTGGCCAGTTAGCAAAAACTCATGTGTCAACCGAGTGTGACCAATATGCAGACGACAAAGACTAGTTTCCCACTTTCAGGGCATCACGTTATACCTCCAAGGGGATATAACATTTGTTATTTCTCTCATCTTATTTTCATTCAGACTATACCAATGTTGTGGTCAATTATTAAAAATAAAATTTTTAATTGTCGGTAAAAAATTATTACAGGGAATGGGATAACTTCTTGGTAGAAACTCAGCTGCCGCATTCTTTGCCAATGAATCTGCCTCCTCATTTCCATACACCCCTATGTGCACCGGAACCCAGCAAAATCTAACTTATACCTTACAGGCCAATAATTAAAAGCCAATCTCAAATCTTAAAAACTACAGGGTTACTAGATTTAGAAACTCCTAAATCTTGTAGTGAACTTCTTGCTTCACTAAAAATGGTAAAATTGCCCTCCCCTTCTAACACTATTTTCTCAATAGCGGTTAGTATGCCTTATAGTTCGGCAGTAAATATTGAAGATACTAGAGGAAATGCACCTTTACAATTAAAAGAACTACTATATACTCCAAATCCAATTTCAGCATCAGATTTGGAGCAATCGGTATATAGAAGTCAATTCCCTATGTTCTTCAGCATGATCCATAAAAAGAGACCTGGCTACTAATTCAGGAGTGTTTTTATACCGATAAAATATTCACAAAAAGATATCTCTGGTAATTTCCATGGAGGGGTTGGTGATATCCTAAATGGAAGAACTCTTTCTTGCTATATGAAGATTGTTTATTAACGGTTTTACCCGAAAACCATAAAGTTGAGGAGATTTTGGGTGTAATTCAAAATTTCTTTTTAATGCCTTACAAAAGTTTGCAGTCTGACAGGCTAAAGAATTAGGAAGTTTTTGCAACCTAAACCAATACCGAACAATAGAAGACTTTTGGTGAAGGTCTAAAGGTAATTCTCCAGCGTCAACAAGACTTGGGATAGGCAAAGTTCTAAACACTCCAGTGGATAATCTAATACCAGCATGATTTATAGAATCGAATCTCTTTAATTGGCTTGGGTGGCTGAAGAGTATATTTCACACCCACAACTAATTTTTGAAAAAACTAGGGCTTTGTATAATCTTAAAATAGTTTTGCGGTTTGTCCCACATGATGTATGAGACAATACTTTTAAAAGATTCAGAACCTCATGAGGGATGAATCTTAGGTACTTCATTGATGTTGGATGGATTGGGATCTGGAAGTATGCATCTTTGAGATCCAGTGTTATCATGAAGTCTCTCGGTCTGAAAGCCAGTCTTACCATATATTCTATCTCCATCTTGAATTGGACTTGCAGAACAAACCCATTCAGGTCAGAGAGGTCATTGACCAGACTCTGGCCTCCAGACAGCTTTTCTACAAGAAAAAGTCGACTATAGAAGGCTGGGGATTCGTCTCGGACCTCTTAGAGAGCATCCTTCTCCAACATGGTTTGGACTTCACAGGATGATGATTCAACGGAAGGGGGGAGAAGAGGGAGACCGTCCACTGTTTGGCCCCATGGAACTCCCATCACTGCCACCTGTTCTTCAAGCATCCTCCCACTGGTGGATGGGTAAGATGAATGCTCTACCTCCTTTGCACCTAGCACCCTTACCATGAAAGGGGTGCTTCAAGGTTTTCTTCTTAGCGGAAGACTTCTTAGAAGATGTTGACCCTTTTCTGTATCCTTGTCGGTAGGCAGGAGACAATCTCTGTGCCAGGGTACTAAAGAGTAAAGATAAGATGTTACTGCCCTATGGAGGAGGGAGTGTCGACGTCTTCTAAGTTGAACAAGGGAGAACCCTCCACCAATGAGTTGTAATGTATAGCCTTAAGAGTAGCAGACATTAGTAGCAATCCGGCAGAGTGATCCACAACATCCACTTGTAATTCATCCACACCCAAATATAAACCCATAGGAGCCCGTGCTCCTATGGGTCAGATTCATCAACGAGGTCCCTTGCAGTGCCCTGAGACCCCGATGGGAGATTCTACAATGCCAGCAACACCAAGGCTGAACCAAACTAAGAATGCCCTTCTGCTGACCTAAAGCCTTGAAACCTTTCAAGGCCAGATTCTTAGGAAGGGTCTTCAAGTTCTTCTGCTCCCTGGGCTTGGCCGAGGAGTCAAGGAGACATGAAAACTCCTTCCAAAAGACTTCCTCAGATGATGGGTATACCCTGGAGGAGGCATCTCTTGCCCCTGTCCTCTTCTCCTTTTTGTTGGTTTAACTGGGATAATGCCCAGTTTTCCAAAATGGAATCTTGGCCAGAATGGAAGACCATTGGGTCTAGGTATCTGGTACCTGGAAAACTGCTCAGGAGCAGTAGTACAAGGCACAGCTGGAAGAGAAGCAGGCCTCGAGGCAGTACTCTTATGCCTGGGATCCACAGGTGGATTGGAACTCCAAGGGGAACCGGACACGAGAGGGATAGGAATTGGCCTAACCAAGGTTTGTGATAGTGGAGCTGGAACTAGAGCACTAACCCCTTGTTTCACAGCCTTAATGAGTTCTCTGAACCATGGAGCGTCCTTTGCAAGCAAAGGGATGGCCGCAGAAATCCCAACAGGCAAGTCTTCATTAACGCGCTAATGACGAGCACTTACCTCTCCTAGTGAGTGAAGCAGAACACATACATTCTATCTGGGTAGCGTGTGCAGTCAACAGACCTTTGTTAGTGGGAGGAGCTTGAGCACCCACCTTGCCAGCACATAGAGGGCGAGTGTGCACTGACACAAAAGACTTTCCCGCCAAATTAGGGCCTGTTTGTCCGTGAACTGTAGCATCATGGACAGTGGAGCAAACATTCATAAGAGAGCCTGCAAGAAGTTGACGAGTTGCCATACGTACTCCTACAGAAGGAAGTACTCACTCATGGACAGGGGAGCAAACACTCATAAGAGAACCTGCAAGAGTACTCCTACAGAAAGAGGTACTCACTCGTATGGGATCCAGCAAAGGTGAAGGGTCTTGTCTACGAATCCACGTTGCCATTGCTCACGAATGTCAAAACAGGCAGGCTCTATCCTATAGGGAGTAGAAGCATGGGTCATGCCTCCCAAAACTCATTGTGCCATAAGGGCTTGATGACCAGGGGCTGCAACTGCAAGTGGTTGGCAGCCACCACTATCTGGATGCTCCTAAGAGCTAGATCAATCCACAAAAGAGTCTAATGCCCGCTTACGAGATACTTGAGGGGGAGACCACTCAAGAGAGGAAGCCCTTTCGTGACAGTGAGAAGGGCGACCTATCTCATACGGTAGAGGAACGGCACTTTTCTCCTGCTGAGGGAACTCGGCACACTGAGAAACATCAGATCACTGAGTGAGTCCAGCACCCTGAGCAAGCTCAGCTGGCTGACCAAGATCAGCTGGCATGCTCACCCTGGGGTATCACAAGTCTGGCCGGGACTCCCAGGAGGCTCTGCTAGCAATTCCTCAAGTGGGCAAGAAGTTATGGAGACCTCTTCAGTGAACGGCATAATACCTTTTGAAAGGAACACCACTCCAGAAAATTGAGAACAAGGCTGTGGCCAACCACTGTGTAGCAGATGTGCTCTACTGCTGTGCCCTAAGCTTCAGCATCCCCAAGAGCCATTCCTTAGAGGGGGAACCCGAGATCCCCAAGGAAGACCAAATTTTGACGAATGGCGTCAAAAGAGATAGACCCACCTTCAGATGTGAACGCTGCCGCTTCACCAGGGGAAGAGACACAGCCGTCTATACCCGAGGGTTGTCCGGTGGGTCAAATGGTCCTCATACTTACTCGTTCGTCCTTCAGGGGAGACTGAACAAGAAAACTCTGCGGGGCGAGATGCCGGAATAAGAAGTCAGAACTATTTTAACCTCGAGGACGACCCAAATTCAGTGGGAAGAGACACCAAAATATGAAGTCGGAACAACTACAACATCGAGGACGACCCAGAGGTAGAAGAATCCCTTTTGTACTTCTTTTCCCGCCGCTTAACATACCGTACCCACTAAGAGGATGACCACTCCCGATACTCTCCACAGAGAGAATCTTATTGCATTAATGTCTTCTGCACCCCGGGCAAAGGGAATGAGGATCTGTCTCCCGAGTCAACACAAAGGTTCCACAAGAGTGACCTTCAATGCCAGGACAAACCCACACATTAGTAGCCTTCAGATAAGATCACACACACCTGCAAAAGAAAAGGAAAACAAAGTGACTTTATGGCCAGTTCTATGCAATAAATAGGTTTTTTAGGAGAGATAAACAGTACGTCTCTCCACCGAGCCAAAATCAAAAGTGGATAAATAGGATAGAGAAGCTGAGTGTGTTACTGGTCCAACACCCGCTACCTAGCAGTGGGTTATTTACCTTGTGCAAAAAGTTTATGGTTAGTTTCCAGCTACGCCAAGACAATATATCCATAGTGAAGATCGAATGGTTGTATTTGTGAAGAAACGAATTTACTTTCATCACCCAATACTATACTGTACACATGTTCACTACTTCTCTCATCATTCATTCGCTTAACCAAATATTTCCAGTGTTGGGAACAAAAAGAGCAAATGAGAGAGAGAGAGAGAGAGAGAGAGAGAGAGAGAGAGAGAGAGAGAGAGAGAGAGAGAGAGAGAGAGAGAGAGAGAATATTACATGGTTCATAGTATGACAAACTTTCAAACCAGCTAAGGCTATATTTTTTCACTGAATTAGAAATTATGAAAAATATTATTGCAAGATTTAACTTAGATATGATTGAAAATGGCAAAGGTAATTCTGGTAGGATGTTATTATTAAAAATCAAAATATGAAGTAGATTAAGATATATGCATTTGAGATATATAGCATAGCGCTGGGGAATGTGACACTACTCAGTGCCATTTGGTGTGTTATACTTAGAAAAAAGGAAAATCAAGAGAAGAATGAACTATGTCAACAGCTTTAGAATTATGAAAGGAATTTTATGGATTTGTCCTTTAAAATTTAGAAAAAATTATGGATAATAATATTCCATTCCACTTCGAAACACCGAGAAAATTGAACTTCAGTGTTATTATCCGGCTGAAACTCAAAATATAAAAAGTTTCTAAAATTATTGATAAATATCCAAAAATATATTGCATAAAATGAAGTGCTTAAATGTTTCTGATATAAGGTTAATCCTCACTAATTTTCATCAGTTTTAAGAAGGAAATTATGAGAAAAATTTGAAGGGCTACATGAGAACTACATACCTTGAAATTTATGACTATAGAAATTCTCTTTTATATGTTAATAACTTAATGCAATTAAAGTTTTCCTAACAAATCAATTCCAATCTCCTGGCATTAAGTGCAGAATTTTAGTCAAAGAACGTAAAATCTAGGAAGTGTCCAAAAAACTATACATACCAGTAGTGGCATAACATCAAATTAAGAAAAATCAAAACCAGGAAGTACCCTGAAAACTTTGCCAACCAGGGATTCCTAAAAAAATGTGAAAACTGAGTAGTACTAAGAAAATATTGCAAAACAAGGGACCTAAAACAACTTTGCACAACCAGGGTTACCCTGAAAACTGGAAACCAAGAAATACCTTAAAAAAAAAAAAAAAAAAAAAAAAAGTACCCTAAAAACTGTTCGAACCAGGGAATGACAAAATTTCTTTAAACAAGGGAGTATCTAGAAAACTTTGTAAGCATAGGAATCCCCTAAATAGCTATTCAAACCCAAGGAGTCCTTTGAAAACTGTATAATCCAAGGAGTGCCCTAAAAATCTTGAAAATCCACTAGTAGCCTACCGTGAAAACTGCAAACAAGGTAGTGTCCTTAAAAAACTCTGCAAAAGCAGAGAACACATTAAAAACTTTGCAAACCAAGCTGTGTCCTAAAATCCTCTTTAAAATTCAGGAATTACCCTGAAAACTGTGCAAACCAAAGTGTGCCCTAAAACTCTTCAAAATCAGGAAATGTCCTAAAAAAGAAATCCTAAATCAGGGAGAACCCAGATAACTATACAAACCAGGGATTTTCCTAAAATAATTTCAAAACCAGGGATTTCCCTAAAATAACTTCAAAACCTGGGAATATCCTGAAGACGTAGAAAATCAGGGAATGGCTCTTATAAATACTTCAAACCTAAGAAGTACCCTAAAACCATTAAAAAAAAAAAAAGTGTCATTGCCCTAAAAATAAGAATAAAAACTTTCAAACTAGGGCGTACACCGAAAACTGGATAAACCAGGAAGTGCCCTAAAATAACTCTTCTAAAATAAAGAACTACCTTGAAAACTGTGAAAACCAGGGAGTCCCATGAAAATTTCAAGAGGATTACCCTGAAAAGTGTGCAAATTACACAGTGCCCTATAAAATTCTTCTAATCTAAGAATTATCCGGAAAACATTATAAGTTAGAGAGGAAACTAAACTAAAAAAAAAAAAAAAAACTCAAAACCTAGGAGTACCATAAAAACTGTGCAAAATAGGTAGCACCTTGAAAGCAGTGCAAAAGAGGGAGTGCTTAAAAATAAAAGTTCTAAAGCAGTGTACCTTGAAAGCTGTGCAAGCCAGGGAATACCCTAAAACAATACAAACTATGGATTGCTTTTCAAAATAAATTTCAAAAGCCTGAAAACTGTCCAAATCAGGGTGCCATAAATCAAAATGTCAGAACCAGGGAGTGACAAGAAAACTGTACAAATCAGGGATTAACCTAGAAAAATATTCAAAGTAAGGAAGCATCTTCAAAACTGTATAAACCAGAGTGCCCTAAAATGTCAAAACAATGGAATACCTTAAACTCTGAATACCAGGCATTACCTTTATTAAATATTCAGAACGCCCGGAAAACTTCAAATAAAAAAAAAAAACTTTAAAATCAAGTAATACCTTCATTACTGTGCAAATCTGAGTTCCCTAAAATAACTCTTCAAAGCCAAGGAGTGCCCTAAAAAAATGTCAAAACTATGCAGTTTCAAAAATTGTGAAAACTGCATAAAAACAAGGCAGTGTCCTAAAAGATGCCTCATTCAGGGACTACCCTGAAAACAAGGCAAACAATGTAGTGGTGTAGAGAAACCATTCAAAACCAGGAAGTACACTGAAAACTGTGCAAACCATGGAGTTCCCTGAAAAACTTTTCAACACCTGAGACTTCACTGAAAATTGGTAAAACTAGAAAGTACCCTCAAAGCTGTGCAATAGAGGGAGTACTGTAAAAAAATCTACAATAGAGGGAGATCCCTAAAATTGTGCAATAGGAATACCCTAAAAACTGTGCAATAGAAGGAGTACCCTAGAAACTGTGTAATAGAAGGAGTACCCTAGAAACTCTGCAATAGAAGGAGTACCCTAAAAACTCTGCAATCAAAGGTTCCCTGAAAACTTTGCAAACCAGGAAGTCCCCAAAACAAAAACTCTTCAAACCCTCAAGTTCTATAAAAAATGTTATTTTCCTTAGTAAAATAAATTTTTGAATATACTTACCCGATGATCATATAGCTGCATCCCTGCTGCCCGACAGAAAAAAACCTACGGGCGGAATACGCCAGCGATCGCTATACAGGTGGGGGTGTACATCAACAGCGCCATCTGTCAAGTAGGTACTCAAGTACTCGATGTCAACAAAGAACCAATTTTCTCCTCTGTCCCACTGGTTCTCTATTGGGGAGGAAGGGTGGGTCCTTTAATTTATGATCATCGGGTAAGTATATTCAAAAATTTATTTTACTAAGGAAAATAACATTTTTCAATATCAAACTTACCCGATGATCATATAGCTGATTCACACCCAGGGGGGTGGGTAGAGACCAGCATTACAAGTTGACATTATGAGCTAAGTATTCCGTATTTCATTTTAGCAGTTATTCAAAATAACAAGCATAAAATAAATAAGTACCTGGTAAGGAAGACGACTTGAACAATTACTCTGCCTTTTTAAGTACGTCTTCCTTACTGAGCCTCGCGATCCTCATAGGATGCTGAGCGACTCCTAGGAGCTGAAGTATGAAGGGTTGCAACCCATACTAAAGGTCCTCATCAAAACCTCTAATCTAGGCGCTTCTCAAGAAATGATTTTGACCACCCGCCAAATCAAGTAGGATGCGAAAGGCTTCTTAGCCTTCCAGACAACCCAAAAATATTTCAAGAGAAAGATTAAAAAGGTTCTGGAATTAGGGAATTGTAGTGGTGGAGCCCCCACCACTACTGCACTCGTTGCTACGAATGGTCCCAGAGTGTAGCAGTTCTGGTAAAGAGACTGGACATTCTTAAGATAAAAGACGCGAACACTGATTTGCTTTTCCAATAGGTTGCGTCGAATATATTTTGCAGAGATCTATTTTGTTTAAAGGCCACGGAAGTTGTGACAGCTCTAACTTCGTGTGTCCTTACCTTCAGCCAAGCTTGGTCTTCCTCATTCAGAGGGGAATGAGCTTCTCGTATTAACAGTCTGATAAAATAGGATAAAGAATTCTCTGACATAGGCAAAGATGGATTCTTAACTGAACACCATAAAGCTTCAGACGGGCCTCGTAAAGGTTTTTAAAATAGAACTTAAGAGCTCTTACAGGACATAATACTCTTTCTAGGTCATTTCCAACCATACGATAAGTTTGGAATACCGAACGATATTGGTCAAGGCCGAGAAGGCAGCTCGTGTTTGGCTAGAAAACCAAGATGTAGAACATGTAGCCGTTTCGGATGAGAATCCGATGTTCTTGCTGAAGGCATGAATCTCACTGACTCTTTTAGCTGTGGTTAAGCATAACAGGAAAAGAGTCTTAAAGGTGAGATCTTTCAGGGAGGCTGATTGAAGTGGTTCGAACCTGTCTGACATAAGGAATCTTAGAACCACATCTAAATTCCAACCAGGTGTAACCAAACGACGCTCCTTCGTGGTCTCAAAAGACTTAAGGAGGTCCTGTAGATCTTTATTGTTGGAAAGATCTAAGCCTCTATGACGGAAGACTGATGCCAACATGCTTCTGTAACCCTTGATAGTGGGAGCTGAAAGAGATCGCTCTTTCCTCAGATATAAGAGGAAGTCAGCTATTTGAGTTACAGAGGTACTGGTCGAGGATACGGATACTGACTTGCACCAGTTTCGGAAGATTTCCCACTTCGATTGGTAGACTCTAAGGGTGGATGTTCTCCTTGCTCTAGCAATCGTCCTTCGAAAAACCTCTAGTTCTCGAGAGTCTTTCGATATTCTGAAGGCAGTCAGACGAAGAGCGTGGAGGCCTTGGAGTACCTTCTTTACGCGTGGCAGATGTAGAAGGTCCACCCTTAGGGGAAGTGTTCTGGGAACGTCTACTAGCCATCGAAGTACCTCGGTAAGTTATTCTCTCGCGGGCCAGAGGGAAGCAACTAGCGTCAACTTTGTCCCTTCGTGAGAGGCGAACTTCTGCAGTACCTTGTTGACAATCTAGAACGGAGGGAATGCATATAGATCTAGATGAGACCAATCTAGTAGAAAGGCATCTATAAGAACTACTGCTGGGTCCGGGATAGGTGAGCAAAGTATTGGGAGCCTCTTGGACATCGAGGTTGCGAAGAGATCTATGGTTGGCTGGCCCCAGGTGACCCAAAGTCTCTTGCATACATCCTTGTGGAGGGTCCAATATGTTGGAATTATTGTCCCTTCCTACTGAGACAATCTGCTAAGACATTCAAGTTGCCTTGGATGAAACACGTTACTAGTGAAAAGTCTAGACCTGTTGAACAGGAGAGGAGGTCACTTGCGAACTCATACCATGTCAGAGAGTAGGTCCCTCCTTGCTAGGAGATGTACATCAAAGCAGGGAGTTGACCGTGTTCACCTCCACCACTTTGCCTTGAAGGAGAGACCTGAAGCTTTTCCAGGTCAGACGTACTGCCAGAAGCTTCTTGCAGTTGAAATGCATTGTCCTTTGACTCGAGTTCCATAATCCCGAGCATTCCCTACCGCCTAAGGTCGCACCCCAGCCTACGTCCGATGCGTCTGAGAAGAGAACGTGGTTGGGAGTCTGAACAGTCAGGGGAAGACCCTTTCAAAGGTTGATAAAGTCCTTTCATCAAGTCAGACCAGACTTATCTTTCCGGAAACCGGGATCGAGACCGCTTCTAGCGTCTTGTCCTTTTCCAGTGAAGAGCTAGATGATACCGAAGAGGACGGAGGTGTAGTCTTCCAAGTGACACCAATTGAACCACGGATGACAGTGTCCTAACCAGACTCATCCACAGCCTGACAGGGCCGTGTTCCTTCTTCAGCATCTTCTGGATGGATAGCAGGGCTGGGGGTTGATCGTCTTGTTCAGCCATGTCCTCATCAGAGGGTTCCTCATCGAAACTGATGAGGAAACGGCAACGGAGTGGGCAACGTCTGACTCGCTGAATCCGGTCGCACTGGTGGATGCGTGACGGAGCCGGACACAAGATCATGGTACTGCTGCACAGTCTGTGAACTGTCAACCATGGGGACGCGAGGAAGTACAGCGACAACCCGAAACTGTCTAGACTGTCTGGGTTGTGCAGACAACCCCCTACCGGGTTGCTGAGGTTGCCGCACTGCGTCACAACAAGTCACCTCTGCTGGTTGTTGAACGTCTTCCTAGTGACACACTGAACGTCCACAACCACCTCCGAGAGTCGCTTAACGTCAACGTGCGACTGGCAACCCACACTGGGTCGCACCGGTGGAGGAACCATCTCAACTGGCGGACGTGAGTAGGATACCTCAGCGTCAACAGGGCGTACAACCAACCGGTAGGAAGGTTGTTGGCTAGAAGGTTCTTCTACGTAACAAATCCTCTATCAAGGACTAAGCTTGGACTGCATGTCTTGCAACAAAGCCCATTAGGGTCTATGGGAGCAGGTGTGGCAACAGACGGGGTTAGCGACTGAAGCGGAACCATTTACCATCCCTGGAAGCATGTTATGCTTTAATTAAAGTCCATAGGAGGCTAAGCAGCTTAAGGCTCCTCTCCAAATGACAGAGTCCTCAAGGGAATATCAGAAGGAGGGAGAACAGCACTTTCTCATCTACAGGAACCATGTCCGAGAAAAGCTAGGTTATCTCAGTGAGGGTTTCACTGGTGCATAAGCAGCAGACCAGAAGGCAACGTTATGTAACTGCTTGACAGTCTGTGAACTGTCAAAAACTGAACTGTCAACCACAACAGGTGCATGAGGACATACAGCACTGGTGCATTAGTAGCAGACCAGAAGGCAACGTCATGTAACTGCTTGACAGTCTGTGAGCTGGCAACAACCAAAGCTGTGTGGGGAAGCCTCAACTCCTGACTGACTAGTCTGCTGCGGGCGAGTGGCGGTAACCACAGTGGGTTGCGGAGGCTGACACACCGTGTCAAAACACGGCAGCTTGTGGTAGCTCACGCACGGCAACGGAGTGCTCCGTGTGTCTGTGGGAGTCAGCATGCGTCTGGCAGGGTCGACTGCGCATGGGTGGAGGAGCTCTCACAACAAGAGTGTGGGAGCAGGCAGCCATGCTGGGCGCACAACCGTGGCAGGCTGTAGGCCAACGGGTGCATCGTCAACCTTCTCCGCAGTCGGAGTGTGGGAGCAGGCAACAACCAAAGCGGAGTGGTGGTGCGTGGTGGGGACTGCCGTGGGTTGCGGAAACTAACGCATCGCGTCAAAACACGGCAGCTTGACTCCACCTTCCCACTGCTGATGCGGTAGCTCACGCATGTTAACGGAGGGAGCCGCACGTCGGCTAACGTTAACATGCGTCTGGCAGGGTCGATCGCGCATCGGAGGTGGAGCTCTCCGCAGCCGGAGTGTGGGAGCAGGCAGCCTCAGCGTGAGCTGGGCGCACAACTGTGGCAGGTTGTAGGCTAACGAGAGCAGTGTAAACCTTCTCCGCACGAAACTCCTGCATAACCGCAGCTAACTGAGTCTGCATAGACTGCAGTAGCTTGAACGAAACGTTTATTCTCCTCTCTCTCCCTCCGTCTCTATCTCTCTCTCTCTTCTCTCTTGACTTAGAACCTGAGAGAAGAGCCCAATTATATATCGTTAAAACATATTATTTGCTAAAGGAAAAAACTGAAAGGTTTCCCAAATAAAAAGTTCCTTTATTTAGAATTTAAACCATTTAAGCTAAGAAAGAATGAACGAAACGCTAGAATCGGTTTACTCTTACTGCAACGTGAAACCGTGAAATACTCTCTCTCTATCGTAACGATAGAGCGCATGTTGAACGTTCTGAACGTCAACAACTGCGGAGACTAAACTAAACGTTAGTTCATCTTTGAAAACAGTACGAGACCATCAAAGAAATTCTTTCATAAAACATTAAAATTAAAAAAGTATTAAATTCTTAAAAGGTAAATACGATATGACGGGCTCAATGTTAATTAACTTCGGTTCCAAGTAAGGACCGCCTACTATTAGGAAAGGTCGCATATAAACAAACATAAAAATTAATTTTTATAAGTTTATAATAAATGGAAAGTTAATCGAAGAGGCCTATAAAGGCGGAGAGATATAAAATAAATAGATCTATAACTTGTTAAGCAAAATTACCAAAAACCTAAACACACTTCCGTCTAAGGGAAGGGTCGGCCATTAAAAAGTGAAAGAGAGTCCATACTCTCTTCGTCACCAACACTTCCGTCTAAGGGAAGGGTCGGCCATTTAAAAGTGAAAGAGAGTCCATACTCTCTTCGTCACCATAATTAAATCTATCCAAAACGAGTTCAAGTTTTGAAATGAAGATAAAACCCCTGCATAGCGAAAGCTCAAAACTGGAATAGTGTACTTCACCAAATCGTTGTGAAAACAAATCCAGTTAGAGACGGCGTATTTAGTAGGTCTTGCCAGTGGCACGACAGAGGGAAAATTGGTTCTTTGTTGACATCGAGTACTTGAGTACCTACTTGACAGATGGCGCTGTTGATGTACACCCCCACCTGTATAGCGATCGCTGGCGTATTCCGCCCGTAGGTTTTTTCTGTCGGGCAGCAGGGATGCAGCTATATGATCATCGGGTAAGTTTGATATTGAAAAACTGCGTATACCAGGGCTTACCATAAAAAAAACTCTAAGACCACGGAGTCCCCTAAAAAATATATTCAAAACTGTGGAGCACCCTAAAAAGTGTACAAACCAGGGACTGCCCCCCCCCCCAAAAAAAAAAAAATAAGAAAAAAAAAAACTTCAGATTGAGGGAATACCCCCTAAAACTCTGCAACCAGACAGTGCCCCAAATAACTCTTCAAAGACAGTCAGTGTGCTTCTAGCTGTGTAAATCAGGAACTGCCCTAGAAGATCTTCAAATCCCCGTAGTACCTTGAAAATATGTGTAAACCAGGCACTGCCTGGAAAACTAAACAGTAGGGACCTAAAAAAATATCCAAAATAAGGAAGTACCCTCAAAACTATGAAAACCAGGGAGTGTCCTAAACACAAAAACAAAATAATCAGGGAGTAACCTGGGAACTGCAAATTGAAAATTATTAAAAAAGAAAAATCATCAAAACTCGGGAGTACTATAAAAATTGTAAAAACCAGTGATTACCAAAAAATATCTCTTCAATACTGGAAGTGTCCTATAAACTGTTTAAACCTAGCAGTGCTCCAAAAATGTTTAAAACTAGTTTCTTGCTATCTAGTCTCTTCATACCAAATACCTTTTGTTCCGACATGAATACAAACCCTTGTTCTTTACATAGGAGTATGACTTCAGTGAAGCTGGAACAATGCTGTTAAAACTTTTAAAGAAGTGTGAACAATCATATAGGTTGTCAGTTAATAGCTCACTCATAACAATACTACTTTGATTGTAGATGGGACTTCCGTGGATAATTGATAACAGGTAATAGTTAGGAAAAATACAAATTACTTCCAAATTTGTAATTTATTTACTTGAGTTTCCCTATGGTGGGTGGAAGTCCCCTTTCTAAATAGCATGAAACTTTTACAACGGATTTTTACACTCGAGCGTGATAATGCGTTGGGATTGAAAATCCGAATACCTCGTTAACCAGTGGTTTGGCAATGCCAGCAGGTTTACAGCCCGTGCACTAGCAGTAAGCGTGTGTAAGAACACACCTGCAACTATATCTCAGGCAAAGGTTTTCAAGTACACACACTGTGGTTTACCCAGAAATGGCTCACTCCCCCCTCTCAAAGAGTGTGCGATAATGTTTAAAACACAATATGTATGATACTAGCTACCATCTACATGGGGCTATCTACAGTCAATGAAACCAAATGACAGTAGCTAGACCACTTGCTGAATAGCTACCACAGGGCCTAGGGAGAACTTATCTATAGGAACGTGTGGCATGGCTTGCAGGTAATGGGCTTTGAAGGGGTTTGACATCTTACAGAGCCAAGTTTGTAAAACCTGTGTCACAAAGGATATTTCTGAATGCCATGGACGTGCTTATGCCAATAACATCATGAGCTCGGGGACATGTCCCAATTTAGGAGGTATTTGAAGAATTGAAACAAAGTCAAAGACCTCTCTGGCTTATTCAGATATCGTGTTCTTAGTCCTCTTCTAAACTCTTCCACTGAATGCTCAACAACCAATCGGGAAGATCGGTTTCTTTCTTAAGAGTCAACATCTGTCAAGATCTGACGTGGCATCAGGTATTGGTGTATTTGAGTCTCAGCCACAAAGTAAGAAAAGAAAGACCCTGTCTCCATCTTCTTGACTAATGATGCAGAAGAAACCATAGTTCTCACTAACCCTCCTGGTTCAGGTCAGAGCGTCAACAAGGACTGCTTCCAGCAAAAGCTATTGTCCATTGCCAAGGACAATGTTTCGAATGAAGCCTCTTTCACAGAACATAGAACTTCAGTAAGCATCCAGGGTGAAAGTCTTCCTTGTGACAAGGAACAAACCTATTTCCAGTAAAATAGGCTATCAGGGGTATAGAGTCTCCGAGGGTAGAGAGACCCCTTCCAAAGATACCAACCACAGAAAAAAGACAATTTCACTTGATAGATTGAGGAAAATGCCAGACACCAGTTTCATTATTATAAAAACCCTCTCTGCATGAGGGGATGCTGAATAACTTCAGGCACAAAGACATGGGGACTCCACTGAATTGTGGAAGATCCAGGCGTGTGGTTGTCATAACTGGCCTGCACAGTGGAACAATGAGAGACAAATTGATGTTGAGAGTCAATCTGACCCTGTTGAGAACCATCTTCAATAGGAAAAAAAGAGGGGAGGTATAAACCTCAAGAATTTCCCAATAATGTTGAGAAACATCCTCTAACGCTACCTTTGGTAATGTTACTAGGGCACAAGATACCAGTAATTTCAGGTTGAGAGGCGACGCAAAAGGTCTTGAACCTCCTAAAGCCATTAAGTGTTCGTGTTCAAGGATATAAAAAAAAGTCTCTTTATTCCAGACCATCGGAGTCCATCTCTGCATATTGTCTGACAGGATGTTCTCCTTGCCAGGGATAAATCGGGCTGACGGGGAGATTGCATTATTCTCTATCCAAAGCAGGATATGAACTGCTAGAAATCAAAGCCGCACCTGATAAGTGTGTGTACACAGCAGTAGCGTGCTAGGCAACCCAATCACCAGAGAGATCATCTGCCAGCTCCAAAGAGCTCAGGTATGTGACAAGAAATTGTATTTCCTTGTTTTAGGTAAAGTACAGTACAACCCTACTGTAGTATTGGTGTAACAACACATATCAGTGGTTCAACAGGAGTGGTTGAGAATGCTGGAGAGCGAGAAAGGTCGCCTAAATTCTAGGCTGTTGATGTGGTCATTCTGACCTACTTTTGACTACTGATCTGACACTCCGTGTTGAAGATGGTGGGGCTCCCCAACCTTAATGCATCTGTAAACATGTTAAGTTCCAGAAGATAAAAGAGAAAGTTTGTGCCCCTGTGGAGGATGATGTCGGAACACCATCCCTCAAGATCTGTCTTTAATCTCTCTCAGAACATTATTCTGGAAGGGACCTAGTTTTGTGACTATATGGACTTCATCCAAAGTGAACTGTTCAGAACTAGGCACTCAAGAGAGGCTAGATGTCCCAACAGTCCTTGGCACTGATGGGGTTGCCAAGAGAATTGTCTTAAAACAAGAGAGGTACTCTCACAACCTCACAAGGTAATCCTGTGAACATTGTTCACATATAGGCTGAAACCAGGGAGAAAATCCTAGTGAACTTCCATGAGGTTGTTGATGACTAGTGACAACACCCTGAACTAGTACAATATACCTTGTCTGCTACCACGAACTTAAGGTACTTTCAAAGACATGATAGGCTGGGATCTGGAAGTACACCTCCTTAAGGTGTATTTTAACCATGAAGTCTAATGATCTGATTGCTTATCTAATCATGCTGCAATATCCATTTTGACCAGAGCCTTAAGACCAGTCCCCATCTTCCGGATGCCTTTTTGATAAGGAGTCAAGTACAAACTAGGCTACCACAGGTAAGCAGGAGCAAGAGCGCAAGCCAAAGGGGGTTGTGCTGGTTGTGCAATCACAAGTGCAAGAGCACAAACCTGTGTTGTGTGCTCTACCTTACCAGGTAGAGTGGACTAAACAATGTGAGTGAGAGGAGTAGACCATGAGGCACTTACAACCCAGCTAGGTGAGTGCACTACCAATCACACCTGGAGCTCTAACATAAACACCTGTGAGCAATAGAGACCACAGTGGATGAGACCTTCCTTTGAAAGCGGGTAAGCCTGCTAATGCACACGCTGAGGCTTGTGAGCAAGCTCTACCAGATAGTGTACACAGAAAAGAACATATATCTATTGCAGACACATAAGATCTCTCAATAAGAGAACATACCCATGATGTAAGTACCTCAGCAGTTGAATAAACCACAAATTCTAGACCCCTAATGGCCTCATGCATGTTTGGGCTTTAAAAAGGACATTCACCATCTCATAAGTGTTATGTGTGAGAGTGCGCTCAGGTGAGCCAAACAATCGCCCTGATTGTATAATGTTGAACAGCCTGAGCATGCTGACAGAACACTTGCTTTAAGCATGTCTTTCAAGGCAACAGGGGGATGAACCCCAGATGAGCACAAACTAGACAACCCCTAGGTGAAGCAGCTTACTGGTTGCAGGCAAGTGCGAGACGTAGGGCACTCGCAACACAGTCACAGATAAGGGAATCTGGCTCGTGCATTCTACATTAAGAGGTAGAGCAAGCTCAGTTGTGCTAGGGTGACCATGACGAAGGCAAGCATGAGTGAGGGGTGGTGAGCTGAAAGAGATATGTATGATGAATCCCTCTTAACCCAGCCAGGTGTACTCAGATTGGTGATCGCACCAGGAGCGCTTGCATAGATTTGAGCACCGAGTACTTACTGTGTGAGTGAATTGAGAATATGAGCACCGAGTACTTGCTGTGTGAGTGAAGTGAGAATATGAGCACCGAGTACTTGCTGTGTGAGTGAAGTGAGAATATGAGCACCGAGTACTTGCTGTGTGAGTGAATTGAGATTGCTTGTCTTCCCGATACTCTCAGGGGAAAGGCTAGTGTGCACAGGTGACAAGTTGTGCTGCTGAGTCATGTGAGTGAGCTCTGTGTTTTTAATCTCAAAATCTGACATATGACACCCCCCTCTTCTATCCAGGGTGCAAGTATCCTCTCACACATCAAATCATAGGAGGAAACAACCACCACCCTTAGGAGGAGGAGATAAAAATTGTGGAACCCAATGGCCTTTTGCATTCGACCCCTATTCAGGGGATATTCCTTTAGTGGTCAACATCTGCCCTTAGACTGAGCTGACCGAGCATAATTGGTGTGCTTGCTCATATCCCTACTATCTATCCAAAGACTATAAGGTAGTAAAAGGGGGGACAGAGGGAGGCAATAGGCATACATACCAAAAGCAAGGAGATTGCAAGCAAGTGAAAGCTCTGAGAAGAGTAAGTTAGTGTAAATACTAAATTGGCACTCTGCCTATTAGAGCCCTTGGGAAGTAAATGCATTTCCTTTAATCCTGCCTTACAAACCTGAGTACCTGCCCAGTTTAAATTGTGTAAGATACATTTACCTCTTACCCACTAACTAACCCACTTCTTTACTCAAAGCTGTGTTAGCCGGAAGAAAAAAATGGGTTAGAAGTGTTACTCTCCCGGGGAAGTGAGATGAGCGTTGATAACCGATCAAGAGTAGTTAAAAGTTATGCAACTGATCGCAATCAGTCATAAACAAATCACTTGAGCAACTACGACTTGCAATCATTTACCTATGTCATGCATCTCTCATAAAAGAACATGCAAACCCCTGGTAGTAGGCCTACATCTAGTATAGCTCTAATGGGAGAGAAAACTAGGGAAATAGAGCTACTTGAATGGCAAGCAATCACTAAATAGATAAGTGAAAACTACTTGATGTGTTAAGGAACTTAGGTTTCCTATGCTTTTTGAAGAAATTTTCCAAAGCTATTTGCATTGGGATGTCATTCCAACGTTTGCTCACGAAGAGCAGGAGCAGAATAAGAGCCAAGATGATTGCAGTCATTGACTGGCGAGGAGAAAACACAAAAATGCTCAAAACCACAACAGGCTTTTATATCATTAGGGAGTTAGACTTCTATGTCCTCCTGCGTTATCATGGAATTCCTCCTAAATGTGTAAATTTGATAAAGTCTGTTCGTGAGCATAGCAAGTGTAAAGATAATGTTAATGGAGTCTTTTCAAATGAATTTCTAGTGAACAGCGGAGTACTCCAAGGGAATGTGTTGTCACCTGTTGTTTATCCTCCTCATGAATTTTATAATGCATAGAACAGTCAAGAGAAGCTGGAGAAGGATTGGACTGGATTGGTGATATAAATTTGCAGACCTAGAGTATGCTGATGATACTGTCCTTGATAGCAGAACATCACAGGAATTACAATGCTTGCTTACCAGAATGCATGAAATAGCACACGAGGTTGGGCTGAAGATAAATAGAAGAAAGACAGAGATGATGAGAACGGAGTATGCAAAGGAAGATGAAATATCATTGGAAGGAGAAAGGATTAATGAGGTAGAATCATTAAAGTATTTAGGAACTATGATCTTTAATACAGGGTCTTTAGAATTAGAGTTTAGTGAAAGATTGAAAAAAGCGAATCAGACAATGGCTATGTTAAGTAAAATTTGATTATCAAATTGCATGAAATTACATATAAAAATCAGATTATATATCAATTTAGTAAAAACAGCGTTACACCATGGACATGAGTCATGGTATGACAATCAAACAATCTCCAATAGATTTAGTAGATTTGAGAACAAACCTCAGAAGGATATTGGGAGTTAAATGGCAGGACTGGATTAGAAATGAAACTATAAGAGAGATTACTTAAGTGCCACATGAGGATGAGATCATGATGAGGGGTAGATGGCGATGGTTTTGGGTATGTTCTTCGCACTCCCCAAGAGAGATTAGTTCATCAAGCATTCAGATGGGCTCCACAAGGCACTAGAGGAGTTGGA
The DNA here is from genome assembly GCF_036898095.1 of Palaemon carinicauda. Lineage (NCBI taxonomy): Eukaryota > Metazoa > Arthropoda > Malacostraca > Decapoda > Palaemonidae > Palaemon > Palaemon carinicauda. Next base: position 104,655,514 of record NC_090733.1, on the reverse strand, counting down.
AGACCCGGGCCTGCATAGATGAGGACTATGAAGCACGAAGTAGATGATGATGAATTGAGAAGTATTGAATTAAAAGCTCAAGATAGAGACGACTGGCGAAATCTAACCGAGGCCCTTTGCGTCCATAGGCGTAGGAGATGATGATGATGATGATGATCCTCAGGGAATGGCTGACTCTATCTTTCCCAAAGGAAGAAAAAAGACGGTAAGAGTATCTGTCTTTCCCAATGGGAGAGAAGACACGGTAAGAGTATCTATCAAAAACTCCTACCGACCGGTCTTTAAAGACTACCTGTTCACAAAAGAAAACCATTTTCTTTTTTTTCATTCAATTATCATCAGTGGATGTATGAATAATTGCTCTTACAAGAAGCCTCTATGCATCCAGCTTTCAATAAAAACCAAAGTCCCAGGGTGGGATCGATCAGCTACCATGCATTTTCTTGTCAAACTCATTCCTTCTTCACCCAAGGGGTTGACTACAGCGCTGCAATTGTTCAGTGGCTATTTTCCTCTTGGTAAGGGTAGAAGAGAGACTTGAGTTTTGGTAAGCAGCTCTTCTAGGAGAAGGACACTCCAAAATCTAACCTTTGTTCTCTATTCTTGGGCAGTCCCAAAGCCTCTGTACAATGGTCCCCTACTGTCTTTGGTTAGAGTTGTTTTGCTTGAGAGTACACTCGGGAACACTATTCTATCTCAATTCTTTTCCACTTGCTTTGTTAAAAGTTTTTAGTTATTATAGGAAATATTTATTTCAATGTTGTTACTATTCTTAAAATATTTTATTTTTCCTTGTTTCTTTTCCTCACTGGCCTCTTTTCCCTGTGGGGGCCCTGGGGTTATAGCGTTCTGCTTTTCCAACTAGGGTCGTAGCTTGGCAAATAATAATAATAATAATAATAATAATGATGATTAGGGAAGAGATGCATCATGACATGTTTGTATACTCTGGGTAGGCAAGTGGTTCTTGTTGTTTGTTATTATTAGGGAAGTGTGCCCGATCTAGAATGAACGATCATAATCGTACAGTCACGAATGGAGAAAAAATTACAAATATAATATAATTTGTATATCCCGAAAAAAACTGAATTCCGTCTCCCCGATTCAAATGGTCCTAAAAACTCAGGAACCTTTTCTTACCCTGAAGAGGTACTCTGGGTCTAAAAGGAATTGCTTTCCATATTCCATATGATTTGCTGTGAGCGAATCATAAATGAAGCTACTCACTGGTCTGGTAATTGCTTGGACCTCGTATACACTGACTCCCCTGTCGTTATAACTAGTAAGGTTGGTTCTCCAGTCGGGACATCTGATCATGCCTTGATTTCATTAGTAGTGAGGACTGAGCAGCCTGTCCCTGATATATCATACTCTTGTAAAATTTATATGAAATCCCAAGCAGACTGGAATGGGATTTTGCATGATCTTTTGTGCTTGACCAATTATATAGTATGTAGATGATGATGTCCCTTTTGAATGACAATCTAGTCAACATAATTGATAGGCGTATCCCTTCTCGTGTGCTAAGGTACCGAGTGAAGGACAAACCGTGGTTCAATGATGATTTTAGACGTGCTTATTTGGAGAAGCAGGAGGCCTGTCATCTTTGGAAGGGTAACAGATCAGATTTGACCTGGAACAATTATACTCAGCTTCGATCTTTTGCTCAGAGAGTTTATGCCTCAACTGAAAAGGAATACAATTTAACCATAAAAGAAACCCTTTCTTGTACAACTCAGGAACATAAATGGTGGTCTACCCTTAATTCTGCACTCTTTGGTGTAGATGTAGCAGTTCCTCCTTTACTTAACCCAGGTGGCTCAGTCACTCACTGTCTAAAGGAAAAGGCAACCCTTTTGGCTGATGTTTTTGACAGTAAACAGAGTAATGAAAAACTTGAACTTCCTCATTCCTGTTTTCATGAGGCTAAACTAACCAGTTTAGCTTTTCGATCTCGTGAGATTAAAAGCTCTGTTGATGGACCTTGATGCTTATGGAGGTGTAGACCCAAATGGTATTTTTCCTTTGTTTTTTATAAAGACAGCAGATTTCTTAGCTCCAAAGTTATGTTATTTTGCGCAAGTTAGCAAGAAGAGGAGCTTTTAGCACTTGTTGGAGAATTGGTAATGTTACTCCTCTATGTAAATGTGTTTGTGGTAGCTCAAGTCCCACTGATTACCGCCCAATTTCCATAACTCCCAAATTATCTAAAGTTTTTTAATGTCATCTGGCAAAACGTCTTAATAGGTTTGCTGAAGGTAATCATCTACTCCCTAGTTTGCAATTTGGTTTTCGTAAAGGCCTTGGAGCATGTGATGCCCTTCTTACAATCTCCAACGCTGTACAGAAATCCTTTGATTGTGGTAAGGAAGTGCATATGGTTGACCTTGATTTTAGTGCTGCATTTGACCGTATTGTATTAATCATAAGGCCCTTGTTTTCAAACTGAAACAGTTGGGAAAAGGTGGGTCGTTTCTTAGCATCATTATTGAATTTTTAAGAAATAGATCTCAAAGATTTGTTGCTGATGGGCACCATAATGAGTATAGGAATGTGATATCCGGTGTTCGACAGGATAGTGTTCTTGGCCTATTACTTTTCATACTATATACACATGACATGTGGTTTGACCTAGAAAACAAGCTTGTTGCATATGCAGATGGTGCTACTCTCTTTGCATCAATTCCATCCCCTGAATGTAGATCTGGGGTTGGTGAATACTTTAATAGAGATTTAGCTAGAATTAGTGCATGGTGCAAATTATGGGGTATGAAGTTGAATCCTAACAAAACTCAAAGTATGATTTTAAGTAGGTCAAAGACGGTGGCTCCTCAACATCCGGATCTCAGTATTGATAATGTTTCTTTAAATTTGTATGACTCTTAAAATTCTAGGTGTGATTCTCTACCGCAAATTTACTTTTGAGAAACACATTAGGTCTGTGTCTTCTTCAATTGCACAAAAATTGGTTTATTGAGAAAGTCTTACAAGATTTTCGGTGATCAATCTATTCTGAAAAAGTGTTTTAATTCTTTCATTCTACCTTGTTTTGACTATTGTTCTCCTGTCTGGTATTCAGCTGCTGATTCCTGATCTAGATATTAATCTCTGGCACTGTCGTTCAATTAGTTCATTATGCATGTTGCATAAGATTTTTCATAACTCTGACCATCCTTTACATTCAGATCTCCCTGGACAATTCTATCCTGTTCGTAATACTAGGCAGGCAGTTATTTCTAATAGCCAGGCCTTCTCCATCATGAGGCTCAATACTACACAGTATTCTAGAAGTTTTATTTCAGCTGTTACCAAGTTGTGGAATGATCTTCCTAATCGGGTAGTTGAATCAGTAGAACTTCAAAAGTTCAAAGTTGGAGCAAATGTTTTTATGTTGACCAGGCTGACAAGAGTCTTTTTATAGTTTATACATGACATATCTGTTTTTGACGTTAATAGTTTATATATTACATATCTGTTTTGACGCGGTTTACTGTTTTTGGAATGATATTTTGTTAATTTATTCTCATCATTTATTCATTTCTTTATTTCCTTTCCTCACTGGGCTATTTGCGACAAGTCGCCGCATCTAAGCTACATAGGGAGATGTGCTCCCAGGGGAAGACAACCTCTTGCTCTTGTGAGAGCATCTGGCAAGGTCCCTGAAGGCTCAGCTAACTTAAAGGGATGAGGATGGACAACTCTGTCCTCATGTGAACTCGCCCAGAGGGGTAAGAGCGCTGGGGAAACGCTTACCTATAGCAGTACCATGGGGAGGACAAGCAAGTCTGCCATTGCGCTGAGGTGCGAACTTAGGGGTAAGCCTGTACTCGTGGCAAAACAATTTGATCACCAGACCAAATCCCTAAGCGATTGCTAAGCACCTAGCTTCCAATAAGAGTAGCTTGAAACGTTGAATCAGCAGCATTCGCTAGGAGGCGTGATGCTCATGTGTGTCCGTCAGTAAACCCGGAAGGATCAGTGAAAAGACACAGACGGAAACAAATTCCACATAGATGAATCTGATTCTAAGACTTCAAAGAAAATAAGACGAGAGAGAGCTTTCACTCTTGGCCAACCTAAGGGATTAAATAGAATGATATCTGCACCTGCAAAAATAAAGTTCCCGACTAAAGGACAATATCCCCGACATGCTATAGCGTCAATCAGAAACAAGAGACCAAGAATAAGATGAAATTATTTAGTTTTCATTCAGCGGGGACAGAGATCAATCTCCGCCAACTGTTGTGCAGCTGAAATCACAGTGGACTCTGTGGAGTCGATTGGTAAAACCTATATGGTTGTTGATACCTAGATAAATGTTTAAATAACAGTGTTCCACCTTCTATGAAGTCATATTCCTATGCAGAAAACAAGAGTTTGTACTCGTGTTGGAACAATAGGTATTTAATATGAAGAAACTATTTAGCAAGAACCATCTATGAATTTCCAGAATTTAAACAAACGTAAAAATTTAAGTTAAACTATAAATACTGTTACTCTGAGGAACTATCATTATAACTAATCAATTTAACAATATCAAGTAATTCAAAATCTCACTATAAAGACAAAGCAAAATTCAAAATTTTATAGATAACTGGAAATACTACTACAGTACTTTGAATAATTATTTCTATAACTGATAAACCAGTATCAAGGTAATTTGTAGCATCGTTATACAAACTACTTAAAATTGAAAATTTCTGAGTACTGAAAACTAGGTGTATAAGGAACAATCTTTAACTAATTCATTAACCAGCATCAGAGTACTTTACAGACTCCTGATAAATATTTTAATAAAATGTTTTTAAAGACTGCGTATTATCCCCTTGTAAACAATTTTGATGCCGGAAACTCCTTCGCTTGAAGAGACAGATTCCACGGTTCGCTTGCAACATTGCGATGCATTTGTTCCATTGAAGAAAGCTTCTAACTTTATTCTGAAAGAAAATAAATCAAATAGTTACTCTAAATTTCATGAGGTAAATACTTTCTGATAGATATTGAAATAAAGTGAATTTATTGAGAACTATCTAGTAGTATGAATGCAATTTATATAAGTAGTAATGTAAGTTTACCGTTTTGATTTCTTAATTCAAGTTTGCAATTTATTCATCCAGGCAAGAAGTGATCTTTATATAGGACTGAAAATGGTAGCTGATGTCTATAAAAAGTCCTAAAATATATAGAAATTAAAGTAGGTTTACACTTTTGTGGTACGGGCAGTTACGGTGTGGGTTCGTAAGAAACCGCCAGAAAGAGCAGCAAAAGGTAATAGCATCGCTGGCGATGTCTGGCGTGGCCCGCCAAACTAGGCCCAATGTCGTACGGAAACGCAAGGATTTTAAAGAATTCAATATCTTGCAGAGCGTCTGCCGACCTGATTAAGTTGCACGAAGCCGTATGCGATTTGGGGGCGTCGCAACAAAAGAGGTAAGAACACGCACAGGTCCGCATGATGCCATGCCAACTGCACCATGTACGGCCTGGTGAGGGTTTTTACCTCTCATGCAGTTACTGAGTAATGTTACGGAGAATTGCATTGCCCATGCGGTGCTCAAACGGCGCCTGCATACACGATTAATAAATGGCACACACATGTTAGGGGGGGGGGCCTTTGCGGCGTACTACGGCGTCTACCGAAGTTGTAGGTTAATTTGACTTAGGCTTTTAATTATCAGTGGTTGCCTTGCATTTCACTATAATCAGTGCTCTGGTGATAACGGCTGTGATTGAGGAGCTAGCCATGATGGTCAGAATGCAGCTGCTATTATAGATCAGGGCTGTGCTGTTTATACATGTTATGTAACTTCGGTTTGGGATATCAAGATTTGTTTTTGAGAGCAGAGGCAATAGGCATGGGGAAATCAATGCCTTTTTCTTGACCAGGCCTGAAGAAAACGTGAATACCGAAAAGGAAGGATATTATATACTACTAGTTGAATTATAGACAGGAAAGATTATGAAGACTTATAAATAAATTTACAGACAAGTTCAAATATATGAAAGTTAAGTCTCTCTCTCTCTCTCTCTCTCTCTCTCTCTCTCAAAGGCTCGCTGCCTGTAAGTTAGTCAGTCTCTATCTCCCTCACTCTCAATATTTTCCTACCCTGTCAGCTTGTCTGTGTCTGTCTGTTTAACATCTCTGTATTTCTAATACTCAGAAATGTAATTACATAATTTAATGGCGCACACACGGAATATGTTTCGCTGTCAGTTTGATTGTCTAGTGAATTGTCTGTCAGTTTGTCTCTACCAAGAACTGACGGTGAATATATAAAATTACCTCGCATCTATGACGTTGAGAAAATAACGCTGTGCCTGGCAATATACATTAATGCCATAACATATCTGATTAAATCAATAAATAAACTTATGAGTGCGGCAATATGTAAAGCTATTATTGCGTTATATTGAGAAATAATTGTTTTTGTATCGAATTATCCTTGTAATAAGAAGCTAGCGGTAATGATCACAGAACGTGGTTCTTTGGGGAAAACTATTTTGCTAAGCTAGAGTTAAGTATTAGATAAAGGTATTTGAATTACACACACCAGCATATTTTCAAACATAACAAAAGAAGACTTACTATCAGTGAAGCAGTAACGTTTGAACTAACTTACCGATCAAGAGCCCCTTGAGGAAGACACTTTTAAAAATATGCTAGCTATTTCATATACTTACACAGGTTCACCAGCCAGGCATACATATATACTGTATATATTGTATATACTGTATATATATATATATATATATATATATATATATATATATATATATATATAATTGCAAGATTATTTTGTACAATGCGGCATGAAGAGGCAAAACCTGATGAATGGGAGTTAGGAGAGATGGTGAAAATAGCAAAAAAAGGAGACCTGACTGATTGCAATAATTACAGAGGCATAACATTTACGTCAGTTGTTATTAAAATATAAAGTACTGTATGCTTACTCTAAAGAGCCCGGAGAGTAAGATTGATGAACAAGCAGGATTTAGAAAAGGTAGAAATTGCACTGACCAAATTTTCATTTTGAGACATGTTGTACAGCAATGGTTAGAATATAGAAATCTCCTTTTGATGGCATTTGTGGATCATGAAGAAGCCTTTGATAGTGTACACCAGCCAATTTTATGGAGTCCAGCGTTATTATGGAGTTCCTCTTAAATATGTAAATTTGATTTAGTCTGTTCATGACCATAGCAAGTGCAAAGTTAATTTTAATGGAGTCTTATCAAATGAATTTCCAGTGAACAGCGGAGTACTCCAAGGGAATGTGTTGTCACCAATGCTGTTTATCCTCCTCATGAATTTTATAATGCATAGAACAGTCAAGAGATGCTGGAGAAGGATTGGACTGGATTGGTGATATAAATTTTGCAGACCTAGAGTATGCTGATGATACTGTCCTTGTTAGCAGAACACCACAGGATTTACAATGCTTGCTTACCAGAATGCATGAAATATCACACAAGGTTAGGCTGAAGATAAATAGAAGAAAGACAGAGATGATGAGAACGGTGTATGCAATGGAAGATGAAATATCATTGGAAGGAGAAAGGATTAATGAGGTAGAATTATTCAAGTATTTGGGAACTATGATCTCCAATACAGGGTATTTAGAATTAGAGTTTAGTGAAAGATAAAATAAAGCAAATCAGTTAAGGGCTAGGTTAAGTAAAATCTGGAAATCAAATCGACTGAAATTACATATAATTATCAGACTATAGATCAGTCTAGTGAGATAGGTGTTACTATATGGACATGAGTCATGATATGACAATGAAACAACTCTCAAATAGATTCAATAGATTTGAGAACAAAGCCCTCAAAAAGATATTGGGAATTAAATGGCAGGACTGGAATAGAAATGAAACTAGAAGAGGGATTACATATGTGGATGATATCATGATGAGGGGTAGATGGAGATGGTTTGGGCATGCTCAAGAGAGATTAGGTCACCAAACGTTCACCTGGGCTCCACAAGGCCCTAGAAAAGTTGGAAGACCCAGGCCTACTTGGTTGAGGACTAAGAAGCGCGAAGATGATGATGAATGGAGTATTGGATTAAAAGCT